>NC_000068.7:165941849-166283515 GCF_000001635.26 Mus musculus | reverse complement strand
TTAAAAATTGTTGGTTCTCACCCTACCCTACCCTACCAAAACCAGCCATTTTAGTTCCTGTAGTTCCTGGTGTTTCTGTGGCTTTGGAACTCTATCCTTGCTGAATGGTCTCTTTTCTAGCTCCCTTCTCGTGGCTGGGTTGCTGGAGTTGCCATTGTGACCAGCCAAGGGTCTTGGGGGTTCATTTCTCTACCAGTGAAAGAACTAGAAAGCAGAAAAAGCGCTCAAGACACAGTCAGGTAACAAGGGCAATACAGGTGAGAAAGAGCACACAGCAAAGCCCTGGGAGGCCTGGGGTTTTATGTGGCTTTGGTGGCCTGAGATGGGTCCTTTCTCCTAATTTGGGGTTGGTCAGCCTGCACAAGGAAAAGAAGCTCGGGGCCCTACAGATTTAGGTAACATTGCTCGGATCAGGCCTTGAGCATAGCTGACTAGCCAGGGCCAGTCAGCAGAAGGGGGCCCTGTCAGCAGGAGAAAAACACCCACCAGGCTTTTATCTCAGGTGAGGAAGACGAGGAAGGTGGAAGTTTGCCATCCTCCTTATCTATCTGTGGCCTTTTCCCTATCTATCTGCCTGTCTCGGACCTCTCTGGCTCCCAATGGCTCCTGTGAAACCTGGTCCAAAGAGTTGGTTCTCAGCCCAGTATCTCTGATCCACTCCTTACCCCTGACCTGAGCCAGCCACACACGTCCTCCCTCACAAAAAACAAACAAACAAACAAACAAACAAACAAAAAAAAAAACGGGGTTCTTGGAAGCAGGGAGCTAGACAAGACAGTACGGGTTTTCTGTGATGGGTGACCGCACTCTGGGGACCTTATGTGCAGTGTGTTTTCCACAGCTCATGACAGTGGACTGCATTCGCACCCTGAAGTGCTTAGACTCGTGGCTTGCCAAGAGGGCGTGCAGTTCTGCCATGTTCTTGCTGCCCAAGAAAAATGAAGTTACAGGAGGTGAGGAGTCTGCCTGTGTGTTTGATCATGGTTTCTGAGTCTCAACACAGGCATTCATCAAACCACCACACTGCACACCTTATACACACATACTGTGTGTGTGTGTGTGTGTGTGTGTATCACGGGGAAACCTCTAGTGCTATTCCTGGCCTTGCATCTTATTTGAGATTGGATCTATTAGTTGTTCACAGCTGCGGACCACAGGCTAAGGGACTGGCAAGCTTCCTGAGAGTCTCCTGTCTCCATCACCCATCTCTTCCCATAGGAACTCCAAGTTGCAGACACTACTACCACACCCGGCTTCTATGTGGGCTCTGGGGATTCAAACTCACGTTTTCAAGGCAACGTTTCTCTCTGAGCCATCTCCCTGGCACCCTGGTTTCTATTTATCAATTACCCTCACAAAGCTGGCTGCCATTAGAGAACTGTGCTTTCTGTTGGCTTCGTCTTCCAGCGTCCAGCTTCAGTCTGTCCCTGTCACTAGCCATCCCCGAGTTCTCTCCCTGCCTGCGACCCACCTCTCAACACATCCACTCAGGTAAGGCATGGCTTTCTGTCTTCCTTAGCAACATCCTGGGCAAGGGAGAAGGGCTGCTCCCACCTCTGCTTCAGAGCTGGACCTAGAGATGTCCCTCCATGTAGGGGACTCTGTGTCCTGAGTCTGGGTTCCCACAGCGTCCTCTTCTCTGTCCCCCTTGTCCTCCCACGGCTTACTGAGAAAGGCCTCTTTCACTCTTCCAGTCTGCAGTGACCTCACCCCGACCTCACCCTTGACCTCTAGCAGGCCCTGCAGGCTCCTGAGAAGTGTGAGCCCTGCTCACTTCCGGCTTCCAGCTTCTGCTCTCAGCCCTGCTCCTGGTCTGAGCTCAGCTCCTTCCCTCTGGAGCCGACAGCGTTTCCCAGTTCCCCGTCTTCCTGAGATCACGAGGTTGTTCCCAGTGCTGTGTCTTTCCATTTTAATTTGTGGAAGGATTGTGGGGGCCTGGAAAGTACATCCCTCTGTGAGTGATGCCATGAAACTTAGCTTCAAATTCCAAAAATGGCAGGCAGAAGAAGCGAGACTCCTGTTATTCGGTTTCTTTTATCAGTCAACTGGAGTGAAGTTACTGTGGCAAGTTCATCTTCCCCAGTGCCGCCCTGGATGGGACTCCAGACCCGGGGCCTCTGTGCTGAGAGCTCTCTCTATGCTCCTCCAACCCAGGCAGGCTCTCAGGAGGCACTCAGATCCCTGGGCCTGTCACCTGCACAGTGTAAGGCAGGTCAGGCCATCTCTCCCCAGGCAGAAGGCCTTCGCCTAAAGTGACCTCATTAGAGCATCCCTGGGGCTCTAGAAGCAGAGCCAACCACTCAGCTGTGCCCTGGCACCCTTTTCCTTGGAAACCTCCCTGTTTTCCTTTGACTGCTGAGGGCAGGGAGCACTCCAACAATCTCCCTGTGGCAGACCACCATGTGCCTTCTGTGTCCAGCAAGCGTTGGCCTTGGCCCCAGCAGGGCCCCGGGGGCCAGGCATCCAGGGTGAGCTGGAGCCTTCAGTTCCACAGGCAGCATTGGCTCCTTCTCCCACTGCCTCAGCCCTGCCTTGAGCTTTCTTCGCTTGAGCTGCAGAACTGAATAAACACAGGGTGTGAGGATGGATCCTGCCTGGCTGTGCATCCCTGACTCCAGCTGCTCTGAGCCCCGGTTGCCAAGATCTACAGCGTTAAGATGCCTGAGGCCATCCAGGCCTCCACCAGAGCTGACTGCAGAAGGGTAGGGGTTATTTGACAATTGTTTGGGCTGTGCTGATTTGTTAACTTACCATGGTCCCCTGCTTACATAAGCTCTTCACACCCCAAGTAGATGAATATGCTAATCACTGGTTTCTAGTATCTGTCCCTGTCCCTTCCATACAAATAGCTGCTGTCTTTCTAAGAGTACCCTAGGCCTGTTCAATTAGCAGGCTCCCCACTTTTGGTGTTGGTCCCAGGGAGTCAAACATTGTTTAGCATATCTGTGAACCACTTGGCAGAATTTGAGGTCCAGCCCTATTCCCCCATAGAGAAAAATGAGACCTGCCCTTGTTAACGTTTTATGTAATTATTCTAGAATTTGAGTCTGCTTTGTCACCACTGGCCATTTGTGTGACTTTCTTCTGTCCTTGCTTTCTGTCACCAACTCTTTTGTAATTATTCTATGTGACAAATTTCAGTTAGGTTGCTCGTGTGATCTCTTCACTGTGCTTAGAGGAAGGATCTCTCTCCCACTGCAGGATCTGCCTGATTTCAAATGGGGCCACTTCCTGCGTGGTACAGCCGCATGAAAACCCTGGAGGCTCGTGTCCCTGCCACCCTGTGATTTAACCCAGAAGATGCTAGAGCCCTGAAGGACTATAGTGCTGGACTTCTCATGAAATGTACACACGCCTCTTTTAAGGTCTTCCTTCTTTCCTGTGGGTCTGCATGTCCTTTTGAGCTCACGGCTCTCCTGCCTGACAGACTCCTCTGGGTGTTCATCTCAGTGCAGAGTGGCCTCTTCATTTCTGCTTCTTTAAAAATGTGTCCATTTTGTCTGCAGTGTTTCTGATGGGAAACCCGGATCACGGCTGCGGGCCCCATGCCGTGGCACGCCTTCAGAGCTTTAATAGCTGCCATTCCATTTCCTCCTACTTCCATTGTTCCCTTGACAAATCGGCCGTTCCCCAACTGTTTCTTCCTTCGCCGGGCATGGCTGGCTTTGCTCCACAAGAACAGCAAACGTTCTTAATGGCTGAGCCCCCTCCAGTCCTTCCTTTGGGAATTTTAATTACGCATTCTCCGTTTCTCCACAGTACCCCACACGCCCTAGTGTGCTTCTTTGGTTTCTTGAGGGTTTTGTTCCGTACCTCCTCAGCCTTGATCGTTTTAGCAAACTTCCGTGTGCCTCGTCTAAACAATCTGTACCAGCCTCGTGCGGCGTCCCTTGGAACTTGCTCTTTAATTTGACGCCCTTTGGCTGTATTTTCAATTTCAATTCATCTGATAATGTACCTCAGCTTTTCATTTAAAAAAAATTGCTAATTGATGTTGCAAATTTGTCATTAGCCACTTCAGTGACCAAGCACCCAGGGCCTCCTGTTGCCTGTTTTTCCACCACTTGGCATCTGGTTGCTTTCCCCTGTGAGGTCTGCTAACCTTCTTGTGAGAGACACTGGACACTGTAGTCTTTTCATGATGTTGTTTATGGTGGAGGTAGGCACCTGTTCACGCCCAGAGTTAAAACACTTTAGGCTGACCTTCACCTTCACAGTGCAGAGTTTATGTCGGCTTGTTCTTCTTGTGATACAACCTCCTAAGGGACTCAACAGAAAGCCCTGTGTGTTTTCTGGAACTCTGTGTTGTTGAGCCTTGAACTCCAACTTCCCTTGTAACAACATCTATGATATGGGTGACACCCACGCCTAGTTCAGCTCAGTCCCTGAGCGCTGCGCTCTGTGCAACATATGCCCCCTCAGAGTTCTCTGGGCACCAAGTGCTGGTGCAGACAAACTTGGCTGCCAGGACTTCTCTTTTCCTCTTGCCCCTGGCTTTGGGTGTCGACTTTGGTCTCCCCCAGCTCCTGAGCCTAGCACACAACTCTCAACCAGCTCAATGGCGCTCACACATTGCTCAAAGAAGAGAATGATGGAGCCACCTCTGCTTGGTTTGCTTTTTCTCTGGGGCACAAACCTCAAATCCTGGCAACCTGGGTTGCCTTTTGAGTGAGGCTTTCAAAAAATAGCCCCCACCCCCTGTCTGGGTTTGTATACGTCTGTTCTTTCTAACTCTCCCTGGCTCTGCGTGTTTGCCAGAAGCTATTCCATCAGGTTGGACTAGACATGGGGACCTTCTTAGGTTTCAATGAGGCAGCAACACACGGAGATCTGGGGTCGGCAGACTGACCTTATCTCCAACCTAGATGAGGGCAGAATTATTTCAGCTGTTGACTTCTCAAGAGAACTGAGGGCTGGGGATGTCGCTCAGTCAGGAGAGTACCTGCCTAATATGCACAGAGCTCAGTGTTCAATCCTCAGCATCGCATCCAACCTGGTCAGATGGCACAGCACTCGGGAGGGGCAGGCAGGAGGATCAGAGATCGAGTCATCCTCCTCTACAAAGAAATTTGAGGTGAGCCTGGGCTACATGAGACCTTGTCTTGAAAAACAAATTATTTTTTAAATGCACCACTGCAGTCATGGACAGAGATTGGGGAAGTCTCTGGTTGGGGAGCGAAAGCAAAATACCAAAAGGCAGGCTTTTTTTTTTTTTAAATATCAGAGAGATGGGTGACAATCAGCTGCAGTGATGGGAAACCTCTGGGGACTGGGGAGCCGAGTAGACCAGGAGGTTGACCCTGGTCTCCCTTGGGAGAAGGCTGGGCTACTTGGGGCCTGTGGCAAGTTGGGAGAGCATCTCAAGAAGGCAATAATCACTTTAATAGCTTGTTTGATGTGAAAAGCATACGTGGACAGATTCTTTTTAAATGAGAGCTGGGAGCCAAGGTTTACATCAGAGGCTCTCAGGAGTCCCAAGTCCAAATCCTGTCTTTATTCCCCTTAGCAGGAGGCCCTTTGTAGGCTATCAAGCACATCTCTAAAGTGGACGCAATGATGAGGTCACCTGTCTCATGGGATATGTGGGAAATCTGACAGGTATGTATATATAAGACACATAGACCCTGCTGTCACCTGCCTGGAAAATCAGTTGTTAAACATAAACCAGTTTACAGCACAGGGCCCTCCTTTAACCTGATTCAGCCCACAGCCACCATGTCTGAATGTCCATCTGGTCAACCTGCCTTGTACTACTACTTGTGAGGGACAGAAGCAGGTAGAGTCTGCTCAAACACACTTGTCAATGGAAAGTGGGTGGACAACTGGACTTCTTTTGAGTGCCCTGTAGCTAAGCAGCTCCTCTCTGCTGCAGGCAGAAGATGCAAGTTCTCTCTGACTTCAGAGAACACTATAGTTGGCTCCCAGCCCTGCCTCCCTTGCGGTCATTAGCTGAGCCCCCATGCTCTGCCTGTGACAGGAGAGGGCGGTCCCGATCATCTAAATGTTTAATAACACCCATCCTCCACTCGCTGGGTAACCGAACCCAAACCATCGGGTCCTCAAAGCCACAGACTAACAAGGCCATGAAAAGGAAGATGTTTCTGTAATGAAAATTTCATCAATGCAGATTTCACATTGAATATCAAGGTCTCAGCATGAAGACAACATCAGAGTGGACACTGCTGTGACGCTGACCTTCATCCTTGGAGACAAGAGCAGAGTCGGGCAGCCTCAGTCTTCTGTGACAACATAGCTGCAGGGAAGGTCTGGGGTGGGGGTGGGGGAGTTGGCAAGACCCCACCCCATTCCCTCTGAGGGGTCTTGGCAACTCTACTTTGCTCAGTTGACACTCTGGTCCCATCTCTATCCAATCTCAGTCACCTCTGTCCCCTTATCCATCTCTCTCCTCTTGCTCCTTAGCAGAAAACGACCTGCCAGGCCTTGCTCTGGCTGACCCTTTTCTTTAAGCTATCTTCTCCAGAACCCACAAGCCCTCAGATCTTGTCTCAATCCAGGACAAAGAATACTATCCAGGAAGAGTCCCTAGATGATCTTTTAAGAAGTATAACTGGCACTACCAGTCCCTTTCCACCTGCATTCATCTGCACACACACACACAAACACACACATACACACCACACACGGAGTTTGAGGGGAGAATCATAGTGACAAATGTATATTGTGCACTGAGACTAGCTTTCGTACAGCATCTATTTGCCTGTGAGAACTGCAGGTCCCCTGTAAGCCAAGTGTAGCCTTGATGAATTTTGCATTTCATGTTAATAAGATGAGACCCCTTGATATGATCTGATCCTGCACCTGTGACTTAGGCTTCTAGAAAGCCTTGGTTGGAACCCAGGACTGCCAGGAGGTCTTCCCTCCCCAACACTGTAACCCATGGTGCCACAATGTGCTCAGATGTCTCTGGAGCAGAGGCTGTGCACACACCAAGGGCAGATGCACCAGTAGCTTCAGCTCGCTTATTTACAGCCTGACAAGAAAGCGCATAGAAATTACTCTTCCCCTTCATACGGTGTCTTTGTGAGGCTTCCAACAGTGAGGGAAAGAGAGACACAAGCAACTCCAGACTCTAAGTCACCTTTCCTTAAAGAAACTCCCAAACGCCAAGGGACTGCACAACAGGCCGTATTGCAGGTTCTGGATCCTTCCAAGGTCAAGACGGTTTTTTAAAAACCATCTTCCAAGCATAGCTGGTGACCTTGACCATCTCCAGCTCCTTCGACTTTGTACTGGACAATGGGGGTCATGGGAATTAAAGCTAGAAAAGAGGAGCTTTAAAGACCATTTAAGGTGAAGCTTCTGAGACCCCCGGGGAGAAAGGGAGGCTGGCTGCAGGAAGAAAGTCTGCAGCAAACAGGCCTTCTCCGAGGTCTCCAAAGGAAGTTAAGAGGCTTTACATTTTGATAAAGCTTTTCCTACCGAATGCTTGCAAAGACACAGGTGTCCCTGTCTCTCAAAAAAATGGCCGCCGGGCAGTGGTGGCGCACACCTTTAACCCCAGCACTTGGGAGGCAGAGACAGGTAGATTTCTGAGTTAGGTCGAGGCCAGCCTGGTCTACAGAGTGAGTTCCAGGACAGTCAGGGCTACACAGAGAAACCCTGTCTCAAAAAAAAAAAAAAAAGGCATGTGAATTTGTACATGTTCACATGTTCATATGTGTTTGCATACCTGTAAGTGGATATGTCTTTGTACTATGATGAATAACATTATGTTTTAAGTTTCAATTACTGTACTTAAGAGATCTAGAAAACTAATGTCTCTAACCTGTGAGTTCTGCTTGCTGAAGGACAGATAGATTCCTGGCACGCTGAAGGGCTGTTCATGTATGAAAACAAGCCACGTGCTTTCACTTCTGTAAACGAGCTTGGTTGCCCCAACTGACAGGATACGCTGGAGCACAACAGGAGTGTCGTAGGCAGAGAATATATCAGGATGTATGCTTGCCTCTGGTTGGACGAAGGCAGGAAGTACGCAGCATTGTGAGTTTTGCCCTTATAAGCCCCTGACTAACGTAATCTGTGCCATATTCTGAGCACAGGTCTTGGGTATGGTCCTGGCTAGCATTTAATAAAGCCTGCACTGGTCTTTCCTCACCCAGTGAGATTAACAGTCCATGTCTGTGCGTGCACATCTGGGCACTTGCATGCATGTGGAGGCAAGAAGAAGCTGGGTGTCTTCCTCTCCTACTCTCTATCTTATTCGTAAGTCAAGGTCTCTCGCTGAATCTGAAGCTTGCCTATGTGACTAAGCTGGCTGATCAGCAAGCCCCAGAGACCCTCCTGTGCCTGCCTCCCCAGTGCTGGGGTGACAGGCACACACTACCACACTTGGTTTTTTACATGGGTTCCAGGGATCTGAACTCAGGTCCTCAGCCTTGTATAGACAGCGCTTTACTGATTGAGTCATCTCTGCAGCCCTGGAGGCCTGTGACTTTCCGCCCTGAGATTATCCAGCTTCCATGTACCTGCCAACAGAAGGCAGAAAAGCAACACGATGAATGCCCAGCCCAGCCCAGGGAATCAACCCTGGGCTTTTATCAGTGGGGGCTGATACTCTTTCATATAGCCCAGGCTGGCCTCTATCTCTCCGTGTATCTAAGGATGGTTTCAGGTAGCCCAGGATGGCCTCTATCTTGCCATGTATCCACCCACAGTACCCATTGTCTGTTGCTGCATGGAAATATTGTCTGTTCCAGCTCAAAACGTAGCGGTTTCAACCAAAAACCAGCTGGATCTGCTTCTTCCAATCAGGTCCCAGGTCAGACATGGCTGCACCACGTCTGCAATTTCCACCAGGAAGACCTGAGAGCCCGGAAGTCAGGGCACCATAGATTGGCTTGCCTGGGGACTTTCTTCGTATGTGTAAAGTCGGCCTGGAGAGCTCAGAAGTCAACCCCACTAAGACTGTGAGCAGAGATCTAAGAGACTCACCCCCACCCCACCCCACCCCCGTGTAGCTGGAGCTCTCTGCCAGCATGGACACTTCAGGGTGATTAGGCTCCTTCTGTAGTGGCTCAGAGTCCTAAGAACAAAACGTCTAACAAGATGAAAACTCCAAGACCTCTCCTCACTCAGTTTATGTTCTGGAAGCCCCAGAGTCATAGGGATGGGGAGTGGACACAGATTCCACGTCTAAGTTAGAGGCCTGTCAGACCTCAGTGACTCCCACAGAATCAGCAGCTCCAAGTGCATCCTGGGAATATCTCTGCTTCTTTATTCTCCTGTGCCCAGAATCACTCCCACATCGCTCTGACCACAGATCCTCAGTTTGGACTGTGCTTGGGGCAGACCCCACACCAAGACAAGGCACAGCCTCAGCTTCCAGCCCCCCAGGACACACAATGGGAACAGGTTCTACCTACCATGGAAGTTTGTAAGGGACACTCCCCCAGAGACATGCTCAGATGTCAGCACACACTGCTCTCTTCCACAGAACTGCTGGGGTCTTCCAGGTCCCATTTATCTCCCCCGGTAGCAGCTGCCTGCTTTTGCTTCTACAGCACAATCTTCCAGAGCTTTGGAATGGACTTTGCACTGCAGCTTGATGAAGAGAAAAGCAGCGGTGGATACGCAGGGTTCACAGAGGTGGCACCCGCCCTCCTTTGACTGCGCTTCGCAGGCTCTGAGACAACAGGCAGAATTTGGATGGATTCCCACTGCACGGCTCCTAAGTGGCTCCATTTAAATAAACACCCCCTGGGAATTCATATCCGCATTCCCTGCGGGTGATCCGCTCTTCTCCTCCTCACTTCAAACATATAAAATTGAGAATATGTCAGACCTCGCACGGGCTCTTTACAAAGTGTTCCCCATTAACCAGGGCCATTTCAGCCCCATGTTCCTGCCCTCCTCTAAAGGCAGCCCGTGGCATTTCCATAATAAAGAGCCGTTTATGGCTTGAAATCTTGACTGTTGAAAAATGAATTCCAAAATCCCCCTGGTTGATTTATGGCCCATATGCTTTCTTTGTTGCCGCGTTCGTCACCCCTGGTTAAAGATAGAACGTATTATCCGTCCGGGCTGGAGAGGTGGCTCAGCAGTTAAAAGGCTGGCTGCCCTTCCAGAGGACCCAGGTTCGATTCCCAGTACTCACAGGGCAGCCCATTTCCAGGGGATCTAATGCCCTCTTCAGCCACCAGACACGCGTGTGGTGCACAGATGCACATGCAGGCACTCATACACGCAATTATTTTAAAAAGAGAAAGTATTGTCACATCATAATTATACATGCTATATGTGTATGATTATGCATTTAGTTGTAGAATTATAATTTTAATCTTGCTGGTGGGTGATCTCTTAAAATCCTAATTTGAGAATCTTAACTGGCCAAAAAGCCTGTGAGCCAACCCAGAGAGATGCTGCCCACCCAACAGTGGAGGTCATGTCATGGGTCAGGGTGTTCCTGAAGGGTGAAAAAGTGGTTGCCATGGAGATCTCCATGAAAGTGCCCTGTCTCAGTCCAGGAGGAATACATTGGGCAGGGAGGGGTCCTGAGTCTGTTGACCCTTGAAGTTATCAAAGAAAGGACATGCTGCTCTTGCAAAGGACCTGAATTGGAGTTCCAGCATCCTCATTGAACAGTTCCAAACACCTTGGAACTCTCACTCCAGGGGTTCTAATACCCTCTTCTGGCCTCCGTGGGCATCAGCACTCACCACCACGCAGACATTAGCATAATTTAAAATAGTAAAAATAAATCTTTGCTGGGCAATGGTGGCACATGCCTTTAATCCCAGCACTTGGGAGGCAGAGGCAGGCAGATTTCTGAGTTCAAGGCCAGCCTGGTCTACAGAGTAAGTTCCAGGACAGCCAGGGCTACACAGAGAAACCCTGCCTTGAAGAAGAAGAAGAAAAAGAAGAAGAAGAAGAAGAAGAAGAAGAAGAAGAAGAAGAAGAAGAAGAAGAAGAAGAAGAAGAAGAAGAAGAAGAAGAAGAAGAAGGAGGGTTTCAGGGAGGGAGTCGGGGGTTCAGGACCCTCCTCACTTCTAGACACCTGTGCAGATACCCTCCCCCTTCTGCTCTTCCATGTGGGCTCAGTGGGTGGCCACCCTCATACCTTCGAGGTGACCATGAGACCCCCATATGGTCATGCTTCTTTCCAGAGCAGACCAGTTAGGTTCACAGCCACCACCGTGAGCCAGACCACTGTAGCCAGCAGTGTCCAGGAGGGCAGAGAGGAAGCCGGCTCACCGGTTTTTTGTCTCCATTTTCCTCTTTCTCCAAGAAGAATAAATAACTCCTTCGTCACTTCCATCCGTCATCTAAGGCAAAAAAAAAAAAAAAAAAAAAAAAAAAAAAACCAGACGATAACGATGTGAATATATTAATCAGACTCTCCCTGCAGATGAGTCTCTGCTTTAGTTAGAGATGGTAATTTGGCGCTGTGATTTTCAAAGTCAGTGAAATGCTAAATAGAAGCATGTCAGCTGGTATCAGATAGAGCCCCAAAATAACATCCCTCAGAACAGATCCTTTGATAAAATATCCCCAAAGAATATCAAGATATACATAATGGGTTTGGTTGTTTTTTTTTTATAACCGATTTGGCAGATTTCTCTCCCCTAGCTTCCAGCTTTCTAAGGATGATTTCATTCCAAAATGCTCTTTAAGTTTGCAAAATGTGCTTGCCACTCACCCTGCCCCCCCCAGCCCCCGCCACTCTGAATTGTCTTTTTCTGCATTTTGCCGTTCCTTTTAGATGGGAAATTGATGGCTTCTTTCATGCTGAGTCACTGGAACAGGAGTGGCCTGATTTCCAATTACACGTGAGGAAAATGCAGTCTAGGGAGGGTCTGCGAGCCCTATGGGGCATCCCTGACAAGGCTGAAAGAAGCCAAGTCCTTAGCCAGAGCCATCTCAGTGATAGAGGCCGGCAGGGGGTTTGTCCCTTCGAAGTTGGCATTGGGCTGGTAACTGTCTTTGTTCCGTCTACTGTTGTTCCTTGAGTCTGAGGACAAGATGTCCTAAGAAAATTTTGCCTGGCAGCTTGATTGAGGGCTCTAGGATTCAGAGCCAGGAGATGACAGATCTTGGTGTGAACTAAGATTTTGTTGAAAAAAAAAAAGAAAAATGCCAGGCGTGAGGGCTCATTTGTGATATTCCAGCACAGCATGTGGAGTGCTGGGTGAAAGACCCTGTCTCCACAACAAAACAAAAACAGACGGGAGGCTGGAAAGGCGGCTGAAGAGTGCCTGATGCTCACACTTTCAGGGGACCACAGTTTGGTTCCCAGTACCCGTGTCTTTCAGGTCTCCACTCCGCGTACCACTATCTCCAATGGATGCAACAGTCTCCTCTGGTCTAGGCAGGCATCCGTGTGCACATGCATACAACTACACACAACACTCACTGATAGTTAAAAATAAAAATAAAAATAAAGCAACAGCAGCAAAAAGGAGGGATGGAGATGTATCTTTATTGATAGAGCACTGGGCTGCCAAACACAGAGCCCCAGGCTTGATTCCTTAGGATCATAAAAGACCCAGTGTGGCGGCAGCCCAGGGCTGCGGCGTGCTTGTAATCCCAGAGTGAAGAAGGGGGATGCAGCAGGATCAGAAGTTCACGGCCATCCAACCACATAGCAAGTTCAAAGGAGTCTGGGAAATGTGAGATTCTGCCAAAGAAAAAGAAAGCTTTATTTTTACTAATAAGATTATGATTTTAAGAAAACACTTATTTTTAATCAAAACAACAAAAAAAGAGATGTTATGAGTTAGACTTCAGAGCCCTGACTCTTGAGTTCTCCTGATTATGACTGTATTTGGAGACAGGGTCACCTTCTTTTTCAAAGTTCAGTGACATTATTAGAGTGGACTCTGGTCCTGTATGGACAGCATCTTTCTAATAAAGTATTGGGGCACAGATGTAGGCTGAGAAAGGCCATGAGAGGTGAAAGGGGTCGGGGAACCTCACTCTCCCAGGAATTCTGGGAAATCCTTAAGACCTTTTAAAATACAGGATCAAACACAATTAATGCTGCTAAGCATGACAGGCAAGCACTTGCTAAGTTTATTTTTCTGAACCCTTTGGTATTTTTCTGTCACTGAATGATGCTATCAGGATTGGCCATCAGACAGGCTCCTCCTGTGGGCCTAGCCATCTTTGGTGAAGAACTGTCTAAAAAGAAAAGCATGACAGAGCCCAAGAACCATTGAAGACATGACTGTGGTCACAGGAGGCTTTGTTCCTGAAAGGACCGGAGTCTGCATGGGACACACCAAGACCAAGTCAACCTGGGGAAGAGAAAGTGACCAAATAAGGAAATGGGTAGCTTTAGGGATGCAACTTAGTGGTTTTTAGCAAGCAAACAAACTTGGCGCCATGTTGGCCCGTGCTGGGGCCTGCTAGAGCCCTTCAGTTCCCATTAGCCTGCACCAGCACAGGGAAAATTCACCCTCCACCAGGCGAGTTCAGGGGAACTTAGCAGAGTTAACGTGCAACTGTTTCAGGAGTGACTTCCCTGGTTGCTGTGTGTGTACCGAGTCTGTGTACAGTCGTCTTGGAAAGCAAGACCCTTCCTTCCCCCAGCGACTGAGTAAAAGCCTCGACAGAGAGGAGGGTTTGGCTCTAGTTATATTCCTGTCATGGGGGTAAAGCGCTCTGACCAAAAAGCAACATAGCAGACAAAGGGTTAATTTGGTTACAATCCCAGGGCATAGTCCTTCATCGGAGGGGAGCAAAGGCAGGGACATATAGGGCCACTTCCATGGTCAGGAGCAGAGCTTGCCTGTGCTCGGTCCTGAGCTAGCTCTATTCACTTTCATATAGTCAGGGCCAACCCAGGAAGTGGTACCATCCACACTCCTCCCACCCCAATTAACAATAAAGACAGTTCCCCACAGGCCAACCTGACGTGGGTAATTCCTCAGAAGTCTCTCCTCCTCTAGGGCTGGAGAGATGGCTGAGAGATGAAGAGTCCCTATAGTTCTTGCAAAGGACTCTGGTTCCATCCTCAGCAGCCACATGGTGGCTCGCCATCTGTGACTCCAGTTCCAGCAGATCTCATGCTCTCTTCTGACCTTGGTAGGCCCTACGCACACACGTTACACAAAACAAACAAACAACCCCAAAACCAAATCCATTCAGGTAAAACACTCACATCACATAACAAAATGCATAAACCTAACGTTAATTTTTTTTTATTTATGAAAATACTCTCTTCCCAAGTGATTCCAGGTTGTGTCAAGTTGAATGTCAAAACTGACCAGAATTCTAGAAGTTAAGCTGTAACTGGTGATACTCAAAATGACCACATTACGCGCACATACACACACACACACACACACACACACACACACACACACACACACACACACACGGTCAGCTTGTCTTTCAGGCTGGCCAGGAAATCCTCTTCTATGCAACCTTCCTGGGTTGCAACTTTAGGGCCACAACAAGGCTCTTGGGTGGTCTTTTGCCTACCCGTGATCATCATGGTAGACTGGGTTGTGCTGGTAACAAGAATGGGTTAGCAGTGGCAGCTACAACAGAAGAGGCAGCCATGGCAGTGATGAGGTCCAGCATCTACCGTGACAAGAAGGTAGTAGAGGGCTCCAAAGGCACCTGGGGGAGAGGTAGTGGAGATAACGGACAACAGTGGATGTTAGAGAAGAAACAAAACGGGGAAACAGCCGAAACGGTGGAAGACAAGATGGCTGCAGAAACGGTAGCTAGAAGAGTTCAGAGAACTGAGGGCTCCTAGCACCCAGGGACTGAAAGTTGTAACACTCACTAAGGTCCCCAGCACCCAGGGCTTGAGCACAACACTGGCCAGTAGTCACTGTCATGAGTCCTGGATCATCGGCCTCTGACATCTAGACCCAGAGTAGAAAGCCTGCAGCTGAGGTTCTGGCCTCTACAACTTGAACTCACAAGCTTTTAGTTCTCAGGATCCCAGCCATAACCTCCCCCCTACCCCCCACACACACACCGCCCATCTTAATCCAGTCATTGGGCCCTTGGTGCCCAGGAGTCTGGAAGCTGCTGTTTGCCTATATTGGAAATTTCAATCTGGGTATAGAAAAGAAACCCCAGCCAGATGGCTGCAAATAAAAACACGGGGCCCTCCAAACCCAAGATGAAAGACTTGAAAGAAACCAACTCAGTATGATCTTGACTTCCCCCTCCGGACCCTGAAGAAATAGATTTCTACTATTTACATCAGCCAGCCTGTGGTGATCTGCTACAGCCGTGGAAAGCTTACGCAGAGCTGGCTTCCTTTTCCCTGGGGTTTTAGTGTCTGGGAGCTACATGGCTTATTTCTCTGCAGCCCATGAGTAAGATGTGCTGTGCTTCTATTTAACCTGAGCTCAGTGTTCGGTCTGAAGCTGGCGACACAGAGCTCCTGTCAAGTGCATTTTCTCCAAAGAGCTTTAAGTGACTTACGAGTTTCCGTTGCATAGAAAGTGAGTGGCCTTCTTAAACGGTGTATATGTGACCACCACCCCCAAGGGTGACCTCAGCCCTTCTTTGAACCCTGCAGAACCTTCCAAGCTTTCTAACTTCCTCCACTCCCCTTAGTTTCCAGTTGCCCAGTCTCCTGCTGCCCCCCTTGCTGATACTCCTAGCCTAGCCTCCTTCACCCTTCTTGTCCTTCTTTCAGTCCTAAGTGTAAGGGCCACAGCAAGTCACATCTGTCTCGGGAGCTCAGCCTCCTGTGATCTTAGGACATTAGCTTGCAGATGCCACTTTTCCAGGCTTCAGTGTTGTAAGGTCATGTGAGCACCCCTAAGCAACTGAGCTCAGCCCAATGAGGTCACTTCTAAGGGAACCTTTGGGGTTCCCATGCAGTACCTAGTGGCTGCATCCATGTAACTCGATACTGGACTCCCAGACAGGTCTCCATCCCTTCCTCTCTGAAATGCTACTGGACACTGGATCAGTGCTTCCTCCTCTGCTGTCCCACTCCAGGGTCAAGGCTTGTACTGGACTCCCTACCTTCTGGGTCACCCTTCATTTCATGGATAGAGTGGTGTCCCCAAAGAACAGCCATGCCACATCCTTTCCTTGCTCGCTGAAGCCTCAGTTTCTGAAGACATTTCCAAATCCTTATGGTCCGTGTTATTAGCCATATGCATGCGCGCACACGCACACACACACACACACACACACACACACACACACACACACACACCACCTTCTCCTGTCACCAGCTCTATCCAGAATGCTCCATTAAGCACGTTGACCGTCTCCTGCTTCCTGAACCTGCAACACCTTTGCCTCATGGACTTGGGCTGCCCCCTGCCTTGTCTTTCTTTCCCAGGCTCCTTCACCTGCTGGGCTCCTCTCTCACTGTAAAATCAGGCTTGACCACACCTCTAGAATCTCACCCAGACCGGCACTGTCTCTACATCCCACACACAGCCCTGAGCTGTTGAGACAGACAACCACACCCTGAGGAGCCATCACCGGACTTTGTTTCCACAAATGAAAGACAACAACAACAAGGTCACTGTCCTGGGACATGGCCTACCCCATGGCAGGTCCCAGCAACTGTTAGACTTATTGGATCATAGAATCTCCCCAGTGGAATCTGGAAACACAGAGGCCCAGCCTCTTAGTCCCCGCACCCCAGCCCCTGATCAGGAATGCTTGACCAAGAAACTGGTTCTGCCCACCCTGTGTCTTCCTATGCCTGTTTCCTTTGCACCAAACTGAAAGTAATTACCAAAGGCAACCATAGCAAATGACGGAACGGGGATCATGCCTGTGTGCCCAGCGAGCAGATTAAGAGCAAAGCCCCGTGTCATCCCAACGCCTGTGAGGCTTGGAAGTGACTTAACCAGCCGAGGCCTTAGGGCCAATGCTATGAGCTCAGGGCTTTCTCGCCTGGCAAGGAACCAGCAGGGGCTGTGCTATGCATCAGCCAGAGAAGACATGCCTCTTACGGGTTGTCATTGGGCATTGGCGTATCTGGAAAGTATTGTTATTGCTGAGAGGAACAGGGAGTTGTCCTACATTGTCAGATCTGCTAAACTGCCCTAGATCTATCCTCTTGAAACTGGAGTGTGGGGACTTGTATCCCAGCTCTAGGGAGGGTAATGGGTCCCTTGAGGACCCCTGTGCCTGATAGGAGCTGATCTGCCTACACAGCTGCTGAAAGCCAGGCCTGTAGGGGTCTCCTCACACACAGAGACAAGGACTGACCAGATGAGCACAAAGGCCACAGGTGTCACAGTTGTCCTGATGGTGATTATGCCCCCTGGGACTGGCTATCACCTGGTGTACTGGGCTCTGGACCATATTTTGAGCCCTCTGAC
Organism: Mus musculus; assembly: GCF_000001635.26. Lineage (NCBI taxonomy): Eukaryota > Metazoa > Chordata > Mammalia > Rodentia > Muridae > Mus > Mus musculus. The sequence goes on along the minus strand of NC_000068.7, from coordinate 166,266,236 downwards.
CTTATACTCCTTCTGGGGTCATCTGGAGCCTCTACCTTTTTGCTGTGTTTCAATCCCTCCACTGATGAGCTCCGGGGACCTGCAGTCAGAATGGTGGGGTCACGGGAGAGAGTTGTGACGGCCATGCAAGGCAGTGAGCTCCCAGAGTCCACTGTATATGTGGACTCTGAGTGGTGTGGTGAAGGTGCTTTCATTCCTCATAAAAGTGTGGGTTTTGTCACAGGACAGTGTCACAGGGGCAGTTGCTCTTCTGCCCACTCTCCTTCAGGCCCTTATGTCTGTCTGTCTGTCATTCTAGTCTCTTGTCCTGGTTAGTTTTTATGTCAATTTGACACAAGCTAGAGTCACCTTACAGGAGGGAGATTCTATTAGGAAAATGACTCCATAGGATCTGGCTGTAGGGTGTCCTCTTAGTGATTGATAGGGAAGGGCCAGTCCATTGCGGATAGTACCATTCCTGGGTTGGTAGTCTTGGGTTCAATAAGAAAGCAGGCTGAGCAAGCCACGAGGAGCAAGCCAGTAAGCAGCACCCCTCCATGGCTTCTGCATCGCCTTCTGCCTCCAGGTTCCTGCCCTGCTTGAATTTCTGCCCTCATTGCTTTGTTGATGATCTCTTACATGGAACTGTGAGTGAAATAAGCCCTTTCTTCCCGAGGTTGCTTTGGTCGTGGGGTTTTGTCACAGCAATGTAACCTGAAGGTTCCTCTCGAGCTCTCAAATGCATGCAGCAGCTTTCAGGGCCAGATCAGCACGGCTAATGAGTGCCCTGGGGTGGAACACAGCCCAGCCTGGCTCAGGGACTTTCCTGCCTGGAAGCAATGGGGAAGAAGACCTCTGTTAGCCCAGCTATGAGCTGCTGGGTAACAGATCCAATGTGCTTCCTGCTAAGCATAGAACAAAGAGTTACAAAGCAAAAATGCTCAAAGGGGCTCGCTGTTCCCGGAGCGCTGTGGTTAAGAAGTCAAATGGAGTGTAATGAGGTGGTTCATCTGCACCTCAGTGCCTGGTACCTCTTAGTCCTCACCTGGACGCATCTTTGTTCAATCTGCACCCGCAGGTAGCAGCCAGCTGGAACCTCAGCTCAGGCTGTTGCCAGGACAACCACATGGGGTTTCTTCCTATGGCCTGGGTTGGCCTCCTTACTCCATGAGGGCTTGGGGACTGGGGCCTCTGACATGCCAGCTCGGGCTCCCAAAGCCAGTCTCCAAGGATGAATCAATAGCCTTTTCTGATCTGTCCTCAGACAGTACGGTGATGTCATTGTCACCTCTGTGGTTTCCAGTGAGTCACACACCTGCACGGAGCTAAGAACACACTGACCTACTTCTCAACAGCAGGAACGTTAAGGTCATGGGCCGGTGAGATGACATGTTATTAGAGCCCTGGGTGATGGATGGTCTTAATCGTCGCCTTGACGGGATGAAGAAATGTCCTGGACTGGTTGAGCGCCACACACCTCTGTGTGTCTGAGAGAGAACTGTCGTGTGCAACAGTGACTAGGGTAGAAAGATCCACCCTGAACGTGTGCCATGCCATCCAATGGTCTGGTAGCCTAGATGGAAGGAAGTTGGAAGAAGGTAGTGTGTGTGTGTGTGTGTGTGTGTGTGTGTGTGTGTGTATCCCCTTTTCTGAACATGGGTGTAGCTGTCACCACTGTCTGCTGTCATTGGATGCTGGTTCTTTGGCCTTCATGACAGATTCACTGACCTGCTACTATTATGGCACCCAGTGTCTCTAATTGAACCATTTCAGCATTCTCTGCCTCTCCCAAAGGCTCACAGCCAGTTTTGGACTAGCCTGCCCTATTGTGTAAGGCAGTGCAATAAATTCTCCTTTATAATACATATTCAATTGATTCTGCTTCTCTAGAGAACCCTAATACACCATCTTTGGATGACAGACTGCTACAGCTGGTGCTTACAGAACGAGCCTTTCTCTCGATGAAGCCAGCTTAGAGGGAAGCAGAGGCTGAGACAAAGAGAGACTTAACTACATTGTGTGAATACCTAGACCCGCTCATGCCTGCAGTCAGGTACTTTGGGCTCTGTTCTTGCATGAGCCAATGATCTTCTCTTTTTAATCTCAAGAGCAGAGTTTCTACCATTTGCAACTCCTGACTGGTAGAGAGAGACGAAGCAAGAGGATGCTCCTTAAAACTGGAAGGCTCAAGTGTGAATCTTGGGCCCCCCTCCCTCTTCAAGCTGGTTAGGCTTGGACGTAAGTGTTCTCTGACCTCGCTTGCTGAATCAGCAGAGGCTTCAAAACCAAGTGCAGAGGGAGGCAGAGGTGCTGTGCTTTCAATGTGAGGGAAAAGTTGGATAGTTTGAACTCATGGAAACCCAGAGCTCTCTGTTCATTAAAGACACCATTACAAAAGTAGAAGAGATGGAAACACAAGTCTCAGGTGGGAGAAAGTCACTACTCACCACAACATGGTATTACTTCCCTATCAGAGTGATAAATCACATAACCGAGGCGACATATAGAAGAGGAGTATTGTTGGGGTGTCCAGTTCCAGAGAGAGACAGTCTATGATGCTGGAACAAAGAAATGTTGGCAGGGTCAGGAAGCTAGGGGCTTACACCCTGGACCATAAGCACAAAGCATCAAGAGTGAATTAGAAGTGGCAAGTCTTTAAGCTCCCTAGGACCACCTCAAGTGACACACTTCCTCCAAGAAGGCCATACCACCTAAGCCTCCCCAATCAGCAGCATCCACCAGGGACCAAGCCTTCAAATGCCTGAGGCAGCAGGGGACAACTCCTTCAAGTCACCACAGCACTCTACCCAGTGCAGAGCACGTTTAGGTGAGGGCCCTACCTGACATTCCTTGGGAGCCTTGGTGGACAAGCTTCCGAGAGGGATTCCGACTCACTCGGGGTCTGGGGGGGGGGGGATGGCTCAGTGGTTAGAGCACTTGGTGCTTCTATAGAGGACCCAGACTCGGTTCCCAGCACCCACAGCAGGTGGCTCACCACTGCTTATAACTTCCGTTCCACGGGATCTGATGTCCCATTCTGGCTTCCACAGGCACCTGCATGCAAACTCATGAATGCACATATGCACAAAAATAAAAAATAAAGTAAGACTTATTCTAGAGTCCAAAGAAAATGTTCTTCTCTTTCCTTCCCCGCCACTCCACTGTGTGTGTGTGCGTGCGTGTGCGTGTGCGTGTGTGTGTGTGTGTGTGTGTGTGTGTGTGTGGTGGGATGTGGGGGTCCTTAGGGTAAAGAAAGAAACAAATGAGGAACGTTACTGTTTACAGTGGAGGACATGGGTACCAACAGCCAATTTGTTTCAAATTCAAAAGTGTCTGGAACAACAACAAAATCCTACCAGACCCTGTACCCAGGGCATCTAAATTCCCTGACATCTCCCTCTGAAACTTGTTATCCGGGGCCTGAGGGTGGTGTTCGGGAGTCACTGGTACCCAATATAGAACTTCTAAATGTGACCTTTCTCGTCCACATGGGCATGCCGTTTATGTGGTCCTGTTTTCAAGAGTTTCACTGTAATTCCACTGCCTGGTGGGGTGGTTAGTGGGTGATACTCTGCCAGTTCTCACACTCCTTGCCTGGAAAAGAGGATGAATGAACTCGGAGTCCATGAGAAGAGGTGACTCCACTCACCCCACCCCTGCAAATTCTCCCATCTTGGTTCCAAGCTTGGTTCTGTAAGTCCCAAAGGCTGAATTCCCCTTGGTACCCAGGGACATCAGCAGTCACAGCCGCCACTCTGGAAGCCCCTGGGAGGCAGGCGAGTGGGTATACTTTGCACTCAGGGGTCCTTACTCTTCCTTTGTCACCTCTTAACTAAGGACAGAACTCGTGTGAGTGTCAGCAAGTGCTCTCCCACTTGGGTACGAGCCATATTTCCAAGCCTCTTTAGCTTTTCCTTTTGAGGCAGGGTCTAAATTCCCCAGGAACTTGGCCTTGCACCTGACCTGTGGTCCTGACTGTCCTGAGTTTGAGGTGTGCCACCTCAGCCTCTGAGAAGGCTCAGGGGGTTCAAGTCTGTTGCACCACACCCAGCTAACTTGGGGCTGCTTCCTCGAATCCTCGACTTCTGGTGGCTCATGCTGCCTTTGCATCCTTGGGGGTATCCAGTGACATCTTAACACACCCATGTCAGCCTGTGCTTCGGAGGAAGGTCGATGTGGATCCTCAGAGGATGTGCTGGGGTGAAAGCTGAGCGCTGACTTCCCTCCCTCATCCACAGCTGTTTCCTGTCACGGGTCACAGCCCTTGGAGGCCACTGCTGAATGCCCAAATGTCTTTTTCTAATGACCCTGCAAGTTTCCTGAGAGGCTGCTCTGTGGGTGACAGTCAAAGGGGCACTGTCAGATTCTCTGAGGGCTGTAGACGGTCTCCATCCTGTCCCCACACACTTGTAGTTAACAGATAGAACTTTCAGTTGTGAGGACACCCACAGTCCCTGCCCGAGTTTGGCACTGGGTACCTTCCCCAGCATGGCTCCATTTATCTGTGAGGCCTGTCCCTGGAGGGAGTCACATCCAAGGTGGCTGACTGCTTGGCCCTTCCTCTTTGTTCCCTCCCTGAAGTTTATGCTGCCTCATCCAATCTCAGAGCCTCTGCCAGAATCTGTAATGAACATATATTTCCACACAGACTTTTTAAATTGGTCCAATCTTCTGGGATCCCAGTGTCCACATTATAGACATCACGGGGTTCCAAACCGAGCCCAGAGTTTAAAAGAGAGCTGAGCCTCATTCTCTCAGATGCTTGAGAGAAACACTTCTCCTGGCCAGCAGCGTAGGGTACCGGGAATGCTTTAATAGTTGCTTTATCAGCTCCTCTGTCAGGAAGCCTCTTGGCCGATGAAACATTAAGCCGTTTGAAAAGTATTTTTTTTAACTTCTTTGTGTGAAGCCCTCTTAGATGTGAGAAAGAGTGGGATTCAGCTCAAGCAAATGAAGCAACTCTCCGAGAGTCCCCATCCTTGCCAACAATTTTGCTGCAGTCTGAACGGTGCCAGTATGACACAGGGCCCACTGCTGCAGGCGTCAAGTAGGGCATTTACTAATTCAGAACTCTAAGACTTTGGTAGAGTGCTTGCCTAACAGGCATGGAGCTGTGGGTTCAGCCCAAAGCACTCACTAAACCAGACATGGCGGTCTATACTCCAGCTCTCAGGAAGCAGGAGCAACAGGGGCAGGAGTTCAAAGCCATCTTCACCACATAGGAAGCTGAAAGCCGCAGTTTCCCAGGCCATGACATTGATACCTGCTTCCTTATACATGAAAGTGTGTGTAAGGTGCTGCTGAGAGCGGTGCCCAGAGATGAAAGCAGGGGTCCCTGTTACTGTTGGGGGGCTCACTGAGAACTGTGTTGTGATCTACAGCTGTCAATCACATCTTGGTCTATGAGGCCCTGCTGGCCCTAAGCCCTTAGCGTTACATCCAAATATACGGCCAAGCTCAGAATCTCGTGGGCAGCAGAGGCTTCCAAGGTGGGAGATGCACATTGTATGGAGCTGTCCCCACAGTGTGGGGGACACTCAGTGGAGAAGAGGTTCACTGTGTCATTGTGAACCTCCCCCCAGGTGGCTCCTGTCAGTCCCCTGGGAGGGGTTCATGCACTGAGATGTCGCAATAAGTAGCCATAAAAACTTAGCTAAATGTTTAAATGCAGGCAACTTACTATTGCAATGTCTTAACGACTGGATTTGGCATAGTAGCCTTCAATGAGGCACGATGGTTCCCTCCCATTTGGGTTGTCACAGGGGATGGAATGGATAGAGACAGGGAACGTAGGGCGTGCTGAACCTCAGATGTCAGAGGTGCAGAGGTTAGGATCCTGGGGTGGGCTAGGCCACACAGGTGATACACTTTAAGTGGAGAGGGGAGTGTTGGATCATCCAAAGCTACACTCGGAAGTCACAGGAACAAGATGTATTTATTGTGCTACTAGATCGATATATGTAGAGCTTTCCGAGGGTGGGGGCCACAGCCCCTGGGAGGATGAGGAGAGAAGAGGGTGTGGCTTGGCTGGAGTGGGTGTGGCTACCCTTCTGATCCTTGTTCCTTTTCTGTTATAGAACTCAGGCTGTCACAGAATGGGTCCTTCCTGCTGGGGGAGGCACATGAGACTTCTAGCCGAACTCTAAAACCTCTCCTGCATCAGGTCTGTGACGATACTCAGAACTGTGAGCCACAGCCAACCTTCCCTCCTTTAGCTTGTTTATGTAAGGTGTTTGTCAACTGTGGAGGGGAGCTAACCCACATCCAACCAAGAGGAATGGTTATAGAAGAGGAGGAGATGAAGCCCATTGTGGCAGTACACACCTTTAACACAGCACTCTGGAGGTGGGGGCAGACAGGCGGGATCTCAATGAGTTGGAGGCCCATCTTGGTCTACGTAACAAATTACAGCCCAGACATGGCTACATAGCAAAATCTTGTCCATATATGTTTCTCTTCTCTGCTTCTGAGTCCTGTGACAACTGATGCCTCAACCCAGCTCTGCCTGTCCCCAAAACTCCACAGAGCATTGGGACCACCAGAGGAGGGCCTCATGCAGCTCCAGCTGGGACCCAAGGTTCCCATTCAGCAGGTTCATAGCCTAAGACCTTACCAACAGGTTCAGAGGAGCAGAAGAGGCTGGGGGCTGAGAGGACAGAGACTCTCTCCCACGTTCACCTGAAGATGGGGACCGCTTGACCTGGGTGTCCTAGTGTCTTACTCAGTGGCCTCTCCTAGGTGAGAGCCTGTGGCGTGTGGTTTAGGGGTTCATTTTGTACACGCATCTCCCTTCCCCATGTCCGGTTCACAAGTCTCCAGCTATATCTCCTCCTCCTCCTCCTCCTCCTCCTCCTCCTCCTCCTCCTCCTCCTCCTCCTCGATGCTCCTCCCCAGGGACTGCCCAGAGCTCTCCTCTCCCAGGGTTTTTACACCCAGGTTGCCCTCTGCCCACCCTGGTCTCTCCAGGGCTCACTAACCCCCTCAGACAGACCCTCCATGACTTTGACCTTGACCTCCACTATCCCTTAAATCACCCATCACCTCCCAAAGATCCTGCAACTGTTGTTTGTTTTGATGGCCACTGTTGTTTGTCCTTCAGCGTAGAAAGTAGCAGTCAAGGACATTATTCGGTTGCCTCCTGTCTCAGCACTCAGAGCACAGCCTGGCAGGCCAGGGCTCTGTGAACACCTGCTAGTGATGTCACAGGAGCAGAGACTGTGACCCAGGCTCCAGATCTGCCTCCCCATAATATTCTGGTGCCTGCCCTGCTATTTTACTCTTTCTCGTGGGAGAGAGGGACCGGGACGTTCAGGTCCTGGGGAGGGGGGAGGGGAGAAGGGCCAGGCCCAGCCTCCAGCGCGAGGCACCCTGCAGGGCTGTGCCTGTCTGCTCTTTTCCCTCCTCTCTGGCTCTCAGCAGGAGGCAGCACTCTTAAGCTTTCATTTCATCCATTATGACAGAAAAAAATAAAAAGAAAAGAAATGCTCTCAGAAAACCCTGAGGAGGCGGCAGCTGCTTAAAGTGAAGGGGACTCCATTCGGGGTCTTCACCATTATCAATTATTGACCAAGTCCTTATTGCGATCCTGGCGCCACCAAGACAGAAAGGACACAGGGTCCGTACCCTGGGGCCTCCCATGGAGGGCTCTGAATCCGAGGGTCTCAGTGTCCCCTCGGGCGACAGCTGCACCTCATCCTCAGACGCCAATGCTCTTCTGTCCCGGTTTTTCCTTTCAGTGTGATTCATCTGGTTCCTGACTTTAAAAGCAACAGAGTTGAGAAAACATTTCTTGAAGATTAAGAAAAATAACCTCCATCTGCAGGATGCTTAGCGCACAAATGAAAGTCTACCCTGGCTATAAAGGAAGTGGGTGAGCGTTCCTCAGGGGCACTGTCGAGTTTTCCTCCACAGGAGTTAGATGTATTCTTTATGGAGAAAGTAACCTTCAGAAAGCAACCCCTGGGTCTAGAACATTCTACCTCTGCTGCTGTGTTCAGGCCATCTTCTTTCGTGTTCTTCTGTTTGTCTGTTTGTCTTTTTGTTTGTTTGTTTGTTTGTTTGTTTTGTTTTGTTTTGCCTGGTTGGTTGTTATAAAGAACCCTGCAATGGGCACCTTCAGCCAGCAATCTCCACTGCCCCCACTTGCCATCTCAGCTCGTGCTGGCTGAAGAGCAGAGATGTCCCTACCTGCGAGGCCCGGCTCCCAGCCTCCTGATGTGGTGTCTGCATGTTAGCAAGATCTTACTGATCCCTCCGCCCCCCATAAGCCACACTTAGATACAAAACTGAGCCGCAGAGACATCCCAGGATCATTACCTAACACTGCTTTTCTCAAGAGAGAACCAGGTACAGGGTCCAGGTGGATCTGACCAGTCCACACAGGAATTCTCTGAGCCATGCAGATGCTAAATAGTGCAAACTGAGATGTAAGGCAAAGTTTCCCTCCTCCTCCTCCCCCTCCCCCTCCTCCTCCCCCATCCTCCTGTGTTGTAGCTCAGTACAAGGCATGTCAGGAGCTTTACTTCTGTCTCAACCACGAGGATGAGGGAACACAGGCCTCTTCAGAGCCTTAGGTGGAGAGTGTGTCCCAAGGGGACACTTCCTTCCCCTACCGAAGCGCCAGACAGGCACCTGCAGTTTTAGAGTTGAAGGATCACTGGTCTCTGTCCTAAGGAGCCAGCTAGGATATTCTTGGCTCATTTCTACAAGATCATTTATTCGTGTGTGTGTGTGTGTGTGTGTGTGTGTGTGTGTGTGTGTAAACCTGTGTTAAAGGCTTGCTCTCCATTCCATAGTAATGGCGGGAGGCAAGGCCCAGTTGGAAGCCCTCTGATGATGTGGAGGCATGCTCTTGAGAAGGCTATTGAGGCTCCAGTCCTCGTCCCTCTCTCTTTCTTCCTGGACATCCGGAGGTAAACAGCTTCCTCTTCCATGTGCTCCTACTGTGATGGCTTCCTCACCACAGGCCCCAAAGCAATACGCCAGTTAGCCACAGAAACCTCCAGAACTGGGAGCCAAAATAGGGTTTTCCTTTTTTACAGCTGATTATCTAGAATGCATCACTGTATTTTGTCACCATGATGCAAAGTTGATTGGTCCTCTCCCTTTTTGCTCCTGGTTCATGTAGGCCAAGCAAATCTTTGTCTGACTGCTTCCTATCCTAAAGATGTACATGATGATGATGATGGTGGTGGTGATAATGATGGTGGTGGTGGTGATAGTGGTGATGATGATGATGTGGGTGATGATGATGGTGGTGGTGGTAATGGTGTTGTTGATTGTGATGTTTTCTAGTGATATGCCCCTGCAGAGAAAATACCAGAGTGCATAAAAGCACCAGAGACTCCAGAGTACACTGACCACCTATACTTTCTATCTTCAGGAAAAGACTGACTCTTATTTGACGAACAGACAGAAAAGATTAGGAAGTCTGCCATATGAGCCAACATGCTGACATCCTCCTGGGCTTTCTCCATAGCAGAGAAAAGTGGGCCCTGGCCATCTGATGGGAGAACGGCAAAGCAAACTTATTCAGAGGCGCAGGCCAGAGGAGCATGGACCCACCCCGTGGGAACGTACACACGTGGAGCTGTTGCCAAGGCAAATGCGTGAACTGCAGGGACAGCATCTTGATGTGCTCAGACACAGCTCTTGCAGGAGGAAACCGGCAGATCCCCCAGGGCCCTGGCTCACCGGCACAGGGGCCTTTGTATTTCTGCTAGTCTGAAGTTGAAAGTCCATCACTTCAGCCAAAGCTTTGGTCTCTCTGCTCATGCCCTCCAGGCAGTCAGTAGGCCGGCTGAAGGTGGTGTCAATTGTCTTGGAGGAGGATAGGCCGGAGCTGGAGCCAAGGGCAGGAACAGCTGTGCAGGGAACTGCCACCTCCATCTGCAGAACAAGCTTCCCCAAATGTCTCCATCGGTGGCCGGTCAGTTGTCCCTGGGGCATCTGTGTGCACTGTTTCCCGAGTCACTGTGTCAGACATCGATGCTGAAGGGGGACTGGCAGCGTGTGCCCACATGCCGCAGGTGCCCATCAAGGTACCAGCTCTGGCAGTCAAGGCTTGCTTTCACTTTGCTTTTCTGTGAGTCAACTAATCGTGGGCAGGTGCCGTTCAGGACACCACGGGCTTTGCCTTTCTCAGCAATGGTGTGGAGTTGGGGAGGGGTGACCCAGCGGCCCAAGGCTACTGCAGAGGGAAGCTCTGACTCTCAAATGACCCAGCTGGTGAGGTGTAGCTTCTAGGGGACTCTTTCTGGAGGCTGAGATTGGTGGCTGAAGTTCTCTGTGTGACACGGAAGGGTACTGACACTACATGGAGTCACCTGCACTGGCCAGCCCCCTTGAGAGCAGTAGTTCCTATAGAGTCACCTTGGGCACCAGAGGACACTTGGCAATGACTGGTTTTATTTTTATATTGAAGCTGGTGGGTAGAGGAGGTCACAGATACATATAGCCATATCTCCTAGAAGGCATGTGATGGCCCCCAAACAGGCTTATCACTTCCCTGAAAGGTCAGGAGAATTACTTCAGTTGCTCTTGCATTGCTGACAGAGTCTGGCAGAATCAGCTAAGGCAGGGAGATTTATACTGTACTGTACCTCAGTAGGTGTGGTTGGGGCAGCCAGACCATGGGACAGAGGAACTTTTTCACGTCGTGGTGGGCAGGAAGCAGAAAACAAACAAACAAAAAAAGGGGGGCCAAGGAAAAGATACATTGCATCAAAGATATGCTTCCAGATACCTACCCCCTCCAGCTAGGCCCCGCCTCCTGAAGTTTCCAGTGCCTCCTGAAACAGTGACACCATTTGGCGATCAAACAGTCTGCCTGTGAACCTGCAAGGGATAATCCACATTCAAACCAAAAACAGAAGCCAGAGAGAGTCTCTGATTTTGAGCCTGGAGACACATTCCCACCCTCCCCCGGCCGTCTCTGGGGTGCACATAGCTGGACATGACAACCCATCAGGCTTTGCTGGGTTCCTGTAGAACCAGGCCTATGTGAGAATCCAGAGAGCCTCTGCTCTCTCTCCTACTGCCTTCCTCCCTTTCTTCCTAACCATTTCTTCCCACTTGGATTTTTTCCGTCACTGCAAAAGTAGCAGAGGAAAACATGGTAGAGTTGTTTAAGATGTTCGTCCATAAAACAGCGACTGGAAAGAACGGCACGTGGCCCAAGACATGATCAGAATTGAAAAGCTGAGCGACAACAAGCAAGACAAAGAGGAGCGTCCAGCTGGCTGGTGGCAGGACAGAGCAACAGAGACCAGGGAGCTGGGAGCCAGCGCTGCAGTGAGGCAGGGTCAGCTTCCCAAACTAAACCCAGTCAGTGCCCACAACCAGCATTTTAGAAAATGAAATACTAAGTTGAATAGAAAGCGTCGTGGTGGTTTGAATAGAAATGGCCCCCACCGATGCATGTGTTCTAATGCTTGGCCACTAGGAGTGACACTACTAGGAGGTGTGGCCTCTTTGGATTAAGTATGCTACTGTGGGGGTGGGCCTTGAGGTCTCCTATGCTCAAGCTCCACCCAGTGTGTAACACAATCTCCTCCTGCTGCATTCAGATCAAGATGTAGAACTCTCAGCTCCTTCTCCAGCACCAAGTCTGCCTGCATGCTGCCATGCTTCCCGCCATGATGACAATGGACTGAACCTCAGAAACGGTTGTAAGCCAGTCCCAATGAAATGTTTTCTTTTATAAGAGTTGCTTTGGTCATGGTTTCTCTTCATAGTAATGGAAACCCTAAGACAACATTCAAAAGCAGCATTCGAAGTGAAGGGCAGAGTTGTTTTGTTATGTTTTGTATTCACATGTATGTGGTGTGCTTGTGTTTGTATGTGCACTTGCTGGGTTCCATTTTTATAGACCTATGTACATACTTAAACACGCCTGTATGTGTGCGCGTGTGCATGTGTGCGTGTGTGTGTGTGTGCGCGAGTGTGCATGTGTGCGTGTGTGTGTGTGTTTGTGTGTGTGTGTGTGTGTGTGTGTGTGTGTGTGTTGCAGTGATTTGAATAAGAAATATCCCCACTGACTTGGGCAGTCGAACCCTTGATTCCCAAATGGTGGCATTTCTTGGGAGGTTTGCATGGTACAGCCTTGCTGGAGGAAGTACGTCGCTGGGGGCAGGTTTTGAGCCTTAAAAGCCTCAGCATATCCAGTTTGCTTTCTGTTCTTCAGCTCATGCTTCAAGCTCTTAACTTTCTGTTCCTGCCGCTGCCTGCCGCTTGCTACCAGGCCACCATTAGACCCCAACCCTCTGGAAATGTAAAATAAATTCTTTATTCCATAAGTGACCTTGGTCGTGATGTTTTATCACATCAATATAAAAGTGACTAAGACAGAATATTCCTTTGGGGTGCCCAAGATGGGAGCCAGGCTCTTTTGCCATGCAGCCCCAGCGTCCTCTAAAAAATGGATTTCTTCTACTGGGTCATGGTCAACACAGCTGGAAATACTGCAGTTGACAAAGTCAGGAGGGGTTTAGGAAGAACTATCTGTCAACAAGTTTGCAAGTGAATGGGCAAGTGAGTGATTAACTGGGATACAGGAAAGCTACACAAGAAAAGTATTAACCCCAATGCTTGCCCGGCTTTGCAGAGAAAGACACGTTGGCCCGACACATACACCTTCCAGCTGCCCACAGGCAGGACTACCTATGCTGGAAGCTGAGAGTGTCAAAGAGAGACGCACAGCCTCGGCCTTCTACATTGTTGGTATTGAGGTTCCCTGGGCTACGTGGTGAAATTATATACCAATAAATATGAGGAGGCTGTTTTTATTTTATTAGTCATTTAATAATAATTTTAATAGTGACTATTAAATTATTGGAGATGTCAGTACCATGAGATGATCACCAAGAAAAGCAGCCGTAGTGGAGTGGATCAACCTGAGCTTAGAGTGCAGAGCTGGAGAAGTGATGCCAGCCCTTAGGAGGAGTCCAAAAGATCAAGTGGAATCCCAGACACTGAAACAAGAAGCTGTAACATTGAAATTGCCTTGGAGACCCAAAGATGTTAAAGATGCCAGAGCCATTGGATACATGCTAAGGAAAGCTGCTAACAGGGAGTGGAACCAGACCAGGAGAAAGCAGTTTGTTGCAGTCAACAAAGTTGAAAAAGGAGTAGAGATTTGAAGACCGCTTTGACATCAGCCATAGAGATACAGAGTTTGGAGTTTGCCTAGCTGGTTTCCTGCCTTGCTTTGGGGATTAATTAAGTTAATTAAGTTGAATGAATCTCAGAAGAGACCTTGAACTTTGGACTTTTAACATTGTTGCAACTGCTAAAGACTATGAGGACTTTGAAAGTTGGACTAAATGCATTTTGCATTATGCTATGTTTAAGAATGGCCCCCATAGACTCATGTTTTTTAACAAGTCTATGGGGACCAGGGAGTGGAATGTGATGTTTGTATATCCTTGGACCAGGGAGTGGCACCATCTGAAGGTGTGGCCTTGTTGGAATAGGTGTGACCTGGTTGGAATGGGTGTGTCACTGTGGGTGTGGGTATAAAATCCTCACCCTAGTTGCCTGGAAGTGAGTCTTCCACTAGCAGCCTTTGGATGAAGATATAGAACTGTCAGCTCCTCCTGCGCCATGCCTGCCTGGATACTGCCATGCTCCCGCCTTGATGATAATGGATTGAACCTCTGAACCTGTAAGCCAGCCCCAATTAAATGTTTTTTATAAGATTTGCCTTGGTCATAGTGTCTGTTCACAGCAGTAAAACCCTAACTAAGACAGTCACTTATGTAGTTTAATATATACTAGAGAAAGAATCAAAGCTGTAATTTCAGCAAGGTGACAGGTAAGGTAGAGCCATCACGAACAGAAGCGCTCAGTGACATGGGCCTTTGTTTTGCTTAGCACACCTCAGTTCAGACTCCACCTACCTTTGCATCTCTAGAGACGGTGCTTCATGGCAGGAGTTTGGGAAGCACCAAGGCCAACAAAAGCCCTGCATCCTTAGAGCTCCACCAGGGTCCAGCTCCTTCACTAGCCACACCCATTACTTCTGGAAAGATAACACCAGGTCAGGTCCCAGGACAGCAAAGCTAACAGAGCAGCAGGTAGGAGACACCAAACTGGAAAACACTCATGAGTGACCAGCAGTGCAGAAATCATGATCTACATACACACACACACACACACACACACACACACACACACACACGGAGTCTTCCTCCTGAAGTTCCCCTCCGGGCACAGGGACCCAGCACAAGATGCTCACAGCTGCCCTTGGCTGCATGAGAAATGGGCTCTGCGCCCTCAGTGGTTAATGCTCTCAGCACGTAGATACTCATTCCAGGGCCCTGTGCGAGGCCACAGTCTGACTTCCAAGGGTCAACCCCTGAATTTTCCTCACTGTCAACCCCTGAATCTTGCTCATGGTGACCTGTGTCACACACAAACCCTGTAATTAAGCTCCTGAATTCCAGCTCCTCCCCAGCTGCGTTCACACACAACTTTTCATTGTTCCTCATATGGAGACCTGGTTATGACCTGCTCTGGCTTCCACTCTCGGCCAAAGCCCACCACCTTCCTGAGGTCAGAGGTCACGACATCCGGAGTAGGACATAGCTCAAAGCCCCATGTATCCCTGGGATCCCAGCACATTTGCAGGAAGTCCAGTCTGGTGGCACTGGGCAGAGGAACCTGAAGTGAACCAGGTGGAGACCAGATGTTATCATACTGACTCCAGTGTCCCCAACAATGGAAAAAGGAAATGGCCTGTTTGTGACTCCTCTGACAGATTGTAAGGGACCCAGTCCTCTCTGGCTGTCAGTGTTTCCTGAGAAGAGTCTGGGATGCGAAGCTTGCCTAGGATCTGATGTTTTCATGTCAACCTAGAAATCTGTACAGGTCAAAGTCCAGCATCTCCTCCATCACCCATGTGACCTCAGGCATCTCCCAAGCCCATGCTTCTCTGCTGGAAAACCAGGGATGGCAGCAACCTGGGTCTCACCTGCTCACCAGAGCCATAAGTCATCCTGAGGAGGCTCAGCAAGGTCCCAGATGATGTCACTACAGTCATTCTCGGGCGACCACAGCTGTAAGGAGGAGATCTGGGAAACATGAGGGTGGACGAAAATGAATTAAGTCAATGAGTAGACAGGAACTCCAGAGCAAGGAAGTGGACAGTTACCACAGTTCTGCGGAGACAGTCGCCTGTGCAGTACCAGGCCCCACACCTGCGCTCACTCAGCCATTCCAGGTCACTTGGCTAGTAGCCAGGACAGGTAAGGCCCACTCGAGGGTATCAGTACCATGTTAGCCACCAAACCACCTAGGAGACAAAGTAAACTTGTAAGAGCCTTGGGTCCAACTGGCTGCCAAGCCAGCATGGCGCAAGCGTAGAGGAGACCCAGCCACTCTTTCTTGCATTCCAGGTCTCGTGGCTGGATCGAGCAAAAGGCCAGAAAGCTGTCCAACCCATGGCTTCCCTCCTCCTCTTCCCCTCTGACTTCCTTCCTGGCTGCATCCCCAAGGCGCTGCCCCTCCCAGTCTGTGTCCTGAGACACTCGAAGCGGGATGGAATATCAGAGCTCTCTATCACGGCCACCACCCAGCTTCCTACGAGCGAGCTATCTCTGCCTCCAGGAAGAACCACCCCCAAACTCCATCTTGAAAAGTCTTAGGGCTGAATTTTTTTAAAAAGTTCCCCCCCCACCCCAAACTCCTCCACAGTGGGTTCCCAGGTGCAAAGTGTCTTCTTTCTGTCATAGAACTTGTGCATTTTTACTTAAATGATGAATTTTTGGGCCAGGTGAGATACCTCTGGGGGGCGAAGGTGAGTCCTGATGGCTCTGCCAAGCCTGCCAACGTGAGGTTGAATTCCTAGGACTCACATGGTAGAAGGAGAGAACCAATACCTGCAAGTTGTCTTCTGACCTAGATACTTGTGTGTGAACACATCACACACACACACACACACACACACACACACACACACACACACACACACACACTGTTAAAAAAAAAAAAAGCCTTTTGCTGGGTGGTGGTGGCGCATGCCTTTAATCCCAGCACTTGGGAGGCAGAGGCAGGCAGATTTCTGAGTTCGAGGCCAGCCTGGTCTACAAAGTGAGTTCCAGGACAGCCAGGGCTATACAGAGAAACCCTGTCTCAAAAAAACAAAAAACAAAAAATCAAAAAACAAAAAACAAAAAACAAAACAAAACAAAAAGCCTTTTTTCTTTTAAAACTGTGTCTTGCTTCCTGGGACTCTGGTTGACATCAGTGGCTTCTAAACTTGTCTATAACAAAGGATCCAGAGGAGTTGGCCCTTCCCATCCCTTCTGTGTCTCAAGACCTAGAGACTCAGCTGGACCCAGAACCCCCTGTGTCATCATGAGGTGGCTCTGGTTCCTGGGCTGGACAGAATCTCTCTTGTAGAATCCAGCTTCTTCGAGCCTCAGAGGACAAGAAGAGGAGCTGTTGCCAAGAAAGGAAAGCTAGGCAGGAGCCCTGGAACCCTGCCCAGGCCTCCGCTTACTCCTTGAGTGGCACCAATCCTCAGGTATTACCTGTGGGGTAGCAAGAGCATCCAGTCTGTGACCACTGGATGGAGTTCTAGAAGCCTCTGCCTGGCTTCCAAAGCCAACCTCAGTGCTCAGCTATCTCCAAATCTAGGACTGGAATGGTTTCCATGGTTCCCTGGTGTTGGGGGAGCCTCCAGGAAGCACAGGGCCCCACAGTTGCAGCATTCCTGTGATTCAGGGTCCGGAGACCTGCCTGTGACAGTGACGCATTAAATCATCAGCCTTAGCAACGTTAACAAGCTCCTGGCTGGACTGTGATGTTTGGTAAAGGGATCGTTAGCTGCTGGCAAACACCATGAGCTAAGGAAGGGCCTCGGGCTCTGACAAATGATAAATGAGAAAATTAAAGGCTTGGAGAAAATGTAAATATCATCCTTTGTAAGTCTGTCCCTCGGCAGGGAGAGAGAAGATGTTTCCTCGGAGCGCTGAGCCATTTCTTCTATTCTCTCCTCCAGCGGGGAAGACACTGTGGCTGTCTTACATGTGTTTAAATATCTTGATTTGTCTCCTACCTCCCAGCAATGGCAGGATAACAGGTTTTAGTGTCTGTTCATTTCTACTGATCCCATGCCTCCCCACCCTTGTTTCAGCATCACCCCGGGAGGAAGGCGTTTAGCATTTTCTTCTTCCTTGACCCTCGTGAAGTGTTCCCACTGCAGAGATACTGTACAATCGTCGCGCTCTGCAGTTATCCCTGCCTGTTCTCATAAAGCTAAATCTTGCTTTGCCACACATCCCATCTCTACTCTTTCTCCAGAGAACACTTCTGCCTGCAATTTTCTTATCCATGCATGCAACAGGACAGGGTCTGGAGACACGGCCGCACCAACAGCAGGACCTGAGTTGGGAATTTCAGCACCTCCATAAAAGCTGCACGTGCCATCGGGGGAAGCAGAGACAGGAGGGGCCCTGAGGCTCACCGTCAGTCAGCTTAGCCAAATCAGGGCGCTACAGATTCTGGAGAGACCCTGTCTCAAAATTAAAGGGAAGAGCAATGGTGGAAGGCTCTCAGTGTTGACCTCCAGCCTCCACATACATGTGCGTGCACGTGTGTGTGCACATTCACACGTACAACACACAGAGAAGCAGTGATACTTATCTGGAACAAATTCCAGCCAACTCTGTGCAGGGTACCAATCAGGCATTATATACCCTGTAGTTCTGACACCAACATAGGGTTTAAGGACAGTGACAGATCCTAGCGTGACTACAAAGTGCATCCAATGCAAATGGATGGATGCTCCTGAGGATGAAGATGCAGAATAGGAGGAGTGGAACACTGGGTGGGTTCCCAGAGTAACTTTGCCGCCCAGAATGACTTTGCAGGCAAGGTAGGAGAAGCTGGGAAGCAATCTGGGTTGTGAGGTCATGGGGTTGTGGGGTCAGAGGCTGTAGAGAGAGAATGGCAGGGCACCATTTTGAGATGGATAGGGACAGTTGAGCTTGAGACCAGCATGGCTGTGGACCAGTGGTGCAAGATAGTGTGTATGTGGGGGCGGGGGGGGGGTGACACCTGAGAGGTAACAGGTGATGACAAAGAGCAGAAGACAAACGTTTAGACTCGTGAGGACTTGACTAATAGGAGCCTTGAGACTAAGCAGGGACAGAACATAGTCTGGTCACTTTAACAGGACTAACTTTCTGAGAACAGGTTGGGTGTGCAGCAAAGCCTAGTCTGGAAGACCAGCCGTGGGACCAGAGGCCTGAGCCAGCCGGTGGGTGGAAAAGAAGAGGGGTCTGGTGCTGCCATCCCTGCAGGACTTGCTAAGCAGTGAAGTCAAAAGGGAGAAAGGCTTGGGGGATGTTGCTGCCTGGACAGTGTGGAAGGGGCGTGCATGGGCACAGGAAGATGGGCAGGATGGGATGTAACAGTTCTGGCTCATTGTGGACAGGGTGTTTGAGAGTTTACAGTTCCACAGGCCGTTGCAGCTGACTGCTTTTTGGATCTGTATAAGTGAAAATGTGTGGGCCACATATCATAATGCTGGACCAGAATGCCATCAAAGGGACTGTTCTGTCTCTCTTGACCTGGCATGCCTCTTGCTGTTCCTAGTCTGTGGGTGTGCCACTTATTAACAGGCTACCCTCACGCAACGGGACAGACCCTCACAGGCAGAAGGTGAGTCTCCAAGCTGGAGCTTTCTTCTCAGCCATGGCTTTGAAGGCCTGTGTTGGTGTGTCTGGTTAAAACCACAGTGAGAGCTGGCAAGGGAGCCCATTGGGTAGGAAGCTTGCTGCCTAGCCTGGAAACTGAGATCAACTCGTGGGGCTCAGCCAATGGAAAGAGAAAACCGACTCTCTCTGACCTCCTGTCACATTCATACATGTGCACATGCATGCATGTGTGTGTGTGTGTATAAAATTAATTTTTAAAAATGAAAAGTATTAAGCCTCTCTGTGGAGAAACTCTCACTGCAGCAGAGCTTCTGCAGACTAAGCAGACGCCCTCCATGACCCCTCCTCCCCCACTAGGCTCGCCTGCCCTGGGCCGCTACCCTGTAGGGTCTCATCTTCTACTCTTGGTCCTTCTCCCAGCTTGCCTTGTCTCTTCCCTACTTTTCTTCCTCATCCTGTATAGAGACCTACCTTTCCAGATCCCAAACCACCTAAACCAACCCCTCCCCTTCAGTCCCCAATGGCACTTCTGATGTACGCTCCAAGCCCCAATGCAGTCTAGTCTCCTAAACAGATCTTGTCCTCCTTCCGGCTTCACCACTGCTCTGGCCACGCCCCCTCCCTCCTGGTGCGTTGGTGCAGTCTCAGTGAATCGAGAAAGGGTCAGGTGGTTTTCCTGAGCAGATGCAGGCTCTGTGTTGTATCTGTCTGTAGTTCCATCTGCAAGCCGGGTCTATCGAGCTGTGAGGTGTGTTATCGGGTAATGTCCCTTCAATGATTTGGGGACTAGCACCTTCGCTGACCCAGGTAAGGAATGGCAGACAAATCCTTGTTCCGGTCACAGTCACAGCTGCTCCTGACCCACATCTGCCATGGGTATTAATGCACCTGACGTTTTATTTCGATGAAGGAGCGTAAAATTCCAGTCCCTTTGCTGTGAAATCAATATTGTACAACCTGAACAGAGTCCACAGCCTTGCCTGTGGGAAACTGCA
Source organism: Mus musculus (assembly GCF_000001635.26). Classification (NCBI taxonomy): domain Eukaryota; kingdom Metazoa; phylum Chordata; class Mammalia; order Rodentia; family Muridae; genus Mus; species Mus musculus. Next base: position 166,246,600 of record NC_000068.7, on the reverse strand, counting down.
AAGTATGGAATGGGAGATCAATATGCACGCATGCGTGCCAGAGACCTGTGAGCGCAGAGCAAGGTCCCTGGGAGCCATGCCGTGTGTGTGTGTGTGTGTGTGTGTGTGTGTGTGTGTGTGTGTGTGTGTGGTGTGTGTGTGTGTGTCTGTGTGTGTGGTGTGTGTGTGTGTGTGTGTGTGTGTGTGTAACATATTCAGATGCAATTTTAGACACACATAGATTGTCCAAAAGCCTCTTGGGCCATGGGTCCAGCTGCTGCTCTGGCCTGTGGGATGCACTCTGAACCCCCAACACCTATTGCTCCCCATCTACACATCCGACATCACACAGTCCACAGCCGTGTCTTGGCACTCTCTGGCTCAGACCGTGGCTCCTGCTGCCCCTGCAGGGATCCAGTCCCACCCAGTCCCACCCTCACGCCCTCATCACACCATCTCTGCTGAAATCCCAGGTGGCTTCCCTGACTTGTCATCTGCCCCCAGATCCTCATGGCTTACGTTTGGGTCACCCCACAGATACTCTGCTCTGGGCACTGAGCTAGGAGCCCGGTAGGGGGTTAGTGGACATTTGTTGAAGGAATCGGTATGTATGTGTCTTGCCTGATGGTTAATGGCATAGAAATGGCCTTGGGCAGTGCCCCCACCCATCCAGCAGAGACTTGACTCAGCTGCTGGTTCAGGTTTCACTACAGGGGGATACACTTGTATAAGAAAAACTAATTTCAGCTAAGTCAGTGTCACGCAAAAACTGTTTCACAACAAAGGGACAGAATTTTCCTTTCCCTGGATTGCAATAAAACAACTCTTAGTCAACTAAAATAGTCACAGCAGAAACCGCCCAGGTCCTGCACACACTGTGCTCGTTCGGCCCCCAGATTGCTGGGCCTCCTGCCTCCTTGTACCCTCAAGACAACACAGCAAAATTGGGGGAAGAGCGTCAGGATTCCTCCCATTTGACTGGAGATGACAGCTGAGTGACATCCCTGCCTTGGGCACCTGTGGGAGGATGGCAGGCAACCATTCACCTGGTCCTGCTCCACCTCCCTACCCAGCAGTCCCCAGGGCTGACCCCACCCCCAGAGGTGCTGCCCTGTGTAGGCAGGTGGGTGGACTGCAGCACTCGCCATCGCCATCGTGTGAGGGCTGACCTGGGAGAGGAGGCAGGAAACACGAGATCATCCTGCCTGGTCTGGAGGCCTGGAGGCTTCAAAGGGCTGTTTACAGAGTTCTGTCCTCTATGGCCATCTGCCACCTGCTTCTGGCTCGGGTGTCACACAACATGACCGGTCGATTACAGCCCAGGTCCCCCAGACTGTCTCTGTAGATCTGCACCTTCCCAAAGCCAACCTGGCCTTTATGTCTGGATGCTACGATTAGACCTCCAAGGTATTCTGAAGTCATGCTGTGTCCAGCACCTAAGGTGACCCATGGGACAGGGAGGCTCTGAGGAAATTCTGGAGGCCGAGGGGGAGGTGAGGCTGGCATCCTCCCACCAGCTGCTCACAGAACACAAGAGAGATCGGCTGTGAGGAGACATCCTGGGCTTCTCAGGGAGAGCAGAGTTCAGTCCCTGCCCAAAGTGTTCCCACCCCACAGTGTTCCCATCCCACACTGTCCCTAACCCACAGTGTTTCCACCCTATGGTGCTCCCACCCCACAGTAATACCACCCCACAGTGCTTCCACCCTTTAGTGCTCCTACCCCCATGGTGCTCCCACTCCACGGTGTTCATACCCCACAGTGCTCCTTCCCCAGTGTTCCCACCTCACAGTGTTCCCACCCCACAGTGCTCCCACCTCACAGTGTTCCCACCCCACAGTGCTCCCACCTCACAGTGTTCCCACCCCACAGTGCTCCCACCTCACAGTGTTACCATCCTACAGTGCTTCCACCCCAGTGTCACCACCTCACAGTGCTCCCACCCATCAGTGTTCATACTCCACACTGCTCCCACTCCACAGTGCTCCTATCCCTCAGTGCTCCCACCTCACAGTGTTCCCATCTCACAGGGTTACTACCCTACAGTGTTACCACCCCACAGTGCTTCCACTCCAAGGTGTTCATACCACACAGTGCTCCTACCCTACGGTGCCCCTACCTCACAGTGTTCCCATTCTGCAGTGTTACTGTCCCACAGTGTTACCATCCCCACAGTGCTCCCACCCTACAGTGCTCCTACTCCATGGTGCTCCCACCTCACAGTGTTCCCACCCCACAGTGCTCCCACCTCACAGTGTTACCACCCCACAGTGCTCCCAACCCAGTGTCACCACCTTACAGTGCTCCCACCCATCAGTGTTCATATTCCACATTGCTCCCACTCCACAGTGCTCCTACCTCACAGTGTTCCCATCTCACAGGGTGACTACCCTACAATGTTCCCACCCCATAGTTCTCCTGCCTCACAGTGTTATCACACCAGTGTTCCCACCCCACAGTGCTTCCACTCCAAGGTGTTCATACCACACAGTGCTCCTACCCCACGGTGCTCCCACCTCACAGTGTTCCCACCCTACAGTGCTCCCACCTCACAGTGCTCCCACCCCTCAGTGTTTCCTCCCCACAGTGTTCCCACCCCACAATGCCCCTATCCCACAGTGAAGATGGGTAGATAAACCATCCTTTAAGAAACCCTGTCTCCCCAGCAGCAGAGCCTGCTTGCTAGTTCAACTCCAGTTTTGGGTCCCCTGGAGTTATGGCTTTTCTCTGTTAAAGTAGAGGACTTTTTTGGAAATTCTATTTACTTGTCCCACCACCTTCAAAGCAAGTTGTCAAACACATGGATCATGACAAGAGTGGGCACGGAGCAGAGCTCACTAACACACATCTGGCCTCTGACCTCTGACCCTCCCTTTGGCTGTCCCACCCCCCAGAGTCCTGTTCTGGGTTCTCTCTCGTGATTTCTCTCCCCACCAAGACAAGGAGCCGCAGGAACTGATGTGCATCCTCCTGGCCCCAGAGCCCAGCCATGTGAGGCGCATCCGCGGTGGAATTTTCTAGTGTGGGGGTCTGTCCAAGGCTGAGCTGGCCTGGCTTAGGGTTCCCACCCAGGGAAACAGTCTGTCTTCAGTGGCACCCGGTAGCATCCCTTCCCAGGTGATAGCAAACACTGCAGGCCTGGGTTACTCTCTGGCAAAGGTTCTGCTGGAACCAAGAAAATCGCTGCAGTCTGAGGCCGCTGTAAGTGCTTTCTGGTTTCTGCCGAGCTCTTAGCGGTAAGAGCTCACGTGATGGATGCTTGGCATTGACTCTCCTTCCAGAGCCAGGCATCGGTGACAGTATCTCACTTCAGCTCAATCAGGACAGGCTAACACAAGGTCAGTGTTCATAGCTCAGGGTTGCTGAAGGGGAGTAGATCTCATAATTAATTTTCCATGATTTTACAACCATGATTAATTACTGAGACATGATGAAATACACTAAAATTTTATTGGAAAAAATCATCTGGGCAGCTGAAGTCACCATGGTATTAGACTGGGGACTGTAGGCGCGAAGAGATCTGCGTTTAAATCCTAGATTCACCGTGTTCCTGCCAGGTGGCCCTGAAGAGGACTCCAACCCAAGGACATTTCATACCTGACAGTGTCACTTACTGAGGCAATCACTGACTGGAGAGGTCGCTCACCCAAAAGCTCAGTCACCCAAGAGGTCATTTCCCTGGGGAAAAGGTCACCTGCCAGTGGCCAGTCTCTCAGGCTGCAGCGAGGACTGCGGGTGACCTCACAAAGCCTCACTTCCAGCTAACGGCTTTTCCCATCTCACTTGTTTAAGAGAAGGTTTTGGGAACCTCCCAGGCCCTTCTGAGCAGAGCCTGGAATTTAGCAAGGTCCAGGTGGCTCGGGAGGTGTCCGAGAGTGGGTCTTCACAGAGCAGGAGGCACTGGTGTTGATGCTATCAGGAACTCACAAAGCTGTGGAGGTGGGGCACTATTCTCCCTCCCAGCAGTATTTCCCAGCTGCTGTGAGGTTTTCCAGTAGTTCTTGCCATTTGCGTGGAGTCGTTTTAATGTGTGTGTGTGTGTGTGTGTGTGTGTGTGTGTGTGTGTGTGTGTGTGTGTTCTCCCATCTGATCCTTCTCGGTGTTGTGCTATTGAGAAATAGATTCTGGGGAAGCTGCCTTCCACACAGACCTTTAGGAGCCGAGGAGGAAGACAAAAGAAGAGAAAACAACGGAAAAAGATATATTTTACCTGTTTAGAGGTACAACATGTGTGGCTGTTCACATCTACAGAAATGCGGATGCAGAGACAGCAGCCCAGAAACCAGGGTGACAGGGTGAGTTATGAGCATAGCTCCGTGGCATCTGTGCCTCATACTCACCCTAGGAAGATTGTCACCCAAAACTTACCTGCTCAGGACCCAAGAGCAGACATTAACTGGAACGATTGGGGTCCTTGTGGGCAGGACTCACTAGTCCCCATGGCCCCCTTTCATTGATGGCCGTCTTCTCCTGGCTCAGGCAGTGTTTCATGCTGATTAAGTGGAGGGCTCCATACAGGGAGCCCTACTAAGCTATACTCCGAGCAGACCTCCTCGTCACCACAGTCTATCCAGAAAGCCGGAGTCAGTGAGCCCGATTTTAGGGTCCCTCACCCTTCGCTGCCCCTAGTCAGCCACGACAAGCCAACTCCTCCACCAAATCCAGACGTGGAGCGAACGTCCACATGGAAAGGGCTGCTGCGACCAAGTACTCAATAGCAGAATCTCCCTGTCCGGGGCCATTGACAGGATGGTCCAGAGAATGAAGTAAGTGACTCTGATTGGTTGTGAGGGGTCCTAGCCCTGCCTCAACCCCAGAGATCACCATGAATGGGGAGAGAAGGACCTCAGGACCATGAACTGCTTCTATCCAGAGCAGGAACTGCAGGAGCTTCAGGGATTGAGGTGGGGTCCCATGATGGATAGGCTTCTTGGAGGAAGGTAAAGCCCCCAGTCCAACATATGGAAGAGGCACAGAGACAAAGCTACAACCCTCTGCAGCATCCTCCCACCCTCTACATCCTCCTCCGCCCCAGCAGAAATCCCAAGGTGCCATCTGTCCCTCCTCCCCCTCCCTAAACTGAAGTGAGTAAGATGAGGGGTGAGGTAGGGAGTGTGAGAGAGGGGGCATGGGGGGATGGGGAGTGAGGCGCAGTGCATGAGCAAGAGTGTGTGTTGGTGTGCATACACACACGTGGGCTCTTATCCTCACAGGGAGTGCAGGAAAAGCAGGGAGTCTGACTCAGATCAGGCTACTGGATTTTTTTTTCTTTTCCTATTTTCTGTGTGGAATAAGAATTGAACTGTCTTTTCCTTCTTTCTTTTTAAAGATTGGTTGGTTGGTTGGTTGGTTGGTTTATTGATTGATTGATTGATTGATTGATTGATTATGTATACAATGTTCTGCTTGCATGTTTGCCTGCACACCAGAAAATGTCACCAGATATCATTATAGTTGGTGCTGGGAATTGAACTCAGGACCTCTAGAAGAGCAGCCACTGCTCTTAGCCTCTGAGCCATCTCTCCAGCCCTTGAACCCTCTTTTTAATCACGGTGTCATCACACAAAGATTTTGCTCATGGCTGAGAAAGAAAATCTAGAGAAAATTTATATTTGTATTTTCCAAAGCCTGAGTCTTTCCTTGCCTTGCAGGGGTGAGGCGGTGTCAAGATGCAGGAAACATGGTCTGTGCTACTCTAATATGGGGTGGTGTTTCCCACAAGGACCCCAGAGTGGCCTCTCTGAGTGAGTCAGGCAGCAGAGTACCATGCTAAGGCTTCTTTCTGTACCAGTGAGGACCTCAATCCAGCTGTGGTTTTCTTCTGGTAGAACTGTTTGAGAGTAAACAGCCCCACAAGGCCAAGGCTCCTGTTTCACTCAGTAGGTGGTCCTCATTCACTGGGGCCACTTGGAGATCAGTGGCACTCTTACACACAGAGCCATGAGACCAAGAGAAAGGTAGGAGTTAAAGAACCCCATTGCTTAAAAACTCTCTCTGAAGTCTACGAGACCTTAATTTTCTTTCTGTACATTGCACTGAGCTGCAAGGGAGGCTGTAGCTGCACTGAGCTGCAAGGGAGGCTGTAGCTGCACTGAGCTGCAAGGGAGGCTGTAGCTGCACTGAGCTGCAAGGGAGGCTGTAGCTGCACTGAGCTGCAAGGGAGGCTGTAGCTGCACTGAGCTGCAAGGGAGGCTGTAGCTGCACTGAGCTGCAAGGGATGCTAAGAAGAGCGGGCTTTGCTCTGAATGTAGTGCTCTATGCATATTTAAATACTTCAGGTCCTTGGCTGGGGTGGGGTGGGGGGCAGCTGAGCTGACAAAGTACTTGCCTCACAAGCAGGAGGTCATGAATTCTGTGCCAAAATCCAGGGTGTCCTCTTGTGCTTGTGATCCCAGCCCTGAGAGGCAAAGACAGAATCCCCAAGGTCACTTTTGCCTAATTGCTGAGCTCCAGGCAAGCAAGAGAAAGGAAGATGGATGGCTACCAAGGTTGTCCTCTGACCTCCATACACACGCATTCACACAAACGTAAACAGCCACATGCGAGGCTCACACTCACACACAGCCGAATCTCAAGAAAAGAAGAAAAGGCCGTGCCCTGTCTGCTGGGAAAGGCAGGGAAGTTGGTAGAGAGGAAGAGGTACAGTTGTTGACACTTCTTAGCGCTGGCTGGCTGAAGCAGCTGCTACTGAAAGACTGGCTGTACCAGGGTCAATCAAAAACTAAGTAAATGCAGCCATGTGGAGGCAAAGCTTTCCTTAGCACAAACAGCCAGACCCCATTCACAAAGTCTGTTCAAGAACAGGCTCTGTTGTGTTGCATGTCCTCTGCCATTGTGCAGCTGAAGGCCTTTCCTTTGAGAATGAGTGGTTTACAGCAAGTTCAATTTTCTGCTGTTGTGATAAAACACGGACTGAAAGTAGCTTGTGGGGAAGGAAGGAGCTTACTTGGCTTATAATCCATCTTTGAGGAAATCCAGAGGGAGCTTAAACAGGGTGCTGAAGTGGGAACTGAAGCAGAGGCCATGGGGCAGTGCTGGGGTAGGTTTCTGACTCACTCCCTGGCTCATGCTTAGGTAGCTTTCTTATACAGCCCCAAAGCACCTGCCTAGGGATGGCACCGCCCACAGTGTCCTTCTACATCAAGTAGCAACCCAGAAATAATCCACAGGTGTGGCCAGGGGACAATCTAATGGAGGCAATGTCTCAACTGGGGCTCCCTTTTACTGGGTGTGTCAGGTTAATACCCACTCTTAGACATCAGAGGATCTTCACACAGACCTTCTGGTGTCTCACTGATGTGGAGGTCTCTGGGATGGACCGTGGGAGGGGAACCCATGATCTCCCAAGTAGAACCCAGGGCTGACTAAACCAGGCCTCACACACGGCAGGCTCCTTCCTCACCAGGCCTCCCAGGATACAGCACGGGAAACGTGGTGGCCATTGGGGATACCTGTGTAGGCAAGTGCCAGGGCCTTTTCCCCTGTGCAAGTGGAAAAACCAGTGACATTGAAGAGGCCACCCTCCCTTTTGAGCCCCGGCTGGCTCTGCCCACGGGATGCTGGCTGTTTGCCTGGGCCTCTTGTTTTCCTCTATTTGGTTTTTGTAGTTTCCAAGTAAGATGTAAAGGCAAAAATATACACAACAGTGCATAATTATAACACTTGGGGGTTTTTTGGTTTGTTTTTGTTTTTTTTTAACTACATCACTGAAGTTTCCAAAATGCTCTTGGCAATTAAAGGGCACAGAGGGCCTGCTCTGGGAAAAGGAGGCAATGGCTACTTCCAGGATGGAGAAGGCACATGTGTTGGTATGTGCGAGTGCATGTACGTGTGTGTGTGTGTGTGTGTGTGTGTGTGTGTTTGTTTTGTCTGTGTGCATTCTAACCAGGCCTTTTAGGCTGTGTATTCTGGTGTTTCAGCATTTAATATCCTTGCTGACAATGGTGACAATTTCTGACAATGCTTTTTGCCAGGGTGGCCAACCTCCAGACTGCTTGCCTGCAGTGTCTCAGTACAAACCAGATCCAGCCCAGAGCAGATTCAGCACCATTCTCATTGGTCACTGGGTCACTGCACACCTGCTCTAAATGCCCCTGCGAAGGTTGGATGCAGCTAGGGACAGCCCAGAACCCTCTGAAACTTTCAGTTAGCCAACCCTAAACTTGTTTGGCTTGCCTCACCCTGTCATTCCTTCAAAGGCCACCCTAAAGACCTCTGTGCATACCTGTTCCCTCTGCCTGCTCCAACCTGAGCATTTGCTGGTAGCCTTGTGTTGTGTACTGGTTCCTGCTCAAGGGACCGACCGGTAAGCATAACTTCTTCCCTGACTTGTGACAGTCTTTTATATATTACCCCCTCTTAAGTGTGTCACACCCGAGAAAACACAAGTCTCAGCGCATGATGGGAACCATATGCTTCCATGTCTGTCGTATTCAACTTTCAACCAGCCACACAGGACAACTCTGTGTCCCTTGGCCCCCAGTGTGTGTCTAGACAATGTTTGACTTTGCATCACAAAAAGCGCTCTGTGATGTCAGAGGAGCCATGAATCACAGTGACAGCTCTCCCAGTATCCAAGAGACCTCTCCTGGCTGCTAAGTCACTGTCCCCCATCCCCCACGGTCCCCTGTGAGAACCAGTCAGTGTGTTGAGCATCAGCTGAGGCTTCCAGATTCCATGGGGAATGACCCCCATTGTGTGTGCTGAGGACCAGGCAGCCTCTGGCTAACTTCTTGCTTCTCGGTGTCCTGGGAACCCGTGCTGTTTGCTCCTGTCTGGAGCCTCTGTGGCTGAGCCGAGCACAGGCTCCCCTGGCCAGTGTTTCCATAGCTGCCTCCAGGCTCCAGGCCCCAGGCTCCAGGCTGCTGCAGACTGTGAATGAGGCCTCTCCTCTGCCCTCTGTGCTCCGTGCCATCTCCATGACTAAGCTTCCTGCCCCGCTCCTTCCGATGTGTTTGTTGATATTTATCTGTCTCTGACGGATGGAGGGACACATAACTCGCTCACTGAGTACAAGGGCCTGCAGCCCAGATCTGCTTCTCCTGCACACTGAAGTAAAGTGGCCCTAGTCTCTTTGGAAGGGACATTTCCAGAAGAGTGCACAGGCCCAACCAGCCTATTTCACAAAAAAGGGGTGGGGGAGCCAGGTGTGAGGACACACATCTTTGCTCCCAAGAGGGGCATAGAGATGGATTTCTCTGTGTAAGTTCCAGATCAGCCAGGACTACACAGTGAAATGTCTCAAAACCAACCAAACAAAACCAACCAAACAAACAAACAAACCCAGAAAACCAAAAACAGCTGTGGTGGAGGGAGGAAGAAAACCCAAAAGTGAGAGTATATGCTTGATATGCCCCCACACCCACCCTCCCACCCTCTACCTTCCCTCACCTGCCCACTCCCCCCTTACACACTCTCTGTTTGTCTGTCTGTCTCTGTCTCTCTGTCTCTCTCTCTCTCTGTCTCCTCTCTGTGTCTCTCTGTCTCTGTGTCTCTCTGTCTGTCTCTCTCTCTCTCTGTCTCTGTCTCTCTCTCTCTCTGTCTCTCTCTCTGACTCCCTGCCTCCCTTTTTGCCTTCTTTCTGTCAATGATGCAAATGCTCTGTTCTGCCCTACCCTCTCTGGTAGGGTGGACGGATACCTCTGAACCCATGAGCCAAATGAAGTCATCTTTAAACTGTTCCCCTCTGGTGTTGGTCCCAGCAACAGAGACATCTGGTCACATGCCCGTCAACTGTGGTGGAAGCCCTATGAAGATAGGCCCTCTCTGCCTTGTTCATCCCTATTCTCTGGTCCCTGGAATAGATGGTATCCTATAGATGCTTGTTGAATAACTCAGTGAAAGACAGTGCATAAGAGCAGCAGGGGACAGTCGCCCCAGTCTGCCTGTCTGACCTGGTCCCAGGATCCCAGATACGGGCACATGCATACTCTTGGCCATCTGCCTCCCTACGTCTTGGTAGGCAGCTCCATATCCTTACACTGTGAAAGGGTTGTTCTGTTGCTGCAGACTTATTCTGATGAATACAGACAGACAGAAATGGCTAAGACAGAGAGGATAGCTGAGCCATCTCCCAGGGGACCCAGAATCACACTTAGAAGTTAGAAAGCCACAGGGTTAGGGATGGCTCAATAGATGGTGTACTTGTCAAGCATGTCTGAGTATCTGAGTTCAAATCCCCACAGCCTGTGAGAGAAATGGGCCTACAACCCCAGCATTCCTGCAAGAAGGTGGAATCAGGGCTGGAGGGAACGCTCAGTCGTTAGTTAAGAGTGCCAGCTGCTCTTGCAGAAGTTAGGCGTGTGTTTCCTGGCACCTCCGTGACAACTCACCACCATCTGTTGTAACTACTTCCAGGGGATCCACAGGCACCAGGCATGCATGTGGTGCACAGACATACATGCAGAGAAACACACAAGCACATAAATAAAATAAGTCTGAAAACACGGAAGGAGTAGGTGGGTGATTTCTTATATGGCCTATATGAAGGCTTACAAGCTTGGAGCACACAGTGCCAAGACAAAAAGGGACCACGCCTCAAAGGAGAAGGCAGTTGAGGACTGATGCCTGGGGTTGTCTTCTGACCTTCTGACCTCTGTACATGTCACACAGCATGAGTGCACTCACACAGACACAGGCACATGCGCACGTGCACGCACGCAAGCACACACACACACACCATTTAAAGAAGTTATACAAACAGTCCAAAGCTCTCAGCCCACAAAGCTGTTCACATGACCAGATCACTCTCTGGACACAGAAACTGACACCTCACTACCCAAAGCAACAACATGGTGTGCTGACACCTGACTAAGACCCTTCCTTCATCAGCAGGCCTCTGAGGCAAATGTGGATCCTCCAGTCTTCCAACAAGTTCTTCCATGAGGCCCCTGATCCTAAAGTCAAAGATTCCAGCTGAATCCATGTGTGTACAAGTGCGTGTGACCAATACAACCGAAGCCCCCGACCAGCCCAGAGATGACAGAGGTGGAAGAGCAGCAGTATGGGAGCCGTGGTAAGGGCAGCTGCTTCCAAGGTACGTAACTGATGGAAGTTTCCACAGGGCTCAGAAAAATGGCAAAGGTGAGCAGGCTGGCACATCTGAGAATCACAGCAGAAGGCGAGGCAGGAAGATTACACGTCTGAGACCAGTGTGAATCATAGAGCTAGACTCCATCAGAGAGGAATGCTTACAGGGAGGAGTTTACAGGAGGAAGGAAGAGGAGGAGGCAGGAGGAAGGAAGAGGAGGAGGCAGGAAGAGGAGGAGGCAGGCAGGAAAAGAAGGAAGAAGTGGGAGGAAGGAGATGAGGAAGAACAGAGGGAGAAAGAAGACAGAAGAAAAGAAGGGGTCAGAAAGCAAGGAAGAGCAGAAGGAGGATGTGGAGGAACAGATGGAGGAGGAGGAACAGAGGAGGAGGGAGAGGAGGAGGGAGAGCAGAAGTGGTGGGATATTCCCTAAGGTCGTGTGGCCACAGTTAAGAGCTGGTTTCTGCCTAAACCACTGATTGTGCAACCCCAGAAGTGTGCAATATGTCCCTTAGTCATCTCTGTCCCTGGTGATGACAGACGGCACCATGCCCTTGGCCACAAAGGCCTCCTCTCAAAGCCGTGAGGAGGTGGCTGGGTGGTTGTGCCTCCTTCCTTATTCTTGCTCACCATGACCACTTTCAAGACCACCATGGCTGTGTCTGAAAGAGTTCTTAGGCTAAATGTCAGAAGTTGACACAGTCTCTGCAGATGTGAAGTTCCCGATCACGAAAGGGGACAACAGGCAGACACAGAACTGCTCCTCCCCACCGTATCTCTGTCACCAGTGTTCACAGAATATCATCACCACACATGCTTGCTATGGACAGTTCATTTGAGGTCAAGGTCAGAGAGGGGACATATTAACCAAATAGTCACTCACACAAATGCAGAGGAAATGAAGGCCAATGTGACGCTCTAAAGACAGAAGACCACATGCTTTGTCACTTCCAATCTCCCTCATTTCCTCTCCACACACAATAAGACCCAGTGTCCCACAGACTCAGAGATAACTGACCCTGAAGACCTCTAAGCTCTCCGGACATCGCATCCTGACTCTGGCCCAGTCACACACACCTTTTTCTTCATGACATAGGCTGCTACCTGACTCAGTTCCTCATGACCAGAGGCTACGGTCCAACAGCTTGAATCTCAAATGTCCCCACAGGCTCGTGGGCTGAAAGACTTGTCCCCTCTGGTGGTGCTGTTTTAGGAGGGTCTGGAAACTAGGAGGTAGGACAAGCAGGGCCCTGTGCCTTAAAGGTTATTCTCATATTCTCCCCTTCTCTTCTCTCTCTCTCTCTCTCTCTCTCTCTCTGTGTATGTTTGTATGCACACACACAACTGATTTCTTTGTTTCTTTTTTTTGTTTGTTTTTCGAGACAGAGTTTCTCTGTATAGCCCTGGCTGGCCTGGAACTCACTCTGTAGACCAGGCTGGCCTTGAATTCAGAAATCCACCTGCCTCTGCCTCCCAAGTGCTGGGATTAAAGGCGTGAGCCACCACTGCCCGGCTTTACAGCTGATTTCTATCTGAAATTATGCCCTGCCTCAGGGAGGGGCCCAGAATAAATAGAGCTGAGGACTATCTGGAAGCCTCTGACCCTTCCTCCCTTAGGTTGTGTCTGTCAGGTGTCTGCTATGGCCATACAGAGTCTAACACAGGAGCAGCTATCTGTCTTGAGGGCAGCATTTAGCTAGCAGGCTCCATGAGTGACTTTGAAGGAACTGTGTCTCAGCCCTAGGAAGGTTGAAGACACTGAGCTAGAGACTGAGGCTAGGGTCAAATGGGCCCCCAAATATCCCCACATTGATATCCTGGGTTACAGGGTCACATCCCCGGACTCCAGCTTATTCATCTTAAAAATAAAGCAATCGAACCCTGGAGCCCCTGGCTTCTATGACCCCGCCCAACCCCAGCTGTTATAGACTTTCATATATCGGTAGTCCCAGGCTAGACCAGGGGAGGAGGCCAACCCTGGACACATACATCTTTGAGCATGGGTTTCTTGCTTGGGTTTGTGGCTCCTTCAGCTACTCCAGGAAGGGAACCTCATTCTTGTCCAAAATGAATAGGAGACAGGGGTATGTCAACCATCAAGATGTTCTCTCTGACATCCCAGGCAGCTTTCCTCAGTGCCCCTCCCCCACTGCAGTCCAAAGGCCACAATCTAGCAGGAAAACAGTCAAGGGAAAACAAACAGCTAGGACTGGGGCTGGGGCTGGGGGTCCAGTTAACAGAGTGCTTGCCTGGCATTCACAAAGCCCTGGGTTCCACCCCTAGGACCACGGAAACTGGCAGTGGTGGCACACACCATTAATCCCATCAAGGAAGACAGAAAAATCAGATGATCACCTGTCATCTTCAGCTACATGGCCAGCCTGGGCTGCAAGATACTCTTATCTCAAAAGAGAAAAGAAAACAGGCCAAAGCCTGAGAATGAGGCTTGGAAACATAAAATTGGCTCTGCCGTGCTGGAGCAGCTACCAGAGCCCTCGCGTCCTGGACAGTAGCAGCACCTGGATGAGCATCTCGCCGTAACGCCGCTCCTCCCTCCTAAGGGTCTCCCTTGCCTTGGGGTGGTCTAGAAAACTGACATCTAAGACACAGCCTCCTGCCTGTGACAGCTGGGGACCACAGGCCTGCCAGACATCAACTACCCTACCTCCATCAACCACTCCCATAGAACATTCCGAAATCAGCTCAGAAAACTGACCCCTAACTCAGATCTTCCTCTCTCGTGTATTCCTGGGGGCCCCTCCCAGGCCTGGGACTGTCAAGTGTGGTCACAGAACAGAGCAGGGGCCAGGTTAGGAAATGTGTTAGAACCTGGCTTGTACAATCAACATCCCAACCGTTGCCTGAGTCCTTGAAGCAAGAAAGTAGTTAGACAGGACAAGAGAGCACAGGGCAGCCATGTCTCAGTAAAGCTTTATTTATGAAAGCAGGCAGTGTAACCAACGTGACTGTGCTGGCAAGAGAGAAGCTACCCTAAAAGGAAACATCTGTGCTGTTGGGTGATGGGAACAGTGGACTCCACAGATTAAACTCTCCATAAAGCCTACACTGGGAGGGGGGAGGGGAAGGCTGGAACCCTGGTGCCAGACAGAGGAGGGACTCGCCTCTGGAAAGGGGCTCCACACATTCTGATCACTCATCAGACTGCCCTGTGGGGTTAGCCAGAGTAGAACAGCAGTGGGTCATGATGGTCAAGGCCTCTCAGTGCTTAACCAGGCCTGCTGAACTGCACCGACCTCTTACCCATCCCCTGAAAACTAAACCTCATGTCAAGACCCCACAGACAGAGTGGCGGTCACTTCCCAATGAGGCCACACTGAACACATATTTTGGTCTCTTTCATTGGTGTAGTGGGGACAGGTGGCCAAACCTGGCTAGTTTGGGCTCTGGGGCTCCAGTAGTTGGCGGTAGTAGGTCACAGCTCTAGGTTACTTCTGGTCAGCAGCACAGAGGGAATGGCCAAGGGCCTACCTCAGACAGTGGTCAGAGAGGGTCCTACTGATGACACTATGTAGTCAAGGAAGGGCCAACAAAAAAAGGTCCAGGGGAGACATCTTTCGGCAGGACCAGAGGGAGCAGGGGATGAGATGATGTGGCTGAGAAATGGATGGTGTCTTAGTCAGGGTTTCTATTCCTGCACAAACATCATGACCAAGAAGCAAGTTGGGGAGGAAGGGGTTTATTCGGCTTACATTTCCATACTGCTGTTGATCACCAAAGGATGCAGGACTGGAACGCAAGCAGGTCAGAAAGCAGGAGCTGACGCAGAGGCCATGGAGGGATGTTCCTTACTGGCTTGCTTCACCTGGCTTGCTCAGCCTGCTCTCTTATAAAACCCAAGACTACCAGCCCAGAGATGGTCCCACCCACAGGGGGCCTTTCCCCCTTGATTACTAATTGAGAAAATGCCTTACAGTTGGATCTCATGGAGGCATTTCCTCAACTGAAGCTCCTTTCTCTGTGATAACTCCAGCTGTGTCAAGTTGACACAAAACTAGCCAGTACAGATGGAGACCAGAGGGGTGAGGCACACTTCAAGTGCTCACTCCCCACTGTCCCTCCCTGCAAGTGGATGGTTGATCCCATTTCCCGGAGGAGGAAATCAAGGCACAGAGAGGTGACACACCTGCTCAAGGCCTCCCAGCTAGGTTGGATCATGATGCTCCTCCCTTTGCCCTTCATGGGAACCAGGTACACCTGCAGTAACGCTAGGAAGAGAGCTTTGCATTCAGGAGACAAAGGGGCCCAGGAGACAGCAATGAGTGACATTGGTCCAGCACTGATCCTATGTTAGACCCTCCCCCCTTCTCAGAGGGCCACAGAACTGAAATGTCTCCAGTCAGTCCTGTGGATCAGGGGATGATTGCTACCGTGAGACACAGGAGGATACAGAAGCATCCAGAAATCGTACCATTGGCTAGAAGTTGTGGGTTAGCCAGGACTGACCTGGGATACAAATCCAAGTCATGAGGCCCCAGGAGCTCTCTGCGAACATTTATGCACACATACAAACATGCATGCCCACATGGGCGAACACACCTTTGCTCTGTGCATCTCTCCCCTGGGCCTTTCACCTTGGCACCCAAACATATTTTCACACACATGCATGCAGACACACATGCAGACACGCCTATGGAGGAGCGGTGGCTTTAGCAGGTGTTACAGAGGACAGCATAAGCCACACCTGCAAGGCTGTGGCTGCAAGCCACAGGTCTATGAGCTGACTCAAGAAGAGGGGGAGCCCGAGAGTTGTAAAGGTAGCGCAAGGCCATCTGCCCTGTTCTGCCAACACTGGAGTCCTCGGATGCAGAATGTGCCAACACCCACCGGCTGTGATTGACAGCCTGCCTGCTGTTGCCTCTCTTAGAAAACTGTGAGGACCAGCAGAGCATCCCCAACAACCTGGCCTTCCATTTCTTACCTATGGACAGTGTGAACCCCCTTCAGAGCTGCTGAGGACAGAGTGAGGTCATGCCAGTAAAGTGTCAGGAGCCATGACCTCACCCAGTAAGTACTCAATAAATGCAGATGTAACAAATGCCCTGTGCGCACACGGTTCCCCGACTCCCAGCACCAGGACGACCCCCGCGTCTCCGTAAGCATCACTTGGCTGTCCGTTGTTGCAAAGTCTCATTGATCCAGGCACACAGCAAACGAAATGTCACAGGAGAAAGACGCACCCGGAGTGGGATGGGATCATTTAAAAAAAAAAAAAAAAGTTTCCACACTCAAGAAAAGCTAAACTTTCTTCCAGTTTTGTTCCTGTGGGATGTTTCCAGAGAGTAAAAGGGTGGCCCCGCCCAGAGTCCGAGTTCCCAGGTGTAATAAGCCTGTTCCCAAGGCCTTCCTCTGAGCCACTGGCCTGGCCCTCCTCTCCTACCTGACTCCCTGCTCCCCACTGTGGAACAGCTGTCCCGGCCTTGCTCTTCCTGAAGCACAAGAAGGACTGTCCCCTTAAAGCTGGGCACTTACTGTCCCTGCCCCAACCTCAAGCCTTCCCATGCAGGTCTCAGTCCTAACTGGGGACAGAGAGCTCTCTCCCAAGACACTGAGTCCCAGGCCACATGCTGCTGTGCCCTCTCTCTCCCACCGCCTCCCTCCCACCCTCTCTCTGCTCTCTACCCTTCATCACACTGTTGTGTTTTCTTCTCTGTCTCTATCTGGAAAGTCCTAGGTAGCTGTCGGCTCCCTGCATTGCGCTGTGGGTGAATTTTCAAGGAAGCCTTACAGGAGAGAGCGCCATCTCCCCACACCCCTGCATCCTCCAGCCCCAGGCACCTAGGACGAGTACATTCTCATCAATGCACACATACCTTGTGCCTTGTTAGGTGAATGGATGAGTGAGTTAGTCAGTGGATGGATAGGTGGATGAATGGATGGATGGTCCCTATAGAAAGAGGTTTCTTGAGCAGGGCGTGGTGGCACACGCCTTTAATCCCAGCACTTGGGAGGCAGAGGCAGGCGAATTTCTGAGTTCAAGGCCAACCTGGTCTACAGAGTGAGTTCCAGGACAGCTAGGGCTACACAGAAACCCTGTCTCAAAAAAGAGAAAGAAAGAGAGAGAGAGAGAGAGAGAGAGAGAGAGAGAGAAAGAAAGAAAGAAAGAGTAAAGAAAGAAAGAGGTTTCTTCTTTCTCCTTACAGCTCGAACTCTGCACACATTCCCTGGCGTTGTGTTAAGCGGCCATCTTGTGCTGCCGTGCCCTTGCATCATGTCCCTTGCTCTTGTCCACCCCTTTCCCCTCCAATACCAGCTTTCCCTGGAAGGCCGAGAGCTCTTGGAGGTCATAGGCTGGCTTCTGGAGACTGCTTCAGTAAAAGGTTTTGTGCTTGACTCCAGGGCTGGGCTGCTACAGTTGGACTAGGTTGGAATTACACTAGTGAGGAGGGGTGAGTGGCTGGAGTGGAGCAGAATGGGCTGGAGTCAGGTGGGGAGGGTAGAAGGATCTGATCGGTTGTAACCAGTTGGGCTGGACTGTGCTGAGTTGGGTTTGTTGAGTTCCACTGAGCTGGCGTGGAAAACTGAGTCACTGCAAATTTCATTCACTCTCCAGCTTTCCCATCAGCAGAAGCTGGTCCCTCTGTCAAGGTGATTTTCCCTCTCTGTTGCTTCCACTAGACTCTCATATGTCCCCTATCCAGACTCTGTGACTCACCCCCTCCCTACCGGGCCCCCAGTCTCTGTCCATCATATCCCCACATGCCTGGTGCCTGGCTCTGGCTTTCAAACCCTAAGCCCCACACACATTCAGAAATTGTTTGATCAAAGGATCAAAGTAATGACAAAGCCAGGTAGGAGGGCACCGAGGAGCCCAGGAGACACAAGCCAGGTATTTGATGTCCACTTCCCCCTTGGAGAAGATCAGCTCTAGGAGGATTGTGTGCCCTGACTTTGCCCTTGACCAACCCAACCCAACCCAACCTAATCCATCCCTCTGGAGAGGAGGGTTCAGAAAGCCTGTGGACACGGCCTTGAGGCCAAAATGGGAAGGGGAAATGACTCAGCTGAGCCCAGGAGGAAGGTCTCAGCTGGCAGATCCACATCCATCCAATGAGCGTGACAGAGTGTCTCTACGCACCTCCGTCTCTGCCCAAAAGCACAGGCCACAGCATCCATTGCAGACTTGAGCTCACGGGGGGGGGGGGGGGGCGATGCAGAGGGAGCCTGGGTGGATGGCAAATAGGGAGAACACAGTTCTTGGCTTCCAGAGATGACATACAGAAGCCACAGCCTAAGATGGCCATGAGCTTAGCCTATGAGAGGGAGGAAAGGGGTGATCTATAGTGGAGATCTACAGGGGTGATCTATAGTGGTGATCTACTGGGATGACCAGCCTGGAGGAGCAGACAAGAGAAGGAGGTGTAGCCAGAGGGGTTTTCTAGGATCCACAAAGCCCAGGGCACAACTCCTCCGCTCATGAATACAAACATTGCATCCTTCTGCATCCACACTGAACTTCGGGGTAGTTTTTGTTTGTTTAATGTTTCTGAATATTTGATGAGAATAATTTTTTTAAAAAAATATATAGTAAAGGGAAGAACTTTTAAAAAGTTGGAGATTCATCTCTGCCGTGTTTGAACCAGTTTCTCAAAGATAAAGTCATAACTATTTCACAAACATCAAATAACCATGTGTCAAAATTTTATTTAACTCAGTAGCTAGTGAAAGATCTGGGAAGATTTTAGAGACAATTCAAGTAGACTAAGCTGTCTGGCTGTTGAGCCCCCAGGGATCCTCCTGTCCCCACCTTGCCAGTACTGAGATTCCAGGCTCACCCCACTGCACCAGCTTCTCTCTATGTTCTCATGCTTACACCGACTGGGCAGGGACTTTCCCAGCCAGCCATCCCTCGGCGCTTGGTGTTTCTTTGATGTCTGTGGAGTGTGTCACGCCCTGTGGCCACCCCACGCCTGTCCTGAGTCTCCTGAGGTCTCAAGCAGGTAGTGTCTGAGGTTGACATCTTGCTGCTTTTAAAGCCACAGGTTCACACATCTCTTAGGAGCCTCACATCACAGAAGTGTTTAGATACTTTTTTTTTTGCATACTAATATTGTCCTTTTTCTACTCTAAGCAGTGTCCTGCGAGTCAGTTCCTTTGATCTGTTCTTGAGTATAGCGTTAATGGTGCCTATACTGGTTATTCTGTTTCTATACCTCATTCTGCAGTAAGAGAGCATCCTGAGATAAGATGTAGGAGGAAGGGTGGACGGAGAGCTAATAGTGTGGGAGGGCAGGCAGCCACCTTCCCATGGCCTACAGCTTCTGTGTTTCTCTCCCCGATAACAAGAGCCCAGTTCTTTTCAGGAGAACAAGGCCTTCCCCCACACACTCAGGAAGGCCTGCCAATCAGGGTGACTGGCCCCTCACCCAGGCAATGTGTGCTTTCTTCCTGGAAGCTGCTCATTAAGTGGGGTGACCAAAACATCACAAGCAGTTGAAACTGGCCCCTCTGTGGCCAAATCTGTTCCTGTTGCTCACAGAGAGCCCTGACCCAAAACGAAAGAAAACAAACCATGAACAGAAATACCATTGAAAAGGCTGAAAGGTCTGCTGGGGGTGGGGAGTGCCCCACCAACTGGGGGTGGGGAGTGCTCCACCAGCATGCATAGGGTCGCAGGTTCAATCCCCAGTAGAGGGGGGCAGGGAGAAAGGCCTACAAAGAATGTTAATGAAGTGCACTGGAGTGGCCAAGGAGGACCTGAGTTGGAATTCCCAGCTCCCATGTAAAAGGTCAGACATGGCTGTAAGTGTGCCTCACACCCCAGTACCGTGGGCATGGGAGACAGGAGGATCTCAGGGTCTGGCTGGCTAGCAAGACCATAGACCAAGACCAAGACATAGAGCAAAACACCAGAAGACATCCTACACACTCACACACACACACACACACAGGGGAGGAAAAATCTATTAATCTGGGGCAAAAGAACATTTAGTTCATCCTTGGACAACTACTCTCATTCACCAAGTTTTAGCCAGGTCCTCTAGGCTTCTTTGCAACCAGGCCTGAACTTTGAACTTTGACCCTGGCCTCACCAGACCTGCATCCCTGCAAGAATCCCCACCTCACACCTGCTTGGCCTATCCCCAGCAAGGACCCTGCTGATCTACCAAGAATTGATCCACACAGCGGGAATCCTTGAAAACCTCCTCCAGGACCTTCGACCTGCCTCCAGTAGTGAAACTCTACTGTTTTGAGGTGGCTAGAGTGGAGCCCTCACTTTCCTATTGTAACAAATGCTTGATGGGACATGCCACCCATGATTTGTCACAAGTCTGACACAAGATCTGTGTTTATGTAACCGAGCTCATGTGATGTGGTGATTAGCCCCTTTAAGAGGTGGAGCTAGTGGGAGGTTGTCACCAGCTCACTTCCTCTCTCAGGCTTCCTGTCTCTCCCTCTCAAATGTATCCCCCGTCCCCCCACCCCCACCCATGATGCCATCTGTCACTAGCCACACTACCCAGCAGCCCTCACCAGAGCCAGCGCTGTGCTGTTTGAGTTTTCATCCTCCAAAGTGTGAATCAAATAAAACATTTCTTTCCTTTACAGCGATCCAGCCTCAGGTATTTCGTTACAGTAATGAAAAACAGGCTGATAAACGATCTACTGGCATAGGCCTATGTAAAGATTTACCAGTTCGGCAAGAACCTGATAAGAACCAGATATATTTTTAAACACCTTTACTCGAAACTCTACGGCAGACCCTGTTCCTATAGTGGGGACAGAATGCAGACAGACCTGAGGAGCGATTCCTGCCCCTATGGTGTGTTTGCACAGTTGGGACCGGGATAGGCAGGTTGACAGTGACGCAGGACTCTAAAGCAGGAGAAGCGTAGTTAAAAGAGGAGGTGTCCAAACTGAACTTCTGCCAATCAAACCTCAGTCGGAAGCATCCTCCAGCCCCAGATCTCACCCGAAGTCTTACTTAAAATAATAATCATAGCCATAACTCCCGAGGTGGGGGGTGTATTTGAGATCAGCAGAAAAGTTCCAGCTCTGAGCAGATGTTTGATAATGCCTCGGGGATTGTTGCTAAGCATTTCCAGACAAGATCCTGATATCCTGTCTGTACTTGGAACCTCTTAGAGACACGTAATGAAGTATTATAAAATGATGTCACGTCTAGGATTGGCCTCAAGATAATCCAGTAGAAAAGACACAAATGGACAAAGACGAAACAAGATTCCCGGTGATGTTGAAGCTGGGAATGGATGTGTCTTGGGGGTGCCTCTCACTGGCATCTCTACTTCACACGTGGTTGAAATGTGCCATGTGATGTGTGTGTGTGTGCTGGTGCACACCTTTAATTCCAGCACTCAGGAGGCAGAGCAGGTGGATCTCTGTGAGATCAAGTTCGAAGACAGCCTGGTCTACAGAGTGAGTTCCAGGGCAGCCAAAGGTACACAGAGAAACCTTGTCTCAAAAAAAGAAAGCAAAAGAGAGGAGAGGGGAGGGAGAGAAGGAGAAAGGGAGAAAGGGGGAGGGAGAGAGAGAGCACACCTGGGAGCAACAGGTAAGGAAATGGTTAATAGCTTTCCGTTGCTGTAACAAATCACCTGAGCAAGTCAAGTTACATTAAAAAGGGGTTATAGGGTTATTCTGGCTCAGAATTTCAGATTGACTGGCTTGATTCAGTGAGCCCAAAGTGAGGCAGAACACCATGGAGGCTAGAGCATGTGGCAGAGGGACAGGGAATAGGACACTGGGACACTAGAAATGTCCTTCAAAAGTCCGTTTTGAGCACCTTTCTTCCTCTGACCAGGTCATACTTCCTGCTCCCAAATCCTAGTGACATCATCTTAATGATCCGCCGGGGTCAGAGTCCACCCCTGACCCCCTAGGGCGTCCATCCTCCCCTCCACACAAGGTAAGCTTCTGAGCAGACAGCTTTGCAAATGTGCCAGGCACTTCTGGGAGCAGGCAGTGCCAAGGAGGTGTATTCATGTGTACACACGTATGTGTGCATTGGTGGTGTGTATGTGTGCATACATGAGATTTCATATACAGAGTCAGGAGGTCAGCATCAAGTGTCTTTACGACTGCTCTCACCTCGGTGTTTGAGGCAGAGTCTCTCCCTGAACCTGAAGCACACCATGCAGCTAGGCTGGCAGTCCGTGAGTTTTGAAGAGCTGCCTGTCTTGGTCTGCACCCTCACCAGATTTTTACAGAGAGATCCAAACACAGGACCTCATGCCCCTGTGGCTAGCACTTTTCCAGCTGAGCTATTTCCAAAGCCCTCATTTTCTCCTTCTAAAAGAGCGAAGGAAATTCAGAATAAATTGGCAGAATGGCTGACTTTAGAGGCTTTCTCCTCAACATTCTTCAGAAACAAAGTCGGTGGGTGGGGAGATATATATTATGCATACATGTGGCACGGCACACGAGTGTGTGTGCACCTGTGGACACACATGTGGAGGTCAGAATAGGACAACAGGCAGATTCCTCTTTCACCTCCCACCTGTCTCTCATTTGCTTCTGCCTTGGCCTCCCCTCCCTTCCCTCCCCTTCCCTCCTCACCCCCCCCATTTTCTTCCTTTCCCTCTCCTCCCCTTCCCTCTCCTTCCTTTTCCCCTCCCCTCCTCTTTCTACCCTTCCCCTCCTTCCTCTCCTCTCCCCTTCGTTCCCCGTTTCTCCTCTTTCCTCCCTCCCTTTCTTCCTTTCCCTTCCCTCCCCTCCTCTTTCTCCCCTTCCCTCTTCTCCTCTCCTCTCCCTTCCCCTTTTCTCCTCTTCTCTCCCTCCCTCCCTTCCTCTCCCCTTCCCTCCTTTTCCTTTAAGTCAAGATCTTATTAAGCAGTGAGGTTGGTCTCAACTCTCCATGCTCCTGCCTTCACCTAGTGAGCACTGAGCTCGCAGGTACCCACCTACACACCCAGTGCATTGTGATTTGTGATCTTCATAACAGAACCGTCAGGATGTACAGTGTATTTCCAATGAGCCTCAGCGTGTGAGCGGATTCTATATAAGTTCACATTCCTTGGCAAGAGCATTCAAAGTTCAAACCCCACTGAGCAGGCTCCAGTCACCTCACAGACACTGAGAAAATCTTCAAAGGGAAGATACTCCATTTGGCAGGGAGGTGGATGTGTAATGGGGATATTGAGAGAGTTCTGAAAAATATTACACTGGCCAGGTGAATCAACGCAACAATCCACATTGGGTTAGCCATACTCTTCTCTGGCTACTGGAGTCACTGTGTCCTCAGCCAGTCCACTGAGCTACTGAGAGACCCAGTTCTGTTTTGTCCACCGAGCTAGACATATATGAAGTAACAACTACATTTGAGTTTGGTCCTGGCTGTGACTATGTGGATCCGACAGACAGACAGACAGACAGACAGACAGCATTCCCTGTTTTCTTTACCAAGCATTCTTTGTCTCCTGTTGAGCTTCTCCAAACCAGCTCTCCAGAATCAGATGGTAGACACCATGATCAATTATTTTGGACTTGAAACCCAGACACAGGGAGGGAATCCCTGCTGCTCCCAGGTTAACACTCTGAACGCATTCCAGTCTTCAACACAATTCGAACATTTCACTGATTGTGATCCAAATGGACGCTGAGGGATTGTTTGTTTTTTAAAACAGGATCCCAACACATAGTCCTAGCTGGCATCAGGCTCACAGCAAGCCTCCTGCCTCCGCTTTTTGAGTGTTTAGATAACAAGACAGAGCCACCATGCCCTTCTTGCAGGTAGATGTTTTAATGGGAAACATGGCTCTGGTAGGAACTGCAGTCTGTCTCTGCATCCCCTTCTGGGTGCACAGGTGCTAGACTCACGAGACGGGAATCACAGGCTGAGGCTCCTGCTCCTGACACCAGTGCTTTGTGTGAGCCCCAGTGGCAGCCTGGGAGTGGGCAGACAGACCTCCATCACAAACCCCTGCAACCCCAAGCCACTCCCTCCTACTTGGGTCTGTAAACTGCCTTCCCCATAACCCCACACTCCAGGGGCAGAATTGCCACAGCTAAGGGCCTGTAATTCTCATCTTGACAATGATTTCCTTAACCTTAGCAACCCTCTCCAAGCATGTTTGTTTGTTTTATCTTTTAAATTTTTTTAATGCTCTAGTCCTCTAAGGCTTTCACTTAGTCACTTTGTTGCCAATTTGACTTCACACACTGGGCAGAGATCTCATTGTTCTTTAGGTATGTGGTGAAGCCTTCTCCAGCTAGCTTGCTATTTCTTTTTTCACATTGTTACCTATTTTTGTGTTTGTGAGTGTACATAGGCTGACAGCTACAGGGTGTGTGTGTTTCGTTGAGGGGCCGGAGCAGGCGTTCTCCTTGCACCATGGGGGTGCCAGCGATCAAACTTGGGTCACCAGGCTTGGTGGTAAGCATCTCTGCCTACTGACTTATCTTGATGTCTCCGGTCTTGTTTTGTTTTGTTTTGTTTTGTTTTGTTTTGTTTTGTTTTGTTTTAAAGCCAAAAGAATCATCCACCACATGTTCCGCATCTGGGATTCCCTGCCTCCAGGCACCTGCCAAGACATGATTTCTCATCTCCCTGTAGATCCTAAAGGGAGTTTCCTCTTTGGATTCTATCCTGTTCTTCTGGAACATGGTGGGGGCATGGGCAGGGTCCTGGAGGTGGATGAGAGATGATGGAATCCATGGAATTGACACAAAGAGGATGTCAGAATTCTGATGGCTACACCTAATTCTGCCCCCCTCCCCAAAAAAAGGGTTTGTTTGCTCAAGGAATTGAAACTTTTTCCATTCCTATTGTCAGCCAACCAGGACTCAGACATAGTATCTACCTCTGACTCTGTGGTTCAGTTGCGGTGGGCAAGAATTACAAGGGTATTTCTGCTATAAACTGGCTCAGAAGATGGTTGCTTTGGCATTGTTATGGTGTGTTTGTTTTGTTTCTTAGTATTTTTAAAATTATGATATGACTCTCTTCATAGTAACTTTAAAATAAAATTGGTACTTTTATGTGAATATGTGAAATTCTCCAATTTTTTTAATTAAAAAATTCAATAAAGTTGCAAGATACAAAGCCAATTTTTTAAATTCAAATAAAACTGGCTTGTCACTAAAAAAAAAAAAAAAAAAAAAATAGAAACAGCTCAAATTTTGATTCCTGGCAAAAACAATAGATACGGTTTTAAAATGTTGATGTTTTGGGTTTTGTAGACTTTATTACACTGGTTTGGATTTTTAATCCATTGCATTAAAATAATATTTATTGGGCTGGGGATACAGCTCAGTTAGTAGAATACATGAAGACCTGAGTTCTACCCCAGCACTGCTTAAACCTAGCAGAGTGGTGTGGGGCAGTAGGCTATGCACAGACAGTCTGGTCTCCAGTCAAGCTGAGGTGTGGAACCCCAGTACCCCGTGGTGATAATTCACCTACATGGGATGGTAGGCATTCCCTCATGTCTCCTGGACCCCTGGCTCCTGTCGAAGTTACCGCCCCCACAGCCCCCACAGGAGAAGCGTGGCTAGTAGTCAAGTAGACAATGTCCCAAGCTTCTGACCTTCAGGATACACTCCTCCCAGTTACCTAGCAACAGTAAGATAACAGCCCACCATAAGAGGGGCTGTTTGGCCCACCTCACTCTCTCCTCTCACTCTTACTCTCTCTCCCTGGCTCTGTTAAGCTTTTACTTACCTCTCTCTCCCTCCCTCCCTCCCTCTCTCTCTCTCTCTCTCTCTCACCTTTCTTACTCTCTAGCCTTTCTTCTCTCTCTCCTTTCCCCACTCTCTCCTCTTGGCCATGGACGGTCTCTCTCTCTTTCACCTTCTCTCTTTCCATAATAAAGCTCTAAAACCATAGACTGTCTCTGCTCATCAAGGCCCGCTGTGCTTGGACGATGGGATAGGCTTTCCTCTAATGAGCCATTTCTAATCTTCTGTCAGAAGGCTTTCCTGTGCTCCAGCCATGGACCAGACTAAAGGTCTCTCGCCTGCGTGGTAACCTCTCTCTCTCTCTCTGCCCTCTCTCCTGTATCCCCAGGGCCAAGGGTGTCGCCCCCAGGGTCCCTGGTATCAGGGGCTGCCCCTTGTCCACCCCACCCCACCCCACCCCCTGCTGTGTAGGGTCAGTGGTTTATATGCCCCCCCGGGGCCGAGTGGAAAGTGCAACCCTGCATTTGCCTGCCCAGAGCACAGGAGAAACTCTGACAGGATGCGGGCTTTTTCCCTCCCACCTCTTCCCCTACCACACAGCTCACAGAGTGGCAGCCACATTTAATCCCTGCACTTGAGAGACAGAGTCAGGCAGATCTCTGTGTGTTCCAGGTCAGTCTGGTCTACACAGTAAGACCTCTCTCAAAACAAACAAACAACAACAACAACATCTCTCAAAACAAACAAACAACATCTCTACAGCTCATCTGAGTCTTGAGCATGAAGCTTTGCTCCCACCTGTAAAATTTTGACATGCAGAAACAGAGTTGCAGGCAGGAAGAAAACACTGGCTCAGAGGGCTCAGTACTAATGGGGCCAATTCCCTCCATGACTGTAGCTGGGGAGGGAGTGTCTGCTTAAGGAAAAATCAAGGCAGTGAAAAGAGGAGCCAGGGCTCTGGGTGGCCAAATACAGTCACCATCCTGAAGGGACAGGGAGAGCTGGCTCAGAGCATTAAACAAAGCACAGAAAAAGAAATAGGTGCGTTTGTGGGCACAACTGTGAGCCTGTGGTTGTTTTTTAATAGTTCTCTGTTAGGTTAGACAAAAGAACCATAAATATAAACAGCATAGAAATACCTCCCCCGTGTTCCATGAGAAGAGATGAACATGAGTGAGCGAGGGAGTGTATTACTGGAAAGTGTAGCGGATCCTCCTAACCAAATCAATGAGGAATGACCCTCTCCACCACTCAGAAGCTGTGTGAACGCTTTCTTCTGCAGTCTGTTTCCATGGAGAGATCACGATATGTTTACCTGTATGTAAAGTTTTCCCATGGTGCCTTAAAAGAGACCCTGCACTCTCCAGTTAGGATGACCACCGGACTCAGTTGATCACCTGATCAACTAAGCAAATGTATAACCTCGGAGGCCTGGATAAGAGAAGCCCGTGTGCCTGTAGAGATGGGGTGGAAGCTGAATGTTCGGCCAGAGGTAACACCTCCCAGATGCTGAGACTCTAAACAACACCGTGCCGATCCTCTTCCCTCCTCTTCCTGTCTCCCTTGATAGCCGCTCAAGTGTATCCAGACCGAATCTCCCACCACACCCTCCTTCAGCATCCCGACTTGTTCCTCCATCCTCTGCCTTGGCCCTTCCTCTGAGACTATAAACATGCTATTCTTACACTTAGCATAATCCCTTCAGATCTCCCTGATAGCTGCTCCTTACCCTTAAGGAGTCACCTCCTCAGAGAGACCCTCCCCTCTGTATCCTACAATGAAACTGTTGCCCTGCCCCAGGACGCCCTCCCTCTCTCCCGTCTGCTTCTGTTCCTGCATCAGCTCCCCCTGGTTCCTCATCAGCTTCCCCTAAAACTGCCTTCTAATTGGTTTACCTGGACCCTGTCATCCTCTGAGGCAGGGCACTATTGTCAACAGATGGATAGTGCTCGCTGCCATGTCTGAACAGCTGGAGTGCAGCAGCTGTGGTGGCAGGGGAGGTGCCCATCCGTATGTTAAGTGAAGGAACCAGTCCGTACGTACATATGCAGATGACTGCCTTGACAGTCTCTGCGCAGGGGCGCGTTCTTTTGCATCTGACTTGGTCTGAGTTTTCTGTGTACTCTGTGACCCTGCCAGGGAAAAACTTGTACTCAGCCATCACAAAGAAATGTCATGTTAGGGATGGACGGGTGACTCTGTGGTTAAAAGCACTGACTGCTCTTCCAAAGGACCCAGGTTTGGCTCCCAGCACTCACATGGTGGTTCATAACACTCTGTAGCTCCAATCCCAGGGGATTTGACGCCTTCTTCTGGCTTCTGAAGGGATCAGACATCCATGTGGTTCACAGACATATGTGCTGACAAAAACACCCATACGCATAAAATAAAATAAAATTAAAAAAAATAAAAATCACATTGCCTGACTGGATGCTGTCTTAATTTCATTTTCTATTGCTGTACATTTTTAAATTACCCTGAAAAATCAGCATAAGGAAGAAATGGTTTATTGGGCTCAGAATTTTGGGCCACAAATTCCACCTTTCTGAGGAAGTCGTGGGCTGCAGGAGCTATCAAGCTGTGTGACTTGATGTAGTTGGTCATACTGCATCCAGTCAAGAGCAGGGAGACATGAATAAATGCATTCATACATGCCAGTGATCCGATGAAATCCAGCACCTTTCCCCTCAACAAATGGTGCCGCCCATAGCAGGTGAGCCTTCCTACTAATCAAAACTAATCATGCCACCCACAGGCAGGCCACTATGATCTAGACAGTCCCCCATTGAGACTCTTTTCCAGGTGACTCTAGATTGTGCCAAGTTGACAGTTAAAACCAACCATCATAGACAGTAACGCAGATTCTCTGACTGACTGAGAGCTAAGTCCCAGCCTGTCGTTTGATTGGGAATTTTGATACGTATCCTCTGAGCAAATTGTTAGTGTTGATAGAGACCCTCAAAACTAAATGCCTGGACCCGGCATATCCTAGGCTGGACCCCACAACCAATGCTTTGAGACACTCTGGAGCCAAGAAGGTCCCTGTGGCTGTGATCGATGGTGTGGGGGCTGGATTGATGCCCTGTACTCAGCATCCTTTGGAAACAGAAGTTCCCAGGATGGGATGCTCCAAGCAGCAACCGTAGGTGCTGCAGCAAGGGTCAGGCATGCTCAGATGGAACATGGGAAACAGAAAACAGGACTCCTGAAGGAGAAAGAGGTACAGAGCCCAGGAGGGGTGGCTGGAGGGGGCTCCTGACAGAGAGATGAACAAGAGTAGGGCCAGAGTGACTGTCCTGGCAGGAACCTGGAGATTCTAAAGAGAGATACTGTGTCCCTCCCGTTGACTATCAGACCATTGAGAGAACGGTCCCCAAGGAACTGATGCTCCCAGAATCTGATGCTGGAGGAAGCAAACCACCGAGGCCCCAGCTATACCGCACTCTATCGGAGTGACTTTGGAATGCTTTGCTCTCTGTGTCCAGCTCCGAGTCTACAGATCAGGGACCACCATAGTGCCCGTCTCAGAGCTGCTGGGAGGATGAGGAGGATGGAGACGCTTCACTCGGTGCCTGGTACACAATACGTGTGGGCTCGGCTACTGCTGTGCAGGTGAAGACGGCAGAAGACGCAGAGAACCCCCAGCCATCTGCACAGGATGTCTGAACTGATGCATGAAACACAATTGTCCCGCAGAATCGGTTCTTTCAGGGTCAGCCACACACTGCCAGCCTGCACCGCTGACCCTGGCCTCGAGGAAGCATGGAAGTACCTGCTGTATACATAACCAGGCCTGGTCCTCAGCGCAGCACACGTCACCCCCTCCCGGGGTTTCTGGGTGAGTTTTCTGGCCCCATGTACACAAAGGCTGCTGAGGACAGCTGGGGTTATGTTTGTTACAGGGGACAGAAGGACACGGAGGGAGGGTGGATCTCAGGTGCATTGTGTGGCTTTCATATGTATTACCCCCCGTGACAAGCCATGTACTCCCATCAGGAAGGGGGATAGGGTTGAAACCTGCAGAGAAGAGCTATATGGGGCTGAGCTGGCCTTGGTGATCAGGATGAAGCAGCTTTAAAAGGGACTGAGCTGTCCCCGAGGACTTCTGAGAAGAGATGGAAGACTCAGAGAAGAGCTGGAGGCACATGGGAGCAAGAAGCAGGAGAGCGGACCTCCTCAGCCCTCCCGGCCCAATTCTCTCAGCTCAGGGCCTGTGCCCAGGGCAAGATCGATTCCTTGCGGAACTGGGCTGTCAGTGCCACACAAGCGCCGCGAGCCAGAGCAAGACCCACAGGGCACAGCAAGAGCTGGGAGAGTGACTTGTTCCAGAGAGTCTGCAGAAGGGGCTGATTGCCAGTGTTTGTCTGGCAGAGACTGAGGGGACAGAATGAGTGACAGACGCTCGATCTTCAGTGGCAGTCCCTCCCCTTGAGGTCTCAAGAGGCAAGAATTGTGAGCGAGGAGTAGCCCTGCTCGAATGGTCAGAGGGAGAGTCACAAATCAAGATTTAGTCTTCTCTGCCATGGTAGCCCCTGGGGTCCCACGTACCAGGCCCCACATACAACCCAGATGCCCCCTTCAAGGTCAAGGAGAGTGGAGGCACAACCTACAAGCCCATCCTGATTCCTTAGGGAACGTGGCTCACACGCCTCCTGAGCTGTTGGACACCTGGGTTCCAGGGTGACCCGGAAGAGGAAGCTAACGACCCCTCCTAGTGCTAGCATATTCAATAAAATGGAACAGAGCTTATATAACTATGGCAGCCACAGTCCCCAAAGAGCCCCCGCCACACATGAGCACCAGTGTCTGGGAGCTGAGAAGGGTCAGGAACTGGCAATCACTGTATCCATGGCTCACAAGAAATCTCCCGCCCCATTGAGCAGCTGGCACAAGTGGCTGCTTGGCCATTGCTCTGGACTCTGCTCTCCAGCTGGAAGCAAACCGGGGCAGGGCCCCTCCTCAGTATCAAAGTCCGCTCAGCTAGAAAGCACAGGCTGATTTCACGGGTACTTACTTAGGAAGCCGCGGGGGCCATTGCACAGCAAGTCCCCTCCTGGCTGAAGGACAGCAGCCAATGGCTCTGTCATCGCTCACAAAGGAGGGTTGCTTCGGTCCCCACAGAGCATCAAATGCTGAGCTCTGGTGCTTGCCACTTGGCATTCTTTGGAAGTGACCCCTGAAGGAGAGGCACCATTCTGAGGACACAGACCCACTGTGTCCCACAACCAGAGAACACAAAATGCAGAGTTTAGAGCCTGCCAGCAGGCCTGGGTTTCCACGGCCCTAGTCACCCCAGTCACTAGAGAACACTGTATGGGACACATTCAGACCCCGCAGCCACCCACTTCCCAACTAAGGTGGGGTTGGTTGGGGGAGGGTCCGTCAAGTCGAGTATATATTTTACCCACTTTCTTCCGGACACACCAGACTTCACTGGGTCTTATATGACCTTGGGGATCAGCCCTTTGATGATACCAGCACTATAAGCCACAGCCATTGGCTGTGTTCACGGTATTTAACCCCTAACCTCACCCTAGTTGTACCAAGCTCACCCCCAACACACACTACGTACCAGGCGTCTGTCAGTCATGAGCCTGCTGCCTCAACTCATGATGAACAGCTGAGCGGACGGTTTACATGAATTAACATGAGAGACTGTCAGCCCCTGGCTTTTAACCTGACAAACAGGTGTCAGGCTGGTTGCCATGGAGAGGTGAAGGGGTCACCAGGGTCAACTAGGACTCCCTCCTATGATGGGCAGGTCCATCCTAGGGGCTTTGTGGGGAGACCCAGGCACGCCTGGCATTTTAATTATGCCTACTCTGTTAGTGTGATGTGTTTATGTATAAGAACATATATCTGTGTGTATGTGTGTTTTGCATGTGTGTGTGTATGAATGAACACAGCTGTGCATGAGTCTGTGGGTGTGCATGTGTATGGAAAGTGTATGAATGTGAGTATATGTGTGTACATTATGTGCTCACGTGGGAAGCAATTCGAACTGTGTATGCATGTATGCATGAGCTGACAGACATAGAAGAGTAGACATGTGTGTAGTGTGTGTGCCTGTGGCTGTGTGTGTGATCGTGTGAGCATGTGAATCCAAGTATATTAATCAGAATTCTCTAGAGCAGAGGCTCTCAACCTTCCTAGTACTTCAACCCTTTAATACAGTTCCTCGTGTTGTGGTGACCCCCAACCATAGCATTATTCTTGTTGCTACTTCATAACTGTAATTTTGGTACTGTTGTGAATAGCAATATAAGTATCTGATATGCAGAATATCTGATATGCGACCCCTGTGAAAGGGCCATTCGGCCCCTCCAGGGGTCACAATCCACAGTTTAAGAACCACTGCCCTGGAGGAATAGAGCCGATTAGGATGGAATTTATTGAGTTGGCTTACGTACCATCTGCTGTGGTCCAACAGTGGCTGGAACAGAGTGCCTGCTAGGTCTATGAAGCTAGAAGCCTCTGCAGTCTCAGGATGGCGTCGAAAGCCTGGAGGATTTCTGGAAGCCTCTGGGCTTCAGTCCATATTGGACAACCAAAGAAAGTAGGTCGTGAAATCAGCAAAGGTATGCAGCCGCAGTGACGGTAATGGCGGCTGCAACCACAGCAGAGCAGCTGAACATGCCAGCAAGATGCAAAGTCAACGAAGCAACAAGAGAAGGTCTTCTCTCAGATCCCCCTTTATCGGGGTTGCTGTCGGAAGGTTCTGCCCATCCTTAGGGTGTATCTTCCCACTTCAGTTAATAAAAGCAAATCCTCCACTCACATTTCTCAAGAGCGGACCTCAATCTAGACAGTCCCTCATATGAACATTTGTGCCCTAGTTGGCTCCTGATCTAGTCAGGTTGACAACCGACATGAACTATGAGTCAATGTGCGCGTGTATGAGTGTGATAAGGATAGAGACATGAATGAGTAGGCATAGATGTTGGGGAAACTGAGGCTCAGGGAGGAGATGACCTGCTCATGTCTGCAACTATCCTCCTTTATCATTGTGGCCAAGACTTGTCTCATTCTGACTGATGACAGCTCTAGTGGTGCCCACCTGCATCAAGACAAGGACTGAGTGACACGGGAGTGACACAGGACACAGCAGAGCTCTCCAGGGATGCTTTCCTCCCCCAGGGCCAACCTGCACTCTGAGCACCCGGATTGAGCTCAGATATCTTTCCTCCCAGAGGCCACCTGGCCAGGCTGGAACACCCCAAGAATCCCTCTCCACACAGCCATGCAGCCAAGCAGGACTCGGGCCTTGGGCTCCCCTGATTCTCTCCCCTCCAATGAGCAGAAAAAAAGAGAAAAAGCCAGCTTACAGGGCTGATGGTCCGACCCCAGGATGCCCCGGCACCAGGCTCCTTGGTAGGCCAGTCAGGTATCTGCCAAGAGAGTGGTCTCTTTATCCTCACTTAATTGAAAGCAGCATACCATCACTGAGCCCGTCCACTCGTGCCCTTCTCTTCCCTCAATAGCCACCATTAACCTTTAGAAAGAGGCTTCATGAGCCATTTGCCTGAACCTCTTTCTGCGTGCCCAGGTGTAATGAGGTTCAGAAACAGGCAGGCACGGAAGGGGACAGATGTAAGAGATGTTCCACATGACAGCAGGGCAGAGCGGGTCCCAGGGCTGCCACACAGACATAGCTGTGTATGTGACCATGTCAAAACCCGGGTCTGAACCACAGACCCCTAGGATGGTCAAGGCCAAATCTTCTCAAAGAAGTGAACTCTCCTGCGCCGGCCAGAGCAGAAGCATGTTGGCGAAGTCCTACAGCTCCTCAGCTCACAGCCGCTCCCTCCAGCTCTGAGTGTCACTCAGCCCATGTGGGCCAGCCTCCTCCAGGCTCTGGATCCCCTCTCCTCTCTGCCTTACTCCTCCCTGTCCATAGACACATCCATCAGGTTGACCCTGGGATAGAAGCATCCACCAGAATGAATATCCAGAGTAGATGATAAAACCCTCAAAATAAGAAAAAGAGAAGCAGAGGCGGTCCAATAGAGCCGGGTCTGAGGGAGGAGCCAGAGCCACACAGAAGGCAGAATGAACAGCTTGTGTATACAGGCAGGAAGGCACAATGGCACTAACATAGTCCAAGCTTTCGGGAGGGCGGAACTGTCCCCGGCCGCTGGAGGAAGACTGGGGCAACATCCCTCAGTATGTAGCAGAGTGGGGGTTTCCTGGGTGCCGTGTGGAAAGGCTAGCCACCTTTAAAATGAGAGAGAAAAGATGCTCGCCCACTCACTGCATGATGGGATGCAGTAGGAGATGCTGATTTCTCGAGTGTGTGTTAGGGGGCTGGAGGCTATGGTAAAAATGATTTTCCGTACCTGAGCTGAAATTGAACCTTGCACCCCAAAATGAAAGCTACTGGCTGGAAGGACTTTTGCCTGGGCACAGGAGGAATGCAGGACCATTCTTTGGCTCTTTGTCTTCATGACGCAAAGCGGGACTGTTCCCCATAGCCAGCAGCAGAATAAAGACACATCACCTGTCCCCTTGCCCCGTGGGACACCTTGCAGCAGGAAAGTGCGTGCATAAAAGAGCCGGAGCTGCAGCAAGTGTGGACACAGAGCAAAACCAGGCATCTAGCGACTGCAGGCGCCTCCTGGCAGGGGCACTTCACAGTGTGATTGGTTCATAACATGGTTCCAAAGCCACTGTTGGGGCTGGGCAAGCATCAGGACCTGAGTTCGGATTCCCAGAACTCACATAAAAGCCAAGCACGGGGCTAGAGGGATGGTTCAGTGGATACAGCACAGCGGGCTCTTGCAGACCTGAGTTTGGTTCCCAGCGTGTATCTGGGTGGTTCACAACTCTAGCTCCAGGGGTTCCTCTCTCTTCCCCCTGGCCTCCAACGGTACCCGTACTTATATGCACAAACCCACACATGGACACACATACACAAAATTTTTAAAAATAATTTTTAAAAAATCAGGTCTTTTGTAACATTCCTGTAACCCTGACACTATAAGGAGATAGCAGACTGGATTGCTGGGGCTTTCGGGCCAGCAACTCAGCTCCAGTTTCAGTGAGAGTTGTTGTCTTGAGGAAATTAGGCAGAGAATAATAGACCAGGACACTCAATGTCCTCTACACACACACACACACACACACACACACACACACATCACCATGACCAAGTTGGGAAGGAAAGGGTTTATCTGGCTTACACTTCCACCCCCTAGTTCATCACTGAAGGAAGCCAGGACAGGAACTCAGACAGGACAAGAACCTGAAGGCAGGAGCTGATGCAGAGGCCATGGAGGAGTGCTATTTACTGGCTTGCTCTCCATAGCTTGCTCAGCCTGCTTCCGTATAGAATCCAGGACAACCAGCCCAGGGATGGTACCACCCACAAGGGGTTGGGCCCTCCCCCATCGATCATTATTATGAAAATGCCCTACAGGCTTGCCCCTGGCTTGATCTTATAGATGCTTTTTTTTTTTAAATTGAGTTTCCCTCAATCTCAGATGACTTTAGCTTGGGTCAAGTTGACATAAAACTATCCAACACACACACACACACTCCAAAGATGAAGGTCCCTCTGCCCAGGCATGCGTACCAAAATGATGAGAAGTGATACCAGAGCTGTAGTTGTCTTTGCTAATTTGCGGGTTCCTTTTCCTACCCTTTACCCCTCCCCCTTGTTTTACCCCCTAACACTAGATAGGAGAGAAAGGAGGATAGAGGAACAGAAAGAGAGAGATCCATAAATCTAATTTCTTTCTTGTTTCTTCTTTGAACATGACTACCAACAACAACCAAGCCCCTGAATGACCAATAACCACTCACACCGCCTAGTAGGGCCCTCTGGAAAGTTCCCAGAATTCCAAACATCACACAGTTGCAGAAACTATCTGCGGCTGGCAAGACCATGCCTTTCCTAGAGTACTAGGCAAATCATGGTCAGCTGCTGCAGACAGTCCAAAGCAGCCCCATATCCCACACCTGGGATTAAAACAAAACATATTCTTAAAATATTTCTGTGTTTTTTTAAAGAGACCAAAATTCCAGAATTGTCACTGCAGGTTCCCTCAGTGGAGGGAGGGGCTTCAAGACCAACAGAGAGCATATTTCTTCAGATTAAATTTCGTTTCTTTTTTTGTTTTGTTTTGTTTTGTTTTTTTGAGACAGGGTTTCTCTGTGTAGCCCTGGCTGTCCTGGAACTCACTTTGTAGACCAGGCTGTCCTGGAACTCAGAAATCTGCCTGCCTCTGCCTCCCGAGTGCTGGGATTAAAGGCGTGCACCACCATGCCTGGCTTCAGATTACATTTCTTAAACCAGACGGAGGTCCCACGCATCTGTGGCATCGACATTCTTTGTGCGCTGATCATGCCAAGTGAAGGCTCGTCAGCAAGGGAACTTGTCCAAGGGAACCAGGACAGGTCTCCACCTGGATGAGCTGGGGCACCATGTGGCTCTCCAGGGATACCTAGCATCACCTGCGGGCTGTAAGCAGGGCTCAACAGCTAAGACTCATGGGAAATTCTCTGTACTCTGACCTTATACAGAAGGAAGCTCAACCCCCTCACTTCCTCAAGCTCGGTTCTCAGGTTGATCTCCACCATCCACGGCTTTAGGAGCTGTCAAGAGCTTTGTGTCCATGTCCTTTTACCTGATATCTACCCAAAGAGGTAGCCATGTGCACAGCTGCATACTTAACTTCATCTGTGATAACCGTGGCTGGGCTCCTAGGATTCTCATCACTGTTACATTTTTAAGCCTTACGATTCCTAGGGACATTAGTCTGGTTCTTTCTGCTTTATGAGTAAACTCCAAAGGTTTTACTTTGATTCTGTTTTTTATTTTAGTGGGGTTGGGGCACACATACCCTGAGAGAAATGTGGTGATCATAGGTCAACTCTATGGAGCCCATTTTCTCCTTCTACCTCTATGTGTTTACTGGGGTGACTAGGCTTGTGTGGGAAGCACCATTAGCCGCTGAGCCATCTTGCCAGCCCTAGAATATATAAGAGCATCATCATGAGAAGTCTTTATCTTGCTGGGGCCCAGGAAGATCTGAGGTCTCAAGTATCATCGGTTGATTCCCTCCGGCCCCCCACTTAATGCCCCAACTTTGCCTCCTCTGTGTTAACCTTGTTTTTAGTGAAACCCAAGACATGAGCTGAAAAGATGGCAGCAATAGCTGCCAACCTACAATCTCTCCACCCTCGGTTTCCCAAAAACCTCTCATTGGCCTGACTTCAGTCACATACCCATGACTGGACCAATCACAGTGGCCAGGCAGATGGTAAGGAGCCATTTAGTTCAAGCACACGGAGGCAGGACTGCTCCCAGGATGCCCCTTTCAAGAAATGTGGGAAGGAAGAAACAACAGCTAAGCTCTGAACTAGGAAACAGAAAAAAAGAATGGACACACGCACACACTCAAGCATCAACAGCAACAACAGCAATACACACATATTCACACAGCAAAGTGTTGACAATCTACACGCATGTGAATGGTAATTCTGTGTGTCAGCATGCCTGGACCACGGTGCTGACATATGGTTAAACATTGTTTTCGATGGCTCTGGGACATTGGGTGAGATCAACACCACATCGCTGGACTTTAAAGGAAGCAGATTGCCTTCCATACCGTGTCAGGGGAAGTGGGTGGGGGGGATGGGAGTGGCCCATCCAATTAGCTGCAGGCCTGACTGGAAGAACATACTGAGCCTCCCTCCCTCAGGATCTGACTTTGGATTTGAGCTTCTGCGTTGGCTTGTCTCTGGCTCTCCAGCCTGCCAGCCCACCCACAGATCTTGGACATAGCACTTTTTATAACCACAGGAGCCAATTTTCTAAAAGATCTCTCCCCCCCAATCCCATCCCACTCCTCTGAAACAGGCTCTCTGGCCCGTGGTGGCTTCAAACTTATTATGTAGTCAAGAATGACCTTGGAGTCGTATTTCCCTGTCTCTACCTCACAAGTGCTAGAATACACACCGAGTTCCTGGGAAACCAGAAATCAAACCCAGGGCTTGATGCATCTAGGCAAGCAGGGTACCACTGAGCTACATCTCCAGCCATAAACACACCCAAGTGTGAGTGTGTGTATGCGTGCGAACACACACACATACACATCAGGTCAGTCCTCTGGAGAGCCCTATTTAGTACACTGCCCTGGGTTCATCTTTCACCAGAGTGTCACAATGTGCCATCATCTGGACAACAGTTGTTCAAAGCCCCTCACCTCCGGCTGTACCCGGCTCTGTGGCAGACTTAATCCATTTCCATCTGGTGGCATTTCCTGCAGGGAAAAGGCCATTTGACAGATTGAAGTTTCCACCCCCACCCCCACTCGACTCATTTTCTCTCTAATGTTGGTTTGTGCTCATTATCGGAGCCAGGATGGGAAGAGGACGTGCAAGGCCAAGATGAGGACAAAGAATGGTGATGTGAAGAGCTTGTTTGTGTTTTAGGGTGTGTGCGTACATATGTGTGTGTTTGTGTGTGTCTGTGTGTGTGTTTGTATGTGTGCCTGAGTGTGTGTATACATGTGTGTGTATGTAAGTGTGTGTGTGCATGTGTGTATGGTGAGTGCGTGTGCATATGAGTGTATGTATGTTTGTATGTGTGAGTGTGTGTGAGTGTGTATGTGAGTGTGTATGTTTGCATTGTGTGAATATGTATGTGTGTGCATGTGTGTGTGTGATGAGTACATGTGTGAGTATGTGCATGAGTGTGTGTGTGAGTGTGCATATTTGCATGTGTGTGATGAGTGTGTGTATGTTTGTGTATATTTTCTTGCGTGTGTGAGTACGTATGTGAGTATGTATGTGTGTGTGATAAGTATGTGTGTATTGCATGACTGTGTGTGTTTGCATGTGTGTGTATGTGTGTGTGCATGTGTGTGTGATGAGTATGTGTGTATGTGCATGAGTGTGTGAGTTTGTGTGAGTGTGTGTGTTTGCATATGTGTGTGCATGTATGCATGATGAGTATGTGTGTGTGAATGTGTGTGAGGATTTGTGCATGTATGCATGTGTTATATGTGTGTGAGTATGTATATTTGCATGTGTGTGTGATGAGTGTGTGTATGTTTGTGTATGTTTGCTTGCGTGTGTGCAAATCACGCACCCATGCACAGCATGCTAATCAATATTATCTTTTGAAGAGAGGGAAGGAGGTTGGTTCCTGACAGAGATGTGAGAAGGATGGAGAGGAGAAGACCCTGGCGCAGACCCCTACCTGGCCCCACCTCCTGCGAGAGTACCACTGTCCGTTTGCTCTGACTCTGCACTCAACTGATGTGCTGAGGAGCCTGGACAGGATCACACTCACTATGCTGAGCTGGCCCTTGCACCAGCGAGGAGGCCCAGGAGGCTCCAGTGCTTCTGCTCCTGCCTCTGCATGCTCTCCCTCTTCCTGCCTTGAGACTTAATATAGAGTCCATCACTTGCCAGCTGGGAACCTGATCATTACCCAACATCCGTGACCTGAGGAGGGCACACAAGTCCAGTGCTCTGTGGGTGTTCCTCTGGAACATTGTGGGATGGCAAAGGAGCTCTGAGAAGCCCCCAAAGGACTTCAGGGGACTCTGAAGCATAGAGAATAAGGGAAGCCCTTCAAGGCAGGACACGGAAACCTGCAGGGACATGGAGCAGACTGAGGCAATGCTCAGGCCCTGCCATCATGACTCGGGTTCTTGGCTGAGATTCCACCTACCAATGTCTCCTGCCAACCGTCAGGTCACCAGCTGCCCCTCTCTTGTCCTGAGTCTCCTGCCCATTGTGACCTTGAGGGCTCATGGGCTCTGCCCTCCTGGAGCAGGGAGTGTTGGCAGTCAGGTTGATTTGCATATCCACCTGCAAGGCCTCTGGTGCTGACAAATGGGCTGCAGAGAGCATCTCTCCTGACCTGGGTCACACACACACACACACACACACACACACAGAGCTCTGTCCCCAGGAAAAGCCATCTCAGAGGAGATTAGATTCCCACATCTGCAGGGTCATGTCACACATCAACTCCCTGAAATGAGATAGGGAGACTCATGCCCCAGCCCACTGAGCAGCCACTAGGATCCCACTGTTGCCAGGGTGGGATGAAGGGGCTGTGATCAAAATGGTAAATTGCAGCTGATATAGGACCCAGCCTGATGCCTGTAGCTTAAACCCTTTAACACAGAAGTGGGAACAGCTTTAATAGGCCTCCTGAGAGCCATGAAATTGGTTTGGGACACTTGGAACCACCATGGGGTGGGGGTTGCAGAACCAGGGACGGGATGGAAACAAAACAGGGTGGCCACAGACACAGTGCTGTTAACACGCCTGGGCCTGCAGCACCCCACACTTGGGAGGCTGCCAGGGTGAGTCTGGGATGCCTGGAAGCCACATGCTAGCCACCTGCCACCTCAGACTCCATCCCAGAACTGCTGAGAGCCAAAGACCAACTTCTGAGTCCCGAGCAGGGCCATGCTTGGGTTTGGCACAGAGCAGCTGAGTCTGGAACGCTCTGCTGAGATGACTGCCTGTCTGTCGTACTCTGTTCTTTGATGGCCTCCAGACAAGTCCCCCATCTGTCCCAAGATAGTGAAAACAAGGGACCTGCTTCCTGCAATGGAATCTCTGGGACAGATGAGCAAAGCCAGGCAGACTTTGAGACACAGTGAGCCTTGGAATGACAAGAGACCTGGCTCTGGTGGGTTGGACTCCTTATCAAGAGTCTAGAAGGTTCTTACTCCTGACTCACCTGGTGACCCTGTTCACATCCAGGAAACATCCTGCTGGCTATGGTGGCTCACACCTGTAATCTCGGCAGCCAGAGAGTAGAGACAGGAAGACTGTAGGTTGCAGGACAGTCTCAGCCATATAAGGCCCTGCCTCAGGAATAAAGAGAGAGAGAAAGGAAGGGAGTGGGGGCTGTGGCTCGGTCAGTGAGGTGTTTGCCATACAAGCGTGAGAACCTGAGTTCTCTCCCCTGCACCATGGAAAGGCTGAGCTCGGCCTCACACACCTGTAATCCTAGTACCGGAGAAGCAGAGACAGGGGGATGCCCGGGAATCCCTGGGCAGCTGGTATAGACTAATTGGCAAGTTCCAGATCCCAGTGAGAGACTTTGTCTCAAAACCAAAGGGAGAGGAGAGCTTCTGAGAAATGACACCCAAGGTTGACTTCTAGCCTCTACATGCTCACATGTGTCTATGAAAACACACGCATGTGCATGCGCACACACACACACACACACAGAGATGGACAGACAGACAGACTCACGCTCAGCACTGCAGTTGTATAGCTGTCCATCACACAGCGTTGTTTATAAAGCATAACTGGGAACATTACAAATGGTGAAAACTCAGGAGAAAGAGATCGTGGATGAGAGGGCACTGGGGTCTTGGTGGTTTTTTAAAAAACTATGATCTTGGTCTGCAGAGATGGCTCAGTGGTTAAGAGCACTGACCGCTCTTCCAGTGGTCCTGAGTTCAATTCTCAGCAATCACGTGGTGGCTCACAATCATCTGTAATAGGATCCGATGACCTCTTCTAATGGGTCTGAAGACAGTGACAGTGTACTCACATACATAAAATAAACAAATAAATCTTTTAAAAACAAAACAAGACTATATCATTCTAAAATAACTCAGAAAATGTTCATTCTAGGCTACAGCTGAAAATGAAACTGTTAGATCTATTGCTGTGCCCACCATGACCCCACCCCCACACACCCCCTATATGGGGAGAGGCAAAGATGCTACCAGGAAGTATCAGCTGTGGCAGTAGAACTAGTTACACCAGGTCTTATTTTCTCAGGACATTTCCACAAATTTCCTAAAAATAGGCTAATATTTTACGACCACAAATATAAATATTTTCTAAACCACAGTGGCTAGCTGCTCAGGACCCGGGCGTATTAGCAGCTTCACACAGCTTCACCTCTGTGTCAAAAAGAAAAACCCACAGAAGCAACTGAGGAAGGAAGGAAGGAAGGAAGGAAGGGAGGGAGGGAGGGAGGGAGGGAGGGAGGGAGGGAGGGAGGAAGGCAGGCAGGCAGGCAGGCAGGCACAGCCCATTGTGACTGGACGGCATCATGGAGTTCACGGTGGCCGAGCCTGTGGCTGGGACTCCTCAGAGCTCAGTAGAACAGGAAGCCAAGAGCCAAACCTAAAGCAGGGATATCTATGATTCCCACAGCCCAGTGATGCACCTTCTCCGACTAAATATTTCTCATCCAAACTACATCGGGCCCTAGGTGCTAGTATACAAAATATAGGGCTGTTCACTAAAACCCACAGTTATTTTAGTGCGTGATACTCGATTTTTGTCAGGCTTAGGAGTTCTTTCAAAGATAGAGTCTCCTGTAGCCCAGGCTAGATTCAGACTCACTATGTAGCTGAGGAGGACCTTGAACTCCTGATCCTCCTGCCTCTGCCTTTCCAGCCCTAAGACTGTAGGCATGAGCCACCACACCCAGTGTAAGTGGTCGGTTATTAGTGGCCATAGAAATGATGACATCATGGCAGATCATTTTGGGGGCATCGCTCATCCACTTCTCAAGCACAGTAGTCAAGCACCTAGGAGAAGGATCTCACAAGCGGTTGGCTCTCAAACTGAGGTCCCCTCTCTGCTCCTGTGAGTCAAGAGCCTCTTCCGCTCTCCGTCAGCCTTGCAGTCAGCCGGCTCGAGGACGAGGACAAGAACAGGAGTGACCTTTAGAAACTTAATTATGAGTTTCCCTTTTGCGTGATCTTATCATGGGGCTACACATGAATATTCAAACTAACTTCTGCATTACCGGGAGGCTTCGGAACGGGTGTGTGATCTCCTCCGAGCTGGCCTGGGTATTCTCTTGGCTGCCCCATACCCTCCTGACTGGTTTCAGCCAGCCCAGAAAAGGGTCCAGGCTCAGGCCTGATTCCAGGCCTTCACACTTGCCTTTCCCTCTGTCTTTCCTGCCCTTGTTTGCGGGACAGAGGCTCTTCTCCCTTCAATAGGTGCAGGCTACTCCCCACCCCACCCCTTCCTCCCCGCCCCCACCCTCACACACCCACACCCACACCCCCCACCCCCACCCCCACCCCCCCCACCCCCGCCTAACACACGCCTCTCTGTAATCTGGCTTTCCACGGCCAATTATGATAGATTCTGACTCTGGAACCATTCTGAGGCAGCTCAT
Organism: Mus musculus; assembly: GCF_000001635.26. Classification (NCBI taxonomy): domain Eukaryota; kingdom Metazoa; phylum Chordata; class Mammalia; order Rodentia; family Muridae; genus Mus; species Mus musculus. Next base: position 166,203,872 of record NC_000068.7, on the reverse strand, counting down.
TCCTGTTATCGCTTGGACTTGGCCCTGGCTACGTGATCACATTCTAATCCTGTGGCCCGATGCCTGGGACTTATCTTACTCTATACCTGGTTCCTCGGTACAGCCGCTCACATGCCCACAAATTGTTCAGTCATTTATACTCATTCATCCATTAGCTTTCCTCCCAGTAGAATGTGAGCCCGCGGGACAATGTCAAATCCAAGACCATTCTGGGCTACGGGCTGAATCGAGGCCATGTCACTGTATTAAAAAGTAAAAACAGACTGGGATGTGGCTGGGTGGTGAAGTAGTGACTTAGCATGGATGCTTAGTCAGGGATTCTATTACTGTGATGGAACACCAAGACCAAAGCCCTTGGGGAGGAAAGGGTTTATTCAGCTTACACTTCCACAGCACTGTTTATCTGCGAAGAAAGTCAGGACAGGAACTCGACAGGGCAGGAACCTGGAGGCTGCTTTATTATAGAACCAGGATCTCCAACCCAGGGACCATGGACTGGATCATCTCCAAATAAAGTGCCCTAAAGCTGTCTCTTATAGAGGCATTTTCAAACCTGAGTTTCCCTCCTTTCAGATAACTCTAGCTTATGTCAAATTGACCTAAAGCTAGCATCATGTCTGTTAGCAGAAGATGGCCATGGCTGACACTTGCTTGGAAGGGAAGCACAGCTTTATTCACACAGCCAGGCTCTCTTGGAGCTCCTCACACCGCTGGGGCTTCCAGGTAAAGAAAGCTCTGCTTTATGGGTGGAAACAAGAAAAGATTCCCACGGCAGAGTCGGAACCTGATTGACCCTATGCAGAAAACATAGATTTCACTGAGGTCTCCAGGATGTGGGTCCTGGTCAGCATCTTCGAGGGATACTGGAGTCACTCTGATGGCTTGGTGGTGTCTTAGAGCAAAGTCTGTCTGCTTGTTCCTCGCCGCCAACCCTGCATATCTGCTCCAGGAAGCAGACCAGAGGCCAAGGCAGAGCTGACCTGTACCCAGGGCCTTCTTCACCTGCCTGGTGCTGATGGGTCTGTAACTCCCTCCCTGCTTTCTAGAAAAGTGTGTCAGAAGTGGGGTGGGGGTGTTGAAACTACCTTTTCCAGACAGCGGTTTCAAGCCTAGAGTAGAAGAGTTGCTGCAAAAATGGAATCTTCTCAGGAGTTCGAGCCATGCTCTAGAGGAGGCACAGGCTCCAATGAGGAGGATCAGAGAGGCTGAGGTACTTGCACCTGGTCACAGAGCTTCTGAGGAGCAGGAGGAAGACCTGAGACACTTGGCTGCCAGAGGAGAAGGCAAAGGAGCAAGCCAGTGGAATTATTTGGAACAATGCAGTTCTGAAAAGGGCCAGATCCAAGTGTGCAGAAAGATTGTCAAGGCACAGGGTGGCAAAGCCCTGGGGACTTGGGGACCAGGAACAGCAGAGGACATTTTTACTTTGAAGGCACACAGAAGGAAGAGTTCTGAAGCGAGCCCTGAAGATTCCTAGGCTTTGTCCCTGAGCTGTGTGGAAGATGTGGAGGTCCACCTTGTGAAGGAAAATGGGGATGCAGAGAGAGCCACCCGCCACAGGCTCCTGCATATCCTTGAAGAGTCCCAACCTGCCATACATGGCCTTAGATCCAAGATGGCTCCCGGAACACCAGTGAGAGAGCAAAAAGGAACTGAGGCCAGGGCAGTGGCTGCTTCCCCATCTTCATGGAAGTCCTAACAGGTGGCGATGCTCCCCCCATCCCTAACATCTCCTTCTGAGAAACCTCATCAGGCCGGGCTTTCATTGGAGCACAGTGCCAGTGAGGTGAGATATGATTGGTTCAGGATTTGGAGGCCTGGGGTTGGCTCAAACAATAAACTCAGATCTGCACCCTGGTGCTGGTCTCCAGAGTCTGATTCCTGGAATTCGTCGTGTGATTTCATTGCTTCTCACCCCCATCCTCTGTCCTGTTCCCACAGAACTACAGGTCCCTGTGCAGAGTCCCAGACAGGGCATTGTTCTCTGAGTACATCTCTTTCCGGGTCTGATGCGCTAGATAAGAATATTTGACCTAAACCTGAAAGTCCAGCTACAACAGAATGATGCTCGCTGAGAGGGCACCGTGAGCACCTCCATCTTTGCCTCCTAGCCACTCAACCTTCAAAAGCAACACTGCGGGGATAGGGGCTCCTGACACCAGAGCACCAGCCTACAGCAGTGTGGTGACAAACATTGGGGCCAGGTGGGAGACAGCACAGAGCCAGCATCAGACTTGTCCCAGGTGACAGAAAGCCTGACTCTAACTGGTCCATGTAAGGAGGACAGGGGACTTCCCCAGGTCCCCCAAGAAGGACCCAGTGTCACAAGAGTTGCACCATGGGCTTCTGTGACAAGGGCAAGCCAGTTGTCACCCTCTCCTTCCAGTTCCTTGACCTCAGTCCCCAGAACTATTATCTTCAAATGGAAGGATTAATCCGAGACGACAGGTGGAGCCCCTTTTATAGTCAGTTATGAGGACACATTTGAACTTCACGTTGCAGAGAAGAATCTACAAGTAGCCGGCACACACCTGCAACCGTGTGTTAGTTCTGAGTTAGCCTCTGGCCCAGGTGGCACATGGCCAGGAGAAGCAAGGGGCTCAGTGGCCCTGGGAAAATGTAAAACCAGAAAGGCTATAAATCAGATCTGTGGAGGGAGCCATAGGAAAGATCACCAGCGCCATGAGTCTCAGAGACGAGGCTGGCCCCCCGATCAGAAGGTCGAGACAGAATTCTAGAAGGATCGCTTGTGTTTGTTCCCGCTTCTTATATGACCTGCTGGCCAGAAAGACATAAGGCAGACGATAGTGTTCCTTCTCTGCCTTCTCAGATCACGGGCTCTGCACACACACTCGGCGATTGTCAAGGAAAGGAGTGTAGGGTGTCCAGAAGCTTCTCTCTGGCCAACAGATGGGCTGAGGTACACAGACATCAGGACACACGCACTGGCTCTCCTACCATCCCCTGTCCCCTGAGCTCTCTCTGGACAGAGCTTGCTATGGCCTTGCGGTCTCCCTTCCTCTTTCGATTCAAGACTGGCTGCTCCCCACCCCTATCCTCACCTCCAGACCCAGGCCAAAGACAACCTTGAATTACACTTTTTTAGTGACTTCCTGCTTTGTGACTCCTGGTGTCAAGGCTGTCATATGGCGTGGGACTTTCTCCTCAGATCAGATAGATAGATAGATAGATAGATAGATAGATAGATAGCAAATAAGCGATTCCTTTTGCTTCTCTGAGCAGCAGGGCTTCATTATGGTATCAGGGTTGGTCATCTCTCCTAATGAGGCTCCTTTCCAGACCTGAAGGGTTGCTCCTCCTCTCCATGACCGTCTGTGGCCATGATGCCCTAAGCTCTCCTAATGAAGCCCTTCTGGGGGCCATTTGTATCTGCTTCCTTTCCACCGGATCATTTTGCATTTATTTAGCTCATATTATCCATACAGCAGCTTTATTATTTATGATGCTCTGAAAATGAAGTTCAGTTTAGAGATTCCACCCAGGACCCCACTGGATGGCGTTGGTGGTGACAGCCAACTCGGGCTCTCATATCCCAGTTGCAGATCTCCAAGTGGTCTGTGCAAAGGGCCTGGGGTTGACTCTGTTCCACTGAGCTCAGGGCCCCTGACTCCCAAGCTGATGACAGTTAGGGTGGGGATGGGGCACTCGGGATGTTTGCTTGTATTCCTCACTTAAAACTAAAACGAGAGAGAGAGAGAGAGAGAGAGAGAGAAGAGAGAGAGAGAGATGCCCTTCACTTAACGCAAAAGAGGTGAAGAGAGAGAGAGAGATGCCCTTCACTTAACGCAAAAGAGGTGAAAGACTGGGTCACACTCTGGAGAACCTCACGCCAAGTGAAAAAGGCCAGCACATGGTCACATGCTTCTGTGTCTATGACATGTCTCAAATAGCCATGTCCATGGGAACTGGAAATAAGTCAGTGATCCCATAGGACACCTGGGTGAGCGTGAGCAGTGCCTATGGGCACATGGTGACATGTGTTCTGCCACTAGAAAATCGACATTGAATGTAAACCTTGCAAATGTTAAAGACCACTCAGTGCTGAGCGTGGTGCTGCTTGCCTTTAATCCCAGCACTCAAAAGGCAGACAGATAGCTACGAGTTAGAGGCTAACCTGGTCTACATAGTAAGGTCCAGGACAGCCAGAGCTATATAGTGAGATCCTATCTTTAAAAACAAAAGTCAATAACTTCAATTAACTTCTTCTTTTACAGAGTGAATTTTATATTAACTTATCTCAAATTTAAATGAAGCAAAATAGCAGTCCTGGTTTTTAAATGCTTTCTATCTTTTATTTTTATATGTGTATTGGTATTTTGCCTGCATGTGCGTCTGTGCACCACACGCATGTGTGCTGCTGGAGGAGCTCAGAAGAGGGAGTCAGGTCCCCTAGAACAGGACTCACAGATAGTTGTGAGCCATTATGTGGGCATTTGGGAATCGAACCCTGGTCCTCTGGGAGAACAGCAAGTGCTCTTAACCACTGAGCCACCTCTCCAGTTCCTAGAGTCATGACTTTAAAGTTGAAAATCGGGACTAAGAAAATTAAAGATTTGGTCTGGTCTGGAAAAGCTAGTTCATGGGCCCCTTTTATCTGCATCCCTGTCCTGCCTCCGTATTGTGGGAACCCAGAGCTCACACACTCTAGGCTCATGCTGCATGACTCGCCATAGCTGGCTCTGTGTGCCCTCTTTCTGTATGGAGAAGGGGCCTGGGGCCCACAGTCATCCTGTCCACACATCCTACGGTTGTCCAGAAAAGGAGTGTAGGGTGTCCAGAAACATTCTCACTGGCCAACAAACGGGCTGAGGTACAGCCAAGGTCCTCAGCCGCCAGGACAATGTGTGATAGTGGGCTCTTCACAGGGTGGGGAGACCAGGTTGGAAAACCAGAAGCCATGGTGGCCAGGGCGTAGCAGCTCCACCCTAAGCTCAGATCCTGGGGCATGTCCCCTGGAGGAGTCACCACCCTCTCTCTCCTCCCTCCTTTTCTTCATTCACCCAAAAACTCAGGGTACCAGGAAAGAGCATGTGATAGGCCAGCTCTGCACCCGTGTCTCTGCCTCAGGGAGCCAGGGGGTCAGTGGAGGTGGGCTGTGCCCCTGGAGGCCACTCCTGCACCTCCTACATGTAGAGGGAGAAACAGAGAGAAATCGTCAGCTTCATCAATAAGAAGTAGATCGTGATGGGGGCTTGGGGGGACGGTCCCATCTCTGCCTCACAGAGATCTTTGAATGCTCAGCTGCCTCTAGAGTGGAGAGGCAGGACACAGCTGGATCTTTGTACAGAAAAGGCAGTTCCCTGGGGCCATCTCTAAACCCTCTAAATTCTATCTGAAAGGTCACAAGGTGGTACTTCTGGGGCTAGCTCTTTTATGATGAAATCCTTTTACTAGAAAATTGAAAATCTGCAGCGTCTGAGAGTAACTAACTGGAGGTGTGTTTGCAAGGTACACAGTACTACCTTCATCAAATCACCTGTGGTCCTCAGCATGTCCCCAGCATGGCACTCCCAGGTCAGGACAGCAGGTCCCACGGAAACAGCTGCCCCATGTGCTCAGCAGGGTTCTCATTCCACTGATGTTGCCCTGACACTGTTGGTAAGTAAGAAGACATCAGTCCCAGGCCACTGGGAGCCTGTGTGAACACCAGGCACGGGGGAGGGGTGAACAGAGCAGGAGCAGAAGCACTGGAGCCTCCTGGGCCTCCTTGCTGGTACAAGGGCCAGCCCAGCAGAGCGGGTGTGATCACGAGAGCCTGCCCAGGCTCCTCAGCACGTCAGGTGAATACAGAGTCAGAGTGAACCAACAGTGATACCCTCGCAGGAGGTGGGGCCAGGTGGGGGTCTGCGCCAGGGTCTTCTCCTCTCCATCCTCCTCACAACTCTGTCAGGAACCAACCTCCTTTCCTCTCTTCAAAAGATAGTATTGATTAGCATGTTACACACACACACACACACACACACACACACACACACACACGCACGCACGCACACAGTCCTGCCAGCCTTGCTTAAGGAAAATGGTCTCACCCATCAGATTCCTATTCTCTGCTGGGTCTCTCCCCTGCAGGCCTGTAGGGCCCTGGATTGCGAAGGGCTTTCTCAAGGCCATTCACACCCTTCCTTGCTCTGCAATACCCAGCAAACACTGTGCTACCCACTGCCCAGCCGCCCTGGGGAAACAAGCCCATGGTGAGCGTGAAGAGAGGCTCTGGGAGACATACTGCAGCCTTTATCAACCAGGGAACCATTCTTGGGTTTCAGAATGGTAGGTGCGAAGGGCTTAGTTCCAGGAGCTATTGTCTCCATTTCACCTGAAGAACTTTCTAGGTAGCCTGTTCGTGCTTTGGGACTTTGCATGTCTCAAGGTATACCCCATCACCCAGTGCTGCAGACCTCAACCTCCGAGTCCTGCCCAGAGCCTATCAAAGCAATCGGGAAGGACTGTGAGGGCTTTTGTGTAGAAAGGCCTGTCAGCTCGCAGCTATCTAAGATCCTGTATGTCACACATCTGGGACGAAATTGCCTGGACACTGTCTCACTGTTTCCTGTTCTACACAGAAAGAAAACATGTGGACAGTTAAATTGTGAGTGTGACGTCAGGATTCCTGGATCCTGCCAGATGTCCCAACCTGGAGGCCAGGGGAAATGACTCTGGAAAGTGACCAAGCTGGTTAGGGACAGGAGGCAAGAGAAGCTAGCAACAGTGGCCTCCCTTGGCTACCCTCACGTGTGGTGTCCTGGGATGTGGTGTGCCCTGCAAAGCCTGGATGCTGACTGCACTCATGTCTCATGCGAGGCTCTGCTCTCCCCGGGGTAAATCTCAGATGTGCCAGCATCCATGTTCTCCTACAGGGACATAACACTGTCACCAGGATGGTGTGTTTAACACTGGGGCACAGGGCAGGAGACAGACCCATGCTCAAAGCAGGTATAGGTCAATGCCACATTCACCATCGACTTGATGCTCATTCACTGAGGGCAGAGTGGATTGTGTGGGACAGAATCAGTAGGCTCTGCCTGGATGACTTTCATCTTCTGATAGAAGTCTCTGACCCAAATTCCCACGTCCTTCACCCAGTTCTATTGGTCAACACTGATCTCGTGGGTCCCTGGGCAGCACTCACACTAGCAACACAGAATACGCTGTTGGGGAGGAGAGACCACACCATCTCCATGTTCTCCCTCTGTGGTGCTGATCTGACTACACAGCCTCTATCACATCACCCCACAGACTCCACAAAAGCTGAGGCAAGGTCGAAGGCAGGAGGAGGGGCAGTCCCTGATTGCCTGACACTCTTAAGTGGCTTCTTATTCACAGGGACACAGATCAGGACCTGGCGCCCGCAGACAGGCTCATACATCACCTAGTCCTTTGCAAGCAGCGCCAAGCTCCCACTTTCCTGGTGGGCAGTTGGTGCAGGAGGGAGAGGATGTCTGTGAATCTGAAACTTTGCTGTTTACCTGCCAGGGACCTGGACCTTGAGAGCGTCCTTCCTTGGAGTGGGGCAGTGGGCCAGCAAGGCAGGAATGCTGTCAAGTCACACACATGGGCATCAAGAGAGCGAGCTGGGGCGGGGCGGGGGGCCATGCCAAGCTGAGAGGCCTTTCAGGGCTTCAGAGACACCTAGAGAAGAGTTGTCAACAGTACAGCTACAGAAGTGACAGAAAGAAAGGGCCACACGGGGGACAGAGGTCGTTAGCAGGAGCAACAGGCAAGCTCTAGATGCTGCCACAGGGACACTCATCCTGGCAGTGAACAGTGTGCTTTATTCTTTCTCAGGAGCCATAATTTTCAGTTGATGCCTCAGGATGGATCCTTCGAGGACGATGGATGACCTGAGGAGGCTCAGGTGACAGGTCCTCCTGGTGTGGGAGGGGGGAGGCGGTAAAAATCCAGCTCTTTTGAGCAGAAAAGCATTGTTCGGATACAACATCACTGAGTTTGTAAGAACGAAGGCCAAATATATAGACATAAACTTTAATTAAGGGAATCTTCAGCAGGTCTTGCCATGTAGCCCAGGGAAGGTGACAGGCTGAAGAATGAGCCTTCTTGAAATTCAGCCACCACTTGTCACCCCTTAATGATTCAGTGTCCCTGTTGCTGATTTACTTGCACTTTGGGTAATCCCTCCTACCCCTCCCCCACCCCTCACCACACCCACCCTGATTTGGACTCCGGAGTTACTTGTGTTACATAAGGAAATAGTTAACTCTCCTAGATGTACAGTTGTAGCCCGAAGGTCTGTTTTTCTCCCCTCCCCCAACAACTTTAATATTTTCAGCATCACGCAGGGACACAACAGTGACCAGAAAGTCATTTGCAGAGACAAGCTAAGTATCTCTGAGTCCCCACAGAAGCATACAGCTAGAAATAAATCCCTAGTCCAGACCCCAGAGACCCCTTCAGCAGCCCCTGTGTCCCCACACATCCTAATGCCCTGCATCCGAGCCTTTAGAGCAGGACCCACCTCCTACCATACTCCACCATGGCACTTTTAGCCTCTTCCTTCCTTCGACAGAGCAGGCTCTACAACACCCCAGGACCTTTGCACATGCTGGTCCCTCCCTGAGATGTTCCCCCAATCTGACCTTTCACTCAGGTTCCTCGAGGAAGCTGGTTCCCTGTCGGGTCTCAGAGGAGTTTCGCTTCCTTAGAGATCTGCCCTTGTCACTCCTCAAACTCTAGACCCTGGGTTGGGGCTGGTTCATCCAACGCTCCTCTTACAACAAGATCTCTTTCCATTCCAGCAAAGACAGCTGGGGGTAAATATAAAGAAATCAGATGCAGGGGTCCCCAACAAAATCTTCCAACTTTGGGGACAGCAGAATGAATCCTTAAGGCGGAACCATCTCTGTAGCCCCAAATGGAAGGCTTTTGACTTTTTTTTTCTGGGTTTGGTTAAGGTTTGGTGATTGTCTGCCAATCACAGCACAGTTTTTAAAAGCTTCTCCAGTGCAGACACCTCACCCAGCTCTGTGCAGACAAACACTCTCCGTGCTGACACCACCCTCCACCACCATCACCTTCCCCACCCCCCACCATCCCACCCCCACCCCACCCCTAGTCAGTCTTTGTTGTCTGCTGATTGGGATCGAGTTTAACCTGAGAGCAGCTGAGTGGCCTTTGAGCTGACACCACCCTCTTGAGGTCACACTCTGGCCCTGTAGATGAATCTGGGTCCTTACGGTAAAACTGAGGACTTAAACGGGTGCTGGAGCTGTGGAGACAAAGAGAACAGAGTTGATACATAAAAACAAAAACCCACCTTTGTGCTCCCCGCAGGAGGCAGGCCACGCCCACTTTGGTTGCTGTCCTCAACAAAATGTTTCTCTGCGTAGAACAGAGCAGAGTCCGATTCAAAGGTTCAAGTGCCAAAGGCAGCAGTGATGGCTTAAAGGTAGAGATGCCTGGGCTGTTCATCCCATTTCAGTTGCCCATCAGATCTTACAGCTCTGGCACTTTAAGCAATAGTGACCTTCGGGTGTCTGCAAGGTAACCAGGCAAGCATTCTGACCCTCACGTCAGAGGCGCCATCTGCATGGCCGCTACCCTGCTGTTCCGTGTGACCTCTGAGACAGGTGAGGCTTGCGTTAGCTAAGCAGGGGTAAAGTGAGGGCTTATTTAGGTTTTTGCTCAGTAGCAATCCCGCGATCTTTGCTAATCACGTGCACAGCATATTGAAATGTAGCAGTTGGGGCTTGCTTTAGTTGGACTAGACTCACAGTAAACATTCTGTCCCATGATGCTCTCTGTTTTGGTTTTTTGTTTGTTTGTTTGGTTGGTTGGTTGGTTTTGTTTTGACAAAGTTATTGAAAGCATGCTTTAGTGGGCAACACATGAAGGCCCTGGAATTTATTTATCTATTGTCCACTTAAAATGGTCCCCACCTGTCTCAGTAGGAGGGACAAAGAGTCAAAGTCACCATCTGTTCCCTAGCTGAGTCATCTGATTCAGTTTCCCCCGGCTTATTAGTATGAAAAAAAAAAGGTCAGAAAACATTAAAGAATGCCGGAGCAGGGGCTAGAGAGATGGCCCAGCAGTTAGGAGCGTGTACTGACCTTGCAAAGGAACCAAGTTCAGTTCCCAGCACAAATACCTGGCAGCTCACAACTGTCTGGAACTCCAGCTCCAGGAGGATCTAGCACCCTCTTCTGGCCTCTGCAGCAACTACACTCTTGTGCACATACACATAGATACACAGGAATGTACATAATTAAAAATAAAAAATCCCAAAGTGATAAGAACAGGTGCAAAAGGTGGAGTGCATAAACATCTATTGCATGAGAGAAAGACAGATAGATGGAGAGGGGGAGAGAGAGAGAGAGAGACAGAGAAAGAGAAGAGAGAGAGAGAGAGAGAGAGAGAAGAGAAGAGAAGAGAAGAGAAGAGAAGAGAAGAGAAGAGAAGAGAAGAGAAGAGAAAAGAAAAGAAAGAAGAGAGAAGAGAGAGAGAGATCTCCTGACTTGCTACCCATTTGACAATATGACGCAAACAATATGATTCAGTCTGTCACATGACAGGAACAAGGTCTCAGGGTCATGTCATTAATTGATTTTCATCTGTGTGCCAATACCACAGTAATCACACATACACACACACACACACACACACACACACCTCACAGATGTAGCCACACAGGCAAAGGTCCTGTAACAACAGTGAGTCCTGATGGACAGCACCCATGCCAAGGTTCTGACTGGCACCCAGGGACAGCAGGAATGGGTTCCCAGCCTCCATCTGCAGCTACCCTGACAAAAATTCCAGGCCTGGATCTAGTCAGGGATACTGTGGCCATCTGGCAAGCCACAGGGCTTGGTTCCCTACTTATCCTACCTGGGCAACTGACAGGGACTATCTCACCTTCAACAGAGCTCTGTTGAAAGGCAGCTGCCCTGTGGGCTCTAGAGTTGGGGAACAGGAAGGAACCCTTGGCTTCAGGGATGGGGAGAGCACTTAGAAGCCTCAGTCCTCGGAGCCTTAGACACTGGGGCCACTTCCAAAGCCTCTGCAGCAGAGGAAGGAACAAAGATAACATGACAGACTCATGTCTGTCAGGTTCCTTCTCCTGATCCAACCAGAAGGACCAGTTTTGGAGACACCTGAACTAGGGTTGTGCTCAGGGCAATTCCTGGGCTCTTCCGCCCTTCCATCCGTACGACTGCTGTAGAAGGGACTATCACAGTCACAGTTACCGTCACGACTACCGGTCACAACAACCTCTAAGAGTGTCCTTTTAGAAGCCTCCGCAAGTAGAAAGCAAACCAGGGGGTATTATCAGCAGGCTGAGCCAGCCAGAGGCATATGCTTGCTCGTCCCATGGGCTTTTCATCTTTATAGGATTATAAGACTACAGGAATTCAAAGACATATGAGTGTACACACTGTGCTTGTTTACTTGTTAATATTAGTTATGTTTGGAGGCAGAGAGAGAGAGAGGAGTCCCAGAAGGTACCTTCAGAGTGAACAACTTCCATGTGACTCCAAATACACAGCCATGTCTGAGCCAGAAGGGGCTCAGGCCTGAGCCACACCCCGGCATCCAGTAGTGGGAAAGGTAGACCCTGACATCATCAGTCTGAGACTGAGAAAGAAAGCAAACCAGGAATGACAGGGCAGTCTGAAACTGAGAAAGCAAGCAAGCCGGGAATAACAGGGGTCTCTGAGCTGGTCTCAGAGGGTAACATGACAAAGATGGCGGCAATACAGGACGGAAAGAATTCCTGGCCCAGGACAGTGGCTGAGCAGAGTAAGGCACGCAGTAAGTACAGGTGACAGGCTACCCTCTACAAAGGACCCCAAGATTTCTCCCCCTTATGGGGAGGTGGGACTTGTGCCTAGAGTAGGATTTAAATCCCATTCATCACATGACAGGGCAAAGGTAAAGGGATTTTTGAGGATGTAATTAAGGTTCTTCAAACAGTTGGTCCTGAGTTAATTAATAGGAAGATTAAGTGTGTGTACCTAGCCTAATCAGTGAATACTTAAGAGAGAATTCAAAACTTCCCTGAAGGGAGAGTCTTAAAGTCAGAGATGCCTCCCCACACCCACTCCTACACAGCCCTACCACCCACCTCACATACCTACCCATCTCCCAAACACACACACACACACACACACACACACACACACACACACACACACTGCACAAGCCTATGCGGGTGCACAGGTGCACATGCACACACAGGCATGCATGCACTTACACACACAAACACATGAAAGCAGCATGCACACATACACACAAACACATGTGTGCACACACATGCATGAAAACACATGCATGCACACACACTCACAGGCACAAATACACTGTGGCTGCTCAGAGTTCTGCAGTCACAGGAAATGAATCCTTTAACACTTCTGGAAATGTGGGAAAGCATCATGCCACGTCTTACCTGCAATCTTTGTGTATGTACACATGGTTTGTGTGTGTGCGCGCACATGTGAGCAGATGTGTTCACGTACACATGCACACAAGGAGGCCAGAGGTCTGTCTGAGTGTCTTCTTCTGTCATTGTCCACATTATAGAGACAGGGGTCCTTCACTGAGCCTGAAGCTCACTGTTTGGGCTAGATGGTCCCACCAGCGAGGCTCTGGGCTCTGCCTGTCTCTGCCTCTCCAGTGCCAGGACCACAGGCTCACATGGTCAAGGCCAGCCTTGACCAAACTCAGGTCCACTCAGGTCCACACACTTACACAGCAAACGCTTTACCCACTGGGCCGTCTCCACAGCCCTTTGATTGAAGCCTTCGAGACTCTGACCTGGGGGCCTGGCTAAATCAGACCTCTCGTCCTGATCCACAGGCACCACACATGCCAAGTTCACGGTAATTTATTGTGCAGCCAAGGAAAACTGAAGCAGCCTGCCAGGTGACAGGTCCCCTGCGGGCTCTGGGGAAACCACACTGGGCAGTCTAGACCTGCCTGCCTCTAACCTGCTGGGGCCTCTGGTCAGTCCGAAACACGGGACAAGTACATGCAAGAAATTCACTCAGCCACCAAGCTACTTATTTAAATGCCTTGAAAAGAATGAACAGGAGCTGACGCAGAGAGAAACTGACTGAAGAGCAGCCTTGCTACAAAAGCTGGGGGGCTGTCAGAAAAGGCCCATCTGAGGGGATACTTTGAAACTGAGACGACAGCACCCTTAAGGATAAGAAGGTATTGGCTATCTTAGATATGAAGGAGAAGCAATCTCAGCTAGGGAGACACATGTGCTAAGTCCCGGAGATATGAAACACTTCTCACTAAACACAGCTCCTGGTTATCTGCTGACGTAGCTGGCATGGTCATGGAGTAATACCACAGCTTTCCTGCACCAAACCGATGCTACGTTATGTCCACTCAAAATACCTCCCTCCTTGTGGTCCCCAGCACAGCTCCGGTGGTCTACTGTGTGGTGGGAAGGCTCTGCAGATGTGACCCTGCCCCCCCGGCTGGAGTCTTGGAGCACACAAAAACAAACTGGGGCACAGACACTCATGACAGCTGGGCTGTCTGTTTTCCTTTCCGACCCTTTTAAAATATATGTATTTGTTTTTACAGTTGCCTGCTATTTTGGCAGTGAGCGGTGATTTGCCATTAATGTTAGTGACATAATGCTGCTTTTAAAAATAAGCTTTATGGGAAGTTAATTGCAGACAGTGGAAGTCAGCGACTTTAAGTGAGCGTTTTGATGAGTTTTGACAAGTGTAGGAAACCTCATAACCACTGTGACAGTCACCATCTAAAAGACGACATCACCAGAGAAAACACAATCCCCTCCTGCCCGTCTTCCCGGCCCCTGCAAACCACTATCTGTCAGCGTGGCTTGAATTGTGAATGTTCTAGGATCACACGCAAGTGTAGCGGTTACACTGTGTCTGGCTTCTTCACTTAGCATAATACTCTTGGGATCTGTGCACAATGATGTCCTCAGCAACCTTATCCTTTTGTCGCAGTTGGCAGCCTCGTTCTCGGTGACTATCCATTCTCCGTGTTGATGGGCATCGTCATGGCTCGAGCTGAGCCTACCCTGAATGAGGCTGTTTTACTCTTCTGGAGGTTGCCAGGTCCAACAGTAAGTTCAGTCAGCTTTCTCCCATCCAAGGACTACCCAGGCCGACCCTGCTTAGCTTCTGAGATCAGGAGCATTTGGGTTGGTACGGCTATAGACTAAGGGCTTAGCCCCCAAAGGCTGAAACTGTTGGCTCATAATGTTGGTGCGCCTTGAAGAACCGCCATGATACAAGGTGTCTTCGGGTACACAGAAAACCTCTGATGTTTGTGTCGCTCTTGAAGGTCGTCTGTCACATGGTGGCTTTGCCTGAGTCTCTATGACTCAGTGGCCACACACATCTCTGAAATTTCTGATCAATGTTTTCACTCTTTACCAGTTGGGTTATCTCCTCAACATTGGATGGGTCCCTTGGAGCTCTGCCATCTGAGGCGTTGCCCACGGTCACATTAGTTAACATGGGACAAGGGACTTCATAGATGTAACTGAGACTGACAACCGGCTAGCCTCACTGTTTCAGTCCGTCCCACCATCCCACAAGCCCTCACAAGCCGACAGAGGAGTGCACAGACACTTGAGGTCTGAGGGGATCCCACACACGTGAGACGCTAGAAGATGGAGAACACGGGGTGGGGGGGCACAGAGCGAAGGCTTCCACCATCAACCAGAGACTTTAAAAGATGAGTGGAATGAGACCACCTTTGTGTCAAGACAAAGCAGTAAGGACGTTTTTAAAACTATCAATCAATAAGGTGAACACAAAGCCAAGCCAAAGCTCGAGAGATGGCTCAGCAGTTAAGGGCACTCACTGCTCTATCAGGAGACAGGAGTCCAGAGTTCCAGGACCCACATCAAGTGGCTTACCAAAGCCTGTCACTCCAGCTTCAAGGAATCTGAGGCTCACTTCTGGCCTCTGTAGGTAGACCTATATACACATGTGCACACATGCACACATACACACACACTCACACACAGATGCATACACACACACTGAAGTATATAGTTGGGGCAAGAGTTCCATAGAGCTTGGGAGATGGCTCAGCGTTTGAAAGTGCTTGGGATGAAAGCATGAAGGCCAGACTCCTGATCCCCAGAAACCCACAGAAATGGGAACAACCGGTGGCCCTATAACTGCAGCCTCTGAAGGCAGATGGGTGGGGGAGGGTGTTCTAGAGCAAGGTGGGTGGCAAGAACCAGCCATGCCAGTGAATTCTAGGTTTGATTGAGAGACTCTGCCTCAATGGCCTAAGCGGAAGATCCATCGAGGTGGTGGATTTCCAACCCCAGGCCTCCAAGTACATGTACATCTGTACACACACACACGTGCACACGCATGCACACACACATACACATGAACACGTGAAAACTGGGAAAAGAAAATGCCGAGTTCCTTCAGCTCCAAGGACAGTTGTAAAAGGGCAACTGCTCAAAGTGACTAAGTATTTTTTCTGAGTGTAGCTACAGCAGATAAAATGAACTTGCAAGGAGAAACAGTGTAGCCTGCTTCACTCACATGCCCCTCCCACCTAGACCCAGGGCAACCTAACTCATCATTCTAGTTTCCAAAAACTCTGGGACCTCCCCCCTGAGCACTCCTCCAAGTCTCCCTCAGTGAGAGCAGGCGTCCCTGGCCTCCATTCTCAGGACTTCCCCATTCCTCTAGTGACGCCATCCCTGTGTGGCCAAGTCTCTATTTGGAGGTGTTTTCTTCCTTCCTTTGTGTTTTCTTTTTAATTTCCTTAGAACCAGGAACCAATCCAAGCAATGTTTGCTTCCCACCATGTTAGCACCAAGCTGCCCCTTTCTGAGGAGAGACGCGCGCGCTGCCTTAATTGCGCGGTTGCTATTGAAACACAGAGTGAGAGACAAAGCCCTTCATTTGGGAGGAAAATTAATTGTACACAAACAAGAACACATTTCATCGGGAATTAGATTCTTCAGCACTCCCCTGGCGGAGAACTTTACGGCTGCTTCCTTTCTGTCTGACAGTCAGCTTTCTCCCCTTCTTCTCTGGAAGACTTTCTTGGCAAACCAGGAGTGGCAGTTCCCCCAAGGTCCCTTTACAGTCCCTTCCCTTACACTGAGGCTGCCATTGCTCCAGTCCACCTCGAGCTGTGACCCTGTCAGCAGACAGTCCCTTCTTCTCAGCCTCTGAGGAGTGACAGCCCCTCAGTCCCCGGGGCCTCTGCTCCTCCCCAGCCCCCAGATTCAAAGGTAAAGGAAAGATTAAGCGTGATGAATCACAGGACGGGAGGTAACCTGGGGAAAGAGCTCGCCTCCACTGCTACTGCGAGATTTATTGCTGAGCGCCACAAGTAATGAAACCATCCATCTCCCACTGGCTGGAAAAGGAATCTAGCACAAGTCTGCAAAGGGCAGAGAGAAAATCGGACTTGTTGGAGCGGTTGGTGGCCAGTATGCTCTCTCTGTGATCTGGGATATGTTGGCAACAGACTAGCCCCCTTGTAACTATTCTGACAGGAGAAAAGATACCTTAGAAAGACACTGTGTCCCTCTCTCTGAATATCAGACTATTAATGGACCTCCAAGAAGTTAAGATTTCCCCAGGAATCCCATGCACAGTGAAGAAAGAGGCTGCAGCCTGCTCCCAGGCAGAGGAATTTGCCTTTCAGAAAGAGATTCCACACACTATTGGCAGGTCACACACGGGATAGACCTGAGGCCCGGAGCTGAGACAGTGCTGGGAAGGATCATGCTTTAGCCAGGGCTGCTGAGCTGTTGAAACCTTGCCCTCTATTTAAAGCTAAACCTCACATGGGAACCCTAAGGTAGAGAGCTCTTTCCTCTGCCTTTCACTGTGACCTGCCTCTTCAATTGGAATATTAGGGATGAATGGCTCAGCCTAGTCTGTCAGAGCTGCAGGGGCCCAGGCTCAGACCTAACAGCTCTGGTCACATCCTGATATTTGCCCTGAGGGAAGAGGGGCACCATCAGCACCCTGACCTGCCAGCTGAAGCGCCATTCTTGACCCCCCCACAAACCCCACTGAGAACTCAGATGTTCATAGAATGTTCGCACTTCTGGGCCATCCAAGAGCCCTGCCCTTGGCCCTGAGCCCTGGGCACATTTCAAAGTTCCCAAGTTCTCAAAATATGTCCCGCCCCCATCCCCACGTTCTCAACCTTAGCCTTATCCCAACAGGAAGCAGGGTACCATCCAACCAGATCAACTGAGGGTCACTTAATCAAGAAGCAGCTGAGGGAGGCATACTCAGCGAGGGAACACAAAACAGAACGGGAATGCCAGTGAGTCTTGGCCTGCAAGTCCGCTACAACAGGACAGCGAGGACCTGGACACTCAGTCACACCGTCCTACCCGGCCCAAGCAGTCAAGCGACTCCTTAGAGAACCTCCTAGGCCCAGCCACGGACCGGCCAAAGCTGAGTCAGAGAGCAAAGGGCCCAGGCAGTGGCACTTAGGGGCCAGCTCCACGGGCATGGGGCAGAGTCCAGAAGGTATCTGTGTTGGATTCCTGCAGCTGCCATGCTACCATATTCAGACGACATGCCCTTATCTCTCGGAACCAACCCTGATATTTAGAATTGATTTATGGGCTGTGTTCCTCCTGGGGCTCTCTAGGAAAGTCTTTCTCCTGACCTCCTGTAACCTCTGGGCGCCATGCCCATGCCACAGCTCCTGGCCTTATCCCCAAAGCCAGCCATGCAATGTCCCCCCAACCTCTCTCTCTCTCTCCCCCTCTCTCTCTCTCTCTCTCTCTCTCTCCCTCTCTCTCTCTTGTCATAGTTTCCTTCCTATTGCTGTGATAAAATACCCAGACAAAAGCAACTTAAGGGAATGAGGGTTTTTACAGCTCACAGTTCAAGGAATCTCAAGTCCATCACCACAGAGAACACACGGCAGCAGGTGTGTCGACAGGAGCAGCTGGTGGAGAACAAGAGAGCAATGGGTGCGTGTGCCCAGCTCTCTCCTTTCCATCCGATCCACAGCCCAGCTTATGAAATGTTGCAGCCCACACACAGGGCAGGCCTTCCCACCACAACTAACTCAGTTAAGAAAAGCCTTCGCAACCACACAATGAGGATTAATCTTATCCACAATTAACTACGTGAACTAAGTTTTTGTCTATGAAGGCACTCATTCGCTACATTCAGGTTCTTCTCTACTGTGGACATCCTGAGAATGGTCTCTCAGCTACATACAGGAGCTGGGGGCAGGGAGCCTAAGGAAGGAACCGCTGACAGGAACTGGCAAACTCAACCGTACTTCTCCCATTTACAGATGCACGTGCTACCAAGCAGGAGGCGCTGGGTGCAGGTCCAGCTATGCTGCAGAACTCTGCGCATGCCTGGGAGAGGTATTTAATGCGTCTGTCTGGGCCTCTGTGTGATTATCCTACGTGGCGGGCAGACTTCAGGGATATCCCTTCTTCTGACTCCCACTTCTTTATCAAGATTTCTGCCCACCCTCCAGCTGGCAGGCCCCACCTACCCATCCTCCCACCCACCTGTGCTCCAAGCCTTGAGCACGTTCAAAGGCAGAACAAGGTAAGCACTTCAGCCTGGAGCACACCCAGACAGGACCAGTTCTCCAACCCAGGGATAGCTATCTTGCTAGGATCCCTTCACCTCTGTTCTCCAACCTCTTGGAAAAGCCCGAGCCTCACAGTGTCCAACGAGTCCTCCCTTCAACCCTATCTCCTCTCTGCTCTTCCCTGCAGCCTAGTTCCCCCATCCCTATTCACCAGCTCAGCCACTCAGGACCTGGGCAATCCTTGCAGAGGCAGGCTGCAAAGGTTCCCCTAGGGTCTAGTTTTCATCTTCTGATTAATCTGTAAACTTGGTAAGAAGGTCTTCTTCCACCACGGTTCCTGGCTTAGCCATGCAACACACACACACACACACACACACACACACACACAGGAACTGGCAAACTCAACCGTACTTCTCCCATTTACAGATGCACATGCTACACATGCTATCTCTCTATTGCGAGCTCTCTCCCTCCCTCCCCCTCCCTCTCCCTCTCTCAAGTGCAAGTTCAGGGACATAATACAGAGTGATTACCCAGCATGCACAAGGCCCTGGGTTCCATCTCCTGTGTTACAGAAAAAGAAAAAGTTGCTCTTTGCTGTATCCTGTGTCTAGACCGTGCCTGCTCAGCCAAGATTTGCTGAAGGAGCATCACAGGACCTAACTGCAATTCCAGCACTTGGGAGGCGGAGCTGGGGAGATAGATAATCATCAAGCTTGCCTCGCCTCGCCCCCTGCAGGCCACTTTCCACATGGTAGGCACAGACCTCCTGTTAACCCTCCCAATGCCATACAGTCCTGACTCCTTGACTGGATCCCACTGCATCTCACTGCCCACTCTGCCCAGACCTGCTGCTGCCTTGCAAAACTCCTACACACTATAAAGGCACGCACTCACTGTCGTCAGGAACCCTGTCCCCTTGAAATCCCTACAGCTTGCTCAGCCATGACCTTGCAGAATGGCCTTTCCTGACCGTTATTACTGTGAGCACCATATGCCAGTTATTATTGAATAACAATAGGTTCACAAGATTTAGCTATTTCAAGGACAGTGGTTTGTCATATAATACACCTAGCCTAGTAACCTGATGAGACAAATGCCTATTCTTGTTTTCTGGTCTTAATTAATAATATTAACTCTAACATCACATAGCACAAGGCACATAGGAAATATGTCTGTGTCTATACACACCTTTACAGAAAGAATACAGGCTAAAGAGGATGTAGCAGAATTCAAAATGCTTTAGAAGTAGACTGAGAGTCTGTATTGATAAGATACAATGGGATGGAGACATGGTTTACTGGTTAAGAGCACTGTCTGCTCTTCCAGAGGTCCTGAGTTCAATTCTCAGCAACCACATGGTGGCACACAACCATCTGTAATGGGATGCCCTCTTCTGTCATGCAGGTGTACATGCAAATAGGGCAGTATTGATAGATAGATAGATAGATAGATAGATAGATAGATAGATAGATAGATAGATAGATAGAGTGATAGTTTATATATGCTCAGCCCAGGGAGTGGCACTATTAGAAGGTGCTGTCCTGTTGGAGTAGGTGTGTGCTGTGGGCTAACGACCCTATTCCTAGCTGCCTGGAAGCCAGTATCCTGCTAGCAGCCTTCAGATGAAGATGTAGAACTCTCAGCTCTTCCTGCATCATACCTGCCTGGATGCTGCCATGCTCCTGCCTTGATGATAATGGACTGAACCTCTGAACCTGTAAGCCATCCCTAATTAAATGTTGTCCTTATAAGAGTTGCCTTGGTCACGGTCTCTGTTTACAGCTGTAAAACCCTAACTAAGACAGACAGACAGACAGGATTCCATACCACACCAATGCTGAGAGGGGCCACCATGGCTGAAGTCAGGGTTTGAAGCTGTCTAACTGCGAGATAAAAAAGAACCTAGGTCCAGAAAAGGAAACTGCAGGTTCATGTCCAGATGGGTGACGGATGGTCAGGCAGGCAGTCAAGTAAGCTGCATCAGGATCAGGGGACTGAGCTGAGCTGCATGGAGTTCCAGGATAGTCAGGCCGCTCTCTGCTTGTTGGTCCTTGAGAAGCACACAGGTGTGGATGATAGGTTGGCGAGGGGCCATGCCATCGCACTGAGAAGAAGTCAGAGTTTCCTCTGCCTGGTATGCCTGACCGTCCTGATTGATCGCAATACACCCTACCCTAGTGTACCCCTATGGTCTCAGTTCACCCTAGCAAACTTGTAAGGTGGCTCCCTTTCTATCCCTAGAGATGAGTCCCTTACCAGTCTGGTCTGGGTGGGTGGTACCTGGCAGATGATGCAGTTTCAGAGTCCACCCAGGGGTTGCAGTCACCCATCCCCACCCCTGCCATCAAGATGGAGTCCAGAGCTCTTTTTTTTTTTACAGACTTATTTATTTTATTATATGTAAATACACTGTAGCTATCTTCAGTCGCTGTAGAAGAGGGCGTTAGATCTGGTTGTGAGCCACCATGTGGTTGCTGGGATTTGAACTCAGGACCTTTGGAAGAGCAGTCAGTGCTCTTAACCGCTGAGCCATCTCCATCCCCAGAGCTCTTTGTAAGATGGAGTCTCCTAGGGCAAGCCCCCTCCCCCCCCCCCCCCCCGCAAACCCACTGTGTTATACAATATGCAGTAACTTAGCATAGGGTCTAGCCTCAGTCAGCAGTCGCCCTCCTTGTTCCGGAAGGTGAGCTCTGAGGACCTCCTTTCCCTATGGACCTCGGAAGGACGATGCTGGGCCTCAGGGTAGGTGCATCAGCACTCCCCATTGCTCAACAGCAGCTGTCAGGTCCCCTTCTCTACTGACATTCAGCCAGGTCCCCATATGCTGCTCCTGGCCTCTCCAAGCCTCACTGCTGGGGTAGCAACGCCACCCTGTTTGGCTGCAAACATCGCCTCTCAGGTCATTTAACCGTCTCTTTGCTTCCTGCTTCAATGCATCATGTTAATGAGGCTTTGTCTCCTACCCTGAAGAGAAGAAAATTAAAAACAGCAAACGCATGTCACATGGCACCAACCCAGGCTTGCGGGGACATTCAAGATGGGGACACAATCCTCTCAGATTCATCTCTTCACATTCCCTGTCCTTCCAGGTGTCCGTCACAGAAATGCAGCCCACCTCCTTTGAGACAGGTCTCTCTTCGGCCTGGAGCTCACCAATTAGGCAAGACTGGTTGGCCAGCGAGCCTCCTGTCCACACCTCCCGCACTGGGGCTACCCACGCATGCCACCACACCCAGCTTTCTTATGTGGGCTCTGGAACTCAAGTCCTTAAGCTTAACCGCCTCCTCAGCCCCTCTAAGGACCTTTTAAATAAAATTGATAGCAGCCAGCCTTTCTTGATCCCTGTCCCTTCGACTCCATGTCCCTTCCCACACAACGCAGATTTGATGTACAGGGGTGGGGATGTTTGGTTAGGAAGGGAATGTGGGGCCAGTGGCCACGTGAGCAAGCCCAGAGTCTGTCCTTCCATGGCACTTACAAGAACACCCTCAAGGCCTGCAGCTGCTCCCTGCTGCTAGCCCGCAATGGATCTGGAGCCCCCAAACCATTCAGGAAGTGCCCGAATCCAACCCTTAGAAACTGGAGGCAACAAAGGCTTGTGTGAGCCATGAACATTGGAAGGATGGGGGACTTTGTTACACAGCCAAAGCTGACTGCTACAAAGCCCACACCCGCTTCACACTCCTATGTGTCTAGAAATATTCAGGGCACGATCTACAGCCCAGCTCCCATTACCTTCCTTCGGCATCCCCACCCTGAGGCATGCCCACTCTCTGCCCTCAACAAGCCTTCAGAATGGTCCCATTTTCCAGCCTGAGCACCAGTCCAAGAGAAGGGGGGATCCTAACCAATTAGCCCAAGTTTCCATGAGCTCTGTCTGTCTCAGCCCAGAAGGTCATATGTCCATGAAGCACCCAGCCACAGTCTGAGATGCAATGAGATCCACCCTGCAGAGATTGTTTTATGGAGATTTCTGTTCAATGTCAGACCAGCTTCTGTCTTTTCAATCTTCCAGACTGCTAAAGGATGTGAAATCTTTGCCTCTGACCACTTCCTCATCCAGGCCCATATGGAGAAGTGAAAGGACTTTTTGGGACTCTTTCTTGCTTGTTCCTTTAGAAGGAACAAGTGTTTGTGTGCCCTTTATTCCGACTATGGGCATAAGAATGTCTGCCTTTCCCTGCAACCAACACATCCTATCCCAGCAAACATGAACTGTTGTCAGGGACACGAGGAACCCGACTCCATGTCTTCTGAGAACTCCAAACAGCCTGGCTGTGTACAGTCACACTGTCAGTAGAAACAGAAACCATAGAAATGGGGTAAGCACACCCCACGAGGCATCAGAAAGGGGTGCAGACTATAGTGTGGGTGGGGCCGGTGGGGGAGGAGTTTGGAGCATGGAGCAACAGAATGGAAACTGGAAAGCTGCCAAGGAAACTATGGCAGAGAGAGCCAGAAAGCACCCGGGACGTTTGCTCAGGACTGGAGGGAGCGAGGCGTCATTAAGCTGACTTGCCTGGGCTTCCACGAGACAATGGGATTCATTTAATGAGAGAGGCCCCGGCATGGCAGAAATCTAAATTAATCCTTTGCTCGGCAGTTCACAGGGGAAGATGAGGAAGAAGTTGTCTTTAGAAATCACAACACTTTTTCCACCACCAAGGTAAAAACTCAGAGAGGAAAGAGAATGGGATAGGCACAAACAAACTTTCAAAACTGGCCCTGTCCTGTGCTTCCAGCCTGGCTGCTCCTCCAGGGCCTGCCTCTGGAGTTCTCTGGGGAAAACTGTCTCTGGGCCCCATGAGACTTCTCTCCCTTGCTGCTGCTGGCCTTAGCCCTCAAACTCTCAGTTCAACTGGCTAACTCCCTGGCTGGGTTTTCTTCTGGTGATTAAAAACACAGAAGTCAATCTTTTCCAGATGCCTGTGGTCGCTTTCCTGTGCTTTGGGGCTTCTGTTACCAGGCAGAGTAGACTCGAGATGAAATTGAAACCTGCCAACACAGGCAGGTCCCCCTCTCAAAGACTCATAAAAAAACGGGTGCGAGGAATACTCAAAACAGCTGGGACGGGCAAATGGCTTCTAGAAGCCCTGCTTCTGTGTGTTAGGAAGGAGGATGGGCCCATCCCTTGGAGAGTCTGATGGTCTCTGTTTGCTGTGATGTGATTTCTCCCAGGGCAGGCTGGGGTGTACACACCCATCCTATAAGCTGGGAGCTTTTATTATCTGTCTTATACACAATACTTGCTGCCCACAGTGCTATTTTGACCAAAGACAGGAAAGTAATTTTCCGAAAGTGAGCCACCAGCCCCCCTAAGGGTATCAACTTCAGTCCTGAATGGCTCAGCTCCTGGTTTCTTGCCTTGACCAGGCCTCCAAAGACAGAGTCTAGGCCAATCCCTCCCACTCCCCTCCCCCAGGTTGTTGCTCTGGGCAACATCTTCTCAGGCAGGCCTCTCTTGACCTCTGCACTCTGCATCCCTGACAGCTGGCCTCCAAGGGAACCAAAAGCTCAGATTTCTTCTGTTATAATAGGACTTCAGGCATAAATCCACTCTTCTGAAATTTCATTTCGGCTCTGCATAAACCCAGAGGGAAGCAGCTACACATAGCCATTAGGAAATATGTGTGTAGCTCGGCTGGTAGAGCGCTTGCCTGACTTTTGCAAAACCTCCCTCAGCAAAAGCCCAGCATGGTGGCACACACCTGTCACCCAGCACTAGAGAGGTGCAGACATCAGGACCAAGAGTTCAAGGTCATCCTTAGCCACTTAGCAAGCTTAAGGGCAGCCTTTAGAGGGCTGAGAACCTGTATAGAAAGGAAGGAAGGAAGGAAGGAAGGAAGGAAGGAAGGAAGGAAGGAAGGAAGGAAGGAAGGAAGGAAAGAAGGGAGGGGAGGGGAGGGGAGGGAGGAAAAGGGGAGGGAGGAAAAGGGGAGGGGAGGGGAGGGGAAGGGAGGAAAAAGGGGAGAACCTTACCACTCAGAAGGGCAGATACTAACTCATCTGTAAGTATCCACTGTCTGCTGCCTCCCATCTGCCTCCAGAGCCCCCTCAGCCCTGCCGCAGCTCTTTCTGGCTCCCCTGCTCCTATGCCTTCCAGCTCCAGAAACAGAAACCCTCCCTTCCAGAGAGAGATCGAAATCCCTATCACGCACCCTGGGTGTGGCTCTCAGCTTTCTGGATTCCTCACCTTCCATCCTCACGTCTCCTGTTCATCTCTTCTCTTTGACATTGTTCTCTTCAATCTCTGGGGCCGTTTCAAACCCTAAGTGCACCTCGGAGTTCAATGCAGCTTTGGCGACAACCCCTGGGTTCCCGAGTCAACCGTTCCTCTCCTAGATGTCCCTGTTTTAACTGTGACTTCTAGGAGTGACCTTTGACCCTTGGATCACCTAGCCCTCGGATCAAAACTATTAGTAAGAAAACTGCTTCTGGCCAGGGGTGGAGGCACGTGCCTGAAGTTCCTGAACTTGGCAAAGCCAAGGCGGCCAAGAGGATGGTGAGTTTGAAACCAGGCTGGAGCTAGGTGTGCTGTCATCCAGTATGAGGGAGCTGAGGCAGAAGAATTGCCTTGAGTTCACAGTTACTTTGTGCTACAGAGTGAGAAAGACCTCTTATCCTAAAAGAGAAAAAAAAATTTAAGCAGGTATGAGAACAAGGCTCAGTTATTAGACAATTGCCTAGCACACACAGGGCCGTAGGTTCAATTCCCAGTGCTGCATAGAACTGGGTACTGTGTTCCTGAATGCAGCTCAAGGTCATTGACACCTTGGACTACATAGCAAGTCTGAGGCGAGGTTGAGCTACAGGAGACCCAGCTTTTAAAAGAAAGAGAAACCTTATCTCAGAACAAGAGATACCACTGTACTGAACGAATGGAGACTTACTATCTGTTTTCTTTAGCCCGCACCACGTGACAGCTACCACGCGGCCTTTATCTTGGATCAGGGGTTTTAAAGGACGGGGAACTGAAGTGTCCTGGAGCATGTATGTACAGATGTGAGAGTATGTACAGATGTGAGAACAGCACCCATGTATACAGCCAACTTGAGCACTGAATGGACAAACCACACACACACACACACCAACGCAGTGCCTGGGACCCCTCCCCCCCAAAAAAGGGGGCCTCAGTTCATTGAGTTTTTACAAACTGTCCACCTGGATAAACAACCACCCCATTTGAGACAGAGCCCTTCCTGTGTGGCTACTTTTTATTACTCCTTTTTAGGTTAGGTGAGTTTGATTAGCGCATAGACTGTGCAAAGAGTTTGAAACTTTGTGAAGATTTCTTTCGAACTCAAAAAAAAAAAGAATACCCATCTAAAATAACTGCGGTGTGTGTGTGTGTGTGTGTGTGTGTGTGTGTGTGTGTGTGTGTGTTTTAAGGAAGAGCAGCTGGATGGCTCAGTGGGTAAAGGTGCTTACAGTCCTCTCAGTCCTCATGAACTGAGTTCACTCTCCGGGACCTACACAGTAGAAAACAACTCCCGGAAGTTATCCTCTGGCTTCCGTGTGTGTGCCATGATGTGTGAACACACACTAAATAAATACACATAGAGAAGGGTGTGCTGGGGAGATGGCTCAGCACCTGAGTTTGAACCCCCAGCGCCTATATAAAGAAGCCCGGCATGGTGTCACAGGCCTATAATCCCAGCACTGGAGAGGCAGAGGCAAGGGGATCCCTGGGGCCTGGTGGCCAAGGTACGTGCCCGGTTCTATCTCAAAAAAAAAAAAAAAGGTGGAAAGCAAGAGGAAGCCACCTCATGTTAAGCTCTGATCTCCACATACGCATGTGCCTAAACATACATGTGTACACACATGCACCCAGCCAGTGTTCTACAATCCACCATTGACCACATCTTCATCTCCAGTGGCTGCCATGTTGTCGGGCAGTTTTGTGCCTGTCCCCACTCTTCTGCCTCCAACACATGGTCAGTTTGTGGCAGTCAGGGCCCACCCCCACCCCCCCGCTCTCAGCATCCCTGAGTGGACAGTCCTCGTCCCCCTTTGCTGACTCCAGCCGAATAGACTCACCTTCCTTGGGCCCTGGGAGCCCGCATGGATGGATACCTGTTTTAAGCCTTTGTCCTCAGGTTCCTCTCTGCAATGGTACAAAGAAAGATGCTTAGGTTGCCCTCCCTTCACCTATTGGCCTTTCTGTTGTGGACTTGAAATAAGCTAATTGCTGACAATGGGAAGGAGCTGAGAGACAGGAAGTCGATGGGTGCAGTCGGGCCAGCGGGCATAGATGTAGTCAGACCTCAGAGCAGGGTGTTGTTGTGCTCTTCAGACTGACAAGGGCTCTGAAATCCAATCCAGAACACTTCCCAGGGGACAGTGGCTGCAGCCACTGTCCTTGCTGCATCTTTGTCACGGAGTTAGCCAGCAGTCCCTGCTGAGGGATAGACAGGTAGGATAACACGTGGATACTCTGGGTCTCCTCTTATCCCATAAGCTTAGTCTTGGAGAACTGCACCACACACCTGCTAAGGAGGGAAGATCAGATAACACACTACCATACAGGTGAGAAAATGTCTTCCTGCCTAGCTGGGAGCCACAAGGACTGGGTGTGAATGGGAGCCAGCCCCTCTCTGACAGCCTCCACCACCCTCCCGCACAGGACACTGGCGTCTTATGTTTGTGTGGCCCAGGCATTCCCTGCCCTCTTTCCTCTCTATGTGCTCCTGAATCCCTCCCCCACCCCCATCCCCTGCCTTGTTCCAGGCTCATCAAATAACAAACTTGAGAGGACCGGATAGAGGCAACCCTGCTCCAATTCACTCTCTGTCTCAAAGAAAATGCCTCAGTTTGATACTAAAGTACCCTTAACCTTGTCAAGCCCAGCATGTCACCCTCTGGAGGAGGGAAAGGACAAGCCTGGGCTTCCTGTAAGTGCAGCCCCTCTGTTTAAGACCACTGTTCTCATTTCTATGGTTACCGCAGAGCTGCTGGCTACCGGCTTCCTATTTCCCCTGGTGATGGAGTTTCCTTTCAATAGAAGTGGCTTGGTGACAACCAAAACAGACGTATCTAAAGAAAAAGTATTCAATAAACCATCATCCAAAGGATGAGTGGACACTGGGAAAGAAGAGAGGAGGCCAGAGAACATTTTCATTTGACGAACATGCAACCCAGAGACTACAAGCCACACCCCACACACACTCTACCAAGTCCAGTCTCCTAACTGAGCCTCAGCCTTCTTGGCTAGGAAGTGGGAGCTGCTCTCGTGGGCTCCCAGGCCAATTGATGAAGTGAACCATCAGCCAGGCAGCATCCACAGAAGGACCACCACGGAGCAAGTGGGAAGAACACCCTACAACTAGGATGTAGGCTGCTTAGAGACATAACTGCTCACAGTCTGGGGAGATGATCCCACGAAGCCACGGGGCTTGGAACATATGGCC
Organism: Mus musculus; assembly: GCF_000001635.26. Lineage (NCBI taxonomy): Eukaryota > Metazoa > Chordata > Mammalia > Rodentia > Muridae > Mus > Mus musculus. Next base: position 166,175,934 of record NC_000068.7, on the reverse strand, counting down.
AAAAGTCGAAATAAACCTGGGAAGCCATGGGTGCTTAGAGAGCTGAAAGGAGAAGGTGAGGTCTAGAGAGGGAGGGAAGAAGAGATTGGGTTGCTAAGCAACACATCCTGAAGCTGGAGTTGGCAGAATGGGTCTGGGAACCAGGACTTCTGTAAAGTCACACCCCCTGTTGCTGCTCCAGTGTCATCAGTAAACAACCCTCTCTGGGATCCTGGGACTTGGAATTTGGTAAGGTTAAAAACAAGCAGAGGGAGCCAGCTGGGATGGAAGAAGTCTGGCCGGGGAAAGGACACAGCAGCCAGCAGAAGTTCGAAACAGCCTTCTTGTAGACTAACACGTGGCTTGCTCTTGAATATGGGCTAGGCTTTCCTACACATAAATTGTAATTCTACCTCTGCCTTAGACCATTGGTGTTGACTTTTCTACATCTTAGCACACAAAAGAATCCCAGCTTCCAGAAACCACAGCACGTGGGCATAATTACTCTCCTGTTTATAGATCGGAAAAAAGGGGCCCCAACTCCAGCTATTTTATACTCTGAGCTTTGATACAGTTGCTTTCTTTCTCCCAGATACTGGCCTTGGTCTCCCAGCCAATGAAAACAGAAAGAGACAATACTTGTACTCGATTGGCTACATTGTAACCACAAGGCAACCTGGGAGATGTAGTCTTTGATATAGTAGAGATCTCTGATTTCCCCAACACTGATACATGAAGGAGAGACAGTGAGAACACCCACAAGGACTGAGAAGCTCAGCCACCAGTGGGAAAGATGGCCTTAAATCCCACACCAGGGTGTCATGGTGTGTTTACCACACTAACCAGGCTGGCTGGATAAAACAGAGCCTGGCTCTGGTGGGATCAAGGGCTCTACGAATGGAAAGGGATTAGGGCCACAAGCAGCCATGAGGTTGACATCCACAAACAGACATCCAGCTGATCCCTGCCATCCTGGGCACCTGAGGCAGTGCTGACCTGAGGAGACACTGGGCAGCCATTCAGAGTATGACTGGAGGCTCCAGCCTCCGCAGGAAGTGCTGATCTGGGCTCTGGTGCGGTCTATTGCCTGCTAAAAATACACCTCTCCTCCGTCCACAGGTGCAGCCATCAGGGGACCGGGCTGGTTTTAGCATTGAGGCAGGAGACAACTGACTTCTAGCTTCACAACCTGTCTGGCTGCTGGGAGCGTGCCTCCAGGAGGGCCACTCATGGACAGCAAGCCAATCAGAGGAGACACCATAGCCTATAGCTGAAAGCAGCCCTTGCCAGATGTCCCAAGATGCCCAGAGGAAGAGACATTGGCCATTCAGACAGGAGGAGCTATGACAGCAGCCCTGGGGAGGGTGTGAGGCAAATCCACCTGAGTAGGCTAGGAAACAGATAAGAGGTGATGGGAGTAGGGGTCCTGGCGACGGTAGAATGAAGGGGCACTCAGGGACCCTGAGAGATTTCATTCCTTCATTGGTTCATCCATTCATTAGTTCATCCACTCAGCAGATATTTACTGAGCCCTACTATATGCCAACATAGGGTATTAGAAGCAAGCACAATCTCTGCCCTGGTGCTCGTATTAGTTGAATATTCAGCAAACAGGTACTAAGTTAGCACCTGCCTTGGGCATAGGACACCACAGGGAGGATCACTCCTTCCTTCACTGGAGCCGAAACTGTTATGGAGGGGGGAAGGGGGGGTCAATATCCCTCTGCAAAAGCAGATGAATAAAAGAATAATGATAAGTGTTGACACTACTGGAGACCTTCCCGTCCCTCAGTCTCCAAGTCTGTCTTTGGGGTAAGAGAAGCTGCCTGACACACCAGTGCCACTTTGTAGCATTAGTAAGCTCCTTGAACAGAGAGACAGAACCAGCAGGCAGCTCAGCACCTGTTAGAGTACTGGATAGTCAAGTGGTTAGAGCAGGTGGAGGTGGAGTGGCTGAGAAGGAGGAACCTAGAATTTGGAGTTGAACATGGTGGGTGGCAGCAGCCGGCAGGAACAAACAACGCACAGTCTAGGAGACTGGAAAGCAGCAGTTTGGTCCGGTTAGGAGAGGCTGGAACCCTTGGAATTGGCTCCATTTGGGACCTGTCTGGGATTTGGCCCCAGACGTATGTGAGGGACACAGGAGTGAAATTGGTGACACGGCTGCTCCATGGAATGATTCATAGGAAGGCTTCCATTGTGCATGCATGAGAGAGAACATATCCAGAGACGTCTGGAGAGTCCAGTCCAGAGAGAAAAGAAAGCTGACTCAACATGGCCAGGGCTACCTGCAAGGTGGGGGGAGAGTAGCTGTGGGGGTGGGGGTGGGAGTATCAAGAGTTAGAACAGAGTAGAGAGCTAGAAGGAAGAAAGGGGACTAGAGCTAGTGCAGGAGGGGCAGGAGGAGCCTTGCTCGGCCTCTATGAAGAGAACAAATGGGTCTCAGGGAGGAGGAAGCTTGGGGAGTCAAGGTGGACTTACAAGTACCTGTATTCGTACAGACTGAGGGACTGGGCTAGCCCAGAGGAGGTGGCACAGGCTTTGATATGCAACCACAGGTGTCAGGGAGTAGAGCCCCAGATCCTTCTGCCAGAGGCCAGAGGCGAGGGTACTGACTCACTGGGCAGATGGGAACTGGTTCCAAGCATTCCGGAGGAATGCTGGCTTCTATCTGACTGCCAGAAATGCTCCTGCAGTCCGGTTTGAGCCCATTTCTGCACCTATCTACAGACAGCCTGTGAGCCCTAACAGTGACTCCCTTACCTGGCAGCATTTTCTTGTCCCCTCAAAGCGTAAGCCTGCGTAAGAGGGTTGTTTGTGTCACAGACGCTTGGCCGTAAGTTTGAGAACAGAGGGCACAGGGCTCCGGCTTTCCTTTTTTAAGCTTGACTTTGGAGGTTGCATGAGACTCTGTATGAATTTTGTTTTTGCGTTTCTGCAAAGCACATCATGGATTTTGGCAGGGCATGTTCTAAGCCTAAGTCAGAGATTGTGACCTTTGTCATCTCCAAAACTCCAGTCCCTCCCGCTTTGCTGGTCCGTCCATATACTGCACTTCTCACGTCAGGCGATCAGAGTGCGGGTCGCTCATTTAACTATTCATTTCCTGTCTCTACTTGAACGTGGATTCCACGAGCACCGCCTCTGTTAGTCCTGCATACTCTGAGCCTGGACTCTCCCTGGTACATGTTGATTGAATAAACTGACCAAGAGTGAGATCGGGGCCCTGGCCGATGGAGGCTTCCAGACCCCCTGGCAGAGCTTCCTGCTCTCTAGATTTGCTTTTTGCCTGCCCACAAAAGGTCTCATCCAACCGAGCTGATCCCTCGCCATGTTCTGCAATAGTCTGGCAAGAGTATCAGACTGTGTTACTGTGACGGGGACGTAGACTGGGGGGAGTCCCTTAAATCCTGTGCAAGTTCAGAAGAGTGCTGTCCCTGTCCCATCTACCACCTGCCCCCAGGAATGAAACAGCCAAAGAGGAAGGAAGACAAACAGCCAGAAAGGGAGAGAGAGGGGAAGGAGGCATGTCACAGGAGTGAGGCCAACAGAGCAAGGAATGACGCTGCTTCTGGGGCTGAGGATCAAAGAGGAGACAGAGGAGAAAACATTCGGCAACCATGATGCCGAGTCTGAGTCTGAGATTTGAACCTGGCATCTTTCTAAGTCTATGTCTGGCCACCCGGCAATGGTGCCATACAGGCGTGTCACAGCAGAAGCGAGAGTCGCCTCCCTTTCTCCCACAGCGCTCTCCCCTCCCTTTAGGGATAATTGGCATTTGACAGCTTGTCTCTTGAGATCGATTAGAAGCAAAGCTACCAAGCACAAAGCCACATCTCCAGGGCCTGCAGATTCTCTCTTCCTTAGCCTCCAGGGTGATTGCACACTGCCTGTTAGTGGGCACAATTCATCAGGGCCCCTGATACTTGCTGTGATCTGGGACTGCTGTCCCGAGGCTTCAGACGCACAGACTCACTGAGGACAGATGCCCTGGTGGGAACTCCAGCTCCCAGGCGAGCTGGATTGGACTGAATAGGACCAGTTTACTGGAGCAACAACTGCAGATCGGCAGAGCTGATATCCAGGGTGCGAGAGGGCCCTGACCACCAGTATTAGACTGCTGTTCACTGACTGGACTCTGCTGCTCTCTGACTACTGGGCTCTGCTGCTCACTGACTGGCCTCTGCTCTTGGAGGTTGGAAGAGGAACACAGTAACATCCCAGACAACAAGACAGGACACCTCTGTCCCGGAAAAGCACTGCTTCCTCAGCCAATGGACGCAGGGACATTGCACCAGACTGGTCCAAAGAGTTTGGAATTTCATCTGAAGCACCCACCACAGCGGGCAGACCTCTGGCTGCTCTTCCAGAAGACCCAGATGCAAAATCCAAAAGTCATATGGCCGCTCACAACCAGGTCTAAGTGGTCTGACACCCTCTGCCAGCCTCCATGGGCACCAGGTGTTCACGCGATGCCAGGGTCTACATCCAGGCAACATCCCTGTGTGGAAACAACAGCATGCAGTGGGAAAGCAATGGCAGCTGATGTGATGCAAAGACATGCACCTCAGCAGGAACCAGGCTAATGGAGTACACCTTCAATCCCGGCACAAGGAGACAGAGGCAGGTGGAGCTCTGGTGAGTTCTAGTCCAAGGCAGTCTACATAGCTAGGCCAGGCCAGCCATGACTGCATAGTAATTCCCTGTCCAGGAAAAAAAAATCAGTCTGCCAATGAATACAACATGGGTATTTCACTTTTTGACCCAAGACACCTCTAAAATATCACTTCTGCATTTAGTAAATAAAAAAAGTTAGGGTGTCTTGCTTTAAAAATAAATAAATAAATAAATAAATAAATAAATAAATAAAGCCAGGCAGTGGTGGCGCCCACCTTTAATCCTAGCACTTGGGAGGCAGAGGCAGATGGATTTCTGAGTATGAGGCCAGCCTGGTCTACAGAGTGAGTTCCAGGACAGCCAGGGCTATACAGAGAAACCCTGTCTCAAAAAAAAAAAAAAAAACACCAATAATAATAATAATAACGTCTCCAGTACTTTATGAGATGCTTGTAGCCATAGTTTGCCTCTACACCCATCAGATGTAGTCTGGCCTTTTCCTGATTTGGTTGCTGGTGCTGATGGTGGAACCCAGGGTCTAGCACATGCTAGGCAAATGCTCTAACGCTGCTCTGGGCTCCAGTTCACGAGCTAGGCATTGAGACCGCAGAAACTGCCAGTTGGAAAGGCAGACCTGCACAAAACCAGTCGGACTCAGTTCAAAAGTTCTCCAGTGGCTGAACCGAATCTCCCCATCCCCCCTTTGATCATTTAATGAAAATTAAACAAATCGGAAAGCGGGCCTCAACCCAGTAGCTGCATTTGATGTACCATCCCTGCCTGTGCCCTGTGGTGACAGTATTGGGCTGTGTTGTTCCAGATGTTTCTGCTCTGTCAAATCTTTCTCAACGATCTGGCTTGTCGTGAGCACCGCCTCTCCTCTGTCATCAGGCTGTAGTCACCCCCAGGCTTGCTCCTTTGTGAGGTGTTTGCCGTTCTGAGCACAACTGGAACAGACAGGTTTGGCAGAAAACTGACTCAATGAGCCAGCCACACCCTGCTGAGCTCAGAGGCGTGCTCGCTGCTGCAAGCCATGGCTCTGGGTGACTGCGTTCCCAGGGTGGCTAGTCTGATGCTCAGGGCCCTTGCTCAGAGGAGCAGGTTTCCCTGGACACTCACTATTCACCAAAACTCTCAGGGCAAAGAATGGCAGGCACAGTTCCTCTCAGTGCCAACTGTTTATCTAAGGATATACTGGTACCCCATAGCCCTGCCCAGGAGACTGCCTACTGTTACACCGTGTGCCTTCTGGCACAACAGAAGCCTAACCAGGCTCTGGTTCCCACATCCTGTGCAGAGCCCCGTAGTGGTTTAGAGGACACCATCAAGGTTCCCAGCCCCAAGGATTCTTGATGACTATGCCAGGGACATCTAGCAATCCCCTGACTCTTGTGAGTGGTCCAGGCATGGAAAGGATACATGGCTAAGGAGGCTAATGGCCCTGAAGAGAAAACTTGATGACTTCCGTTGCTGTTGGCAGTCATCTTGTAACAGAGGGGAAAGGTGACTTCAGAAGCCACAACACCTGATGGATGGCAGACACAGAATCCATCCCAGAAGCCCTCTCTAACACATGCCCTGGAACCTCCTTGCTCCCCGTCTCCCCAGTGTTAATATCTGTGTGAGCCATCCCAACAGCCACAGAGTCTCATCCATCCTTTTCCTGCTTGTCAAATACCACCAGGTTGGGGGCCTGGAGGATTGGAAGGTGGAGGAGACAGAGATGGCTCAGCAGTGGCCTGTTGTGGAACTCAAGATTACCTTGCTCATTAGTTGCACGGGGATCCTGAAGCCTCAGGTCCAGGGGCCAAACTGAGAAATGCAAACAACCAGTAGCCACCCACCCTGAGCTAGCCTTGGACCACCTGCACAAATTCAAGTTTCTTCCAGCAAGCTCTCAGAAACTTGTTACCTACAAAACTCGGGGCCTGGGAGCAGGAGTTGGGAAACGTCACCCTTTCTGGCCCCAGAGTCCGAAGCTTTTCCGTGGAACTCCTCACCCACTCATAAGAGTGAATAAATGTCTCATCAAAGCTGCTGCCAGCCCTGGCCACATGATCAAAGCCCCTTCCTAAAGCTCCACAGGCAGGCAGGCAGCCTCTGGGCACTAGAAGGCCCCTCCCTTCCTGATTTCCTGCTCTGAAGTGACACTGTGGGATCAGCGTGGTCTGTGGGTCACCCCAGAACAATGCTTGCTTAGAGGTCTTTGCTGCTGGTTGAGGCAGGGAGCCTGTGGCCACTGATCTTCACAGTGCCTGCTAATGGCTCGCCACGGGTGGGCTCTGTTGAAGGCTCGAGAAGGCTCTCAGTTCACTAACTGCCTAAAGAGTGGGCTCCAACCGGGAAGGCCAGAGCCAGGCTTCTGCAGCCATAGGAACCTGCAGGAAAGCAGCTGCCAGCAAATCACTCATTCTGTCTTCCTTTGCCACGGGGGACCTTTAGAAAGTTACTGACATGGAATCCGATGGATGAAGGGAAGGCAAGGCAGCTCCTGCCAGCATAGCTGGCCCTTCTGTGGTATGCTACATACAGGCCTATTTGATCCGCTGGACGATTCTGGAGGTAACAAAGGAAGAGGCGAGTTTGGCAGCCACTTTATAGATACAGAAATAAAGAACCAAGGTCACACAGCTGAAAGGTGGACCCTGGGGTGGGTCCTCCAACCAGGTATGCGCACATGAACTTCACTGGGCAGGCAAAACTGCTTCCCACCTCAGTGAGAACGTTCTGCAGCTACATTGCATAGGCTATGACAGTACCTGACTGCCACTGCGTCCTTCTGTGAGGTTGAACCTGAACACTGACGACTCACTCAGCTGCCTCAGCCACATAGTGTTCACTTCGATTGAAGCCCAGCCCAGCACCGGGGCCTCCAGGAGGCAAAGGTTGCAGAGGGAAGTTTGCGCCATTTTCTATGTCGCATGTACCGCCTTTGAAAGGCTGAAGTATCTTCTAGAACCTCCAGCAAAGTCACTTGCTCTTTCTGCTCCAAGGTTCCCTAAACATGAACAGGCCTAGGAATGGGGCTGCAGGGAGTGCTCGGACCAGGCCTTTTGCAGTGGTGCGGTGTTTGAAAGCAGCTGGTTTTTTTTTTTCCCTTCATAGCCACCCAATACCCTCACGACACTTTACTCTTGTCTCCAGGATGGTCCCTACCTGCCCAGACCAATTTCAAAATGGCAAATTACCAGACTGGTGGATTCTAGAGGTAACAGAGGAGGATCCACCTCAGGATAGGATGCCTTTCAGCTGTGTGGCCTTGGCTCTCCATTTCTCCAGCTATAAAATGGGTACCAAAGTCGCCTCTTTGGAATTACCATGTGGATTCCCAGACTCCTCTGTGGATGGCTGTGGTCCCCTGCTCTGGGTCCTTCCATAGAGGATGGGATGTGGAGCCTTGAGAGGTAATGGCTATGCCTGAGTGTGGGCTTGGGTTCCTCCAGGGCAGTAGAGTGTCATGGTGGCCTTGGTAGATGGTCAGGGGTCCACACATGGCTAAGCCTGACCCTGATGGCTCAGTGTCTCTGAACAAAGCCCCGTCCTGCTTTAACCAGCTGTGGCCAGCTTACTATTTGCTCAACATCTGCAGTGAGTTATCAGGACCACTCTCATCCCCTTGCTGCCTTCTCTAAGGGGATAAGGACTGGGTGGGCTGAGTCTGGCTTGTCCCAGGAGCCTCTGATGCTGTCTTGGTTGGCTGCCCAGCCCTTGTGGGCACCAGTGCCAGACAAAGCCACTGCCAAGCAAAAGTAAGCCCAAATGATGAGTCATCACTGGTACTTACGGGACAGGGTGGGCCTGAAGACAAGGTACCTCAGAGGCCAGAGCCAAGGGCTAAGACAAGGTCCTGCTCCAAGGAGGACACAGAGAAAAGTAGGGGATCCTGGTAGGTCAGCCCTAGGTGCTGAGTGGATCTCAGGAGCTGTAGTCTCCGTCCACAGAATCCAGAGTTTAGGGGTTTCCCAGGGCCAGAGGAACAGGCCACTGGGTTCTGATCAACCTCGCTGAATATCCCCAGCTTGAGTTCTGCTCTAGCCAGGGACCCCTGTGTGTTGGTTCTAGACACGTGCACAGACTTCTCACTGAGGCTCCTCTGATGCCCCAACACTAACCGCAGTCAACCTCCAGGGCAGAAAAGCTACATGTACCGGGAGTGCTCCCTCAAGTTCCCTTGCAGAAGAAGGAGTGAATTATGTCCCGTGCCTCCCCTCCCCCGACTCCCTTCAAATCATCCACAGCCAGGAGTGGACCTGGGCTACACAGAGAAACCCTGTCTTGAAAAAATAAAATAAAAATAAATTTTACCATGCCTAGAGCCAACACTAACCCGTAAACCAAGTCTATGCTTCTGAGTTCTGGCTAAAGATTCTCCCTCGGGTCTTAAGCAGGAGGAGGTGTTTACAAACCTGACAGTGGAAGGGGCTCTTCTCACATTCTAGACCATTTACTGGATGGGACTAGTCGAGGCCCTAGTGGAACTGTCTAGTTCCTAAATGGAAGAGGTGTAGCCCCACTGTGTGCTTGTCTCTTTCCTAGGATCCCAATACTGATAACCACAAGCTGCCGGCTTGTCTCCCTGGCTTCTCTATGCACCAGAGTTTTAGGAGAAGCTTCAGTCAGCAGCAGCTCCCTCTGGGGTTTCAGGAAGGAGCCTTCCTGCCTCTTCCAACTCCCGAGGTCTGCAGGAGTCCTGGGCTCCCTGGCTTGTGGCTGCATGCCTCTGCTATCTGTCCTTGGCTTCACAGGGCTTTTGCCTGGGTCTCTCTAGCTCCCCACGTCTTCCCCCACTGGCAATGGGAGCAGGTCTCACGCTAGCGAACGCTGAGCTCACCTTAATTGTTTACATCAAAGATGATTTCCAAGTGAGATCGCATTGCCGGGTTCTGGGCCAGCATGAACTTGGAGTTGTGAGGTTCTGCCAGCACCGTGGGATGGGGGATGGAGCTGAGCCCATCCACCGTGGGATGGGGGATGGAGCTGAGCCCATCTTACCTCGCTGTGTTCTGTCAGGCCCCAGGGGAGTTACCATCTCCCTCCCAGTGCCACTATGAGAGTGCCACACTCCACAGGTGTGGGTGAAGGGGAGCCCCTATCCATTATCTAAGTTATCCACCTACAGTCATTCTGGATGGATACAGAGATTTGGAGAAACCCAGAGGTCCAGTCCTACAATCTGACCCAAGAGACTGTCTCACCCAGCTGGGAGTTTGCAAGGTGGGAAAGAAGCAGCCATTAAAGACCATGCCAAGAATAATTGGAAAACAATTGCCGGGCGTGGTGGCACACACCTTTAATCCCAGCACTCTGGAGGCAGAGGCAGGCAGATTTGTGAGTTCGAGGCCAGCCTGGTCTACAAAGTGAGTTCCAGGACAGCCAGGGCTATACAGAGAAACCCTGTCTCGAAAAACAAAACAAAACAAAAAAACAAAACAAAAAAAAAAAAACCCAAAAAACAAACAAAAAGAATAATTGGAAGCCCTGTCTCGGCCCAAACACAGCCACAGCCTTGCATCTCAGTTCATTTGACGTCATAATCACCTCAAGAGGTGGACTCTCTCAGATCCCCCTTTCCACACAGGGAATATGCCTGAAGCCCTTGCTCTGCGTCTCAGATGATTGGGGCTGGAGGTTCAAGCCCAAGAATTTGGCTCCAGTCTGTGTTCCAAGACAGAATGAGCCACCTGCAGCCCACAGGCCGGATCTAACTCCTCTGCTTCCTGTGGCCCACAGACTAAGAATGGCGTTGCCAATTTTAAACAGGCGTTGAACAGAAAAAGAATGTGTACAAAAGAAGACCATCTGCGGCTTGTAACACGTAACTATTTACTACTTAGGCCTTTGTGGAAAATGTGTGTCAATCTCCCTCCAATAAACACACTATCCACTCATGCCCTGAAGGGCCCCACGAGAGGTGCCAGGAGGAGTCCAGAGGCTATAGACAGATGGCACATCCCTGGAGCTGCTGTGCAGGACATCGGACATATGAGTCACACCACACGCACAAGTCACAGCTCAGTCCTGGAACCAGAGAGGATCCCAGGCTCAGTAAGTGACCACATAGATCAGGCACGTGGACTAGGCCCATCCATGGGATGCAATCCTGGATATTTGTCAAGAATCAAGGCCTTAAAACGGGTCTGTGGGTAAAAGCCCTCGGGAGCAAGCCTAATGGCCTGGGTTCAAATCCAGGATCCCAAGGTAGAAGGAGAGAACACCTACAAACTGACCTCTGACCTCCACACACCTAGCACCCTATATACACTACAGAAACACAGTAGCAAGAAGATGATTAATAAATGAGTTTTTAAAAGAATTGAGTTTAAAAGAGGAGGAGGAGGGAGAGGAGGAAGAGGAGGAGGAGGAGGGAGAGGAGGAAGAGGAGGAGGAGAGCACCTTATAGGCTGACATGACCTAAAGTCTATGTGTGACAATGTGGCTTCAGGCACAGCATGATCTAGGTGCTTGAACCTGCCTTCACTTCCTAGCATTGCATAAGTCACTCCACACAGTATAGAGCATTGCATAAGTCACTCCACACAGTATAGAGCATTGCATAAGTCACCCCACACAGTATAGAACAATGCTGTTAATTTCCCCACTGGTCCCAAGGGTCTGGCTATGGGCTTCCTTATCATCTGTTCAGTGTCACAGCGGGCTGAAATGGAGGCCTGGCCTGACAGCAGGCAAGGCTGTGACTGTAGTTTCCAGAATTCAGTTCCTTGTGGTAGGGGTGGGGGCTAAGATTTCAAGGACAGCTTTTGTCTTTTTTTTTGTTTGTTTGTTTCTTGAGACAGGGTTTCTCTGTATAGCTCTGGCTGTCCTGGAACTCACTTTGTAGACCAGGCTGGCCTTGAACTCAGAAATCCGCCTGCCTCTGCCTCCCGAGTGCTGGGATTAAACGTGCGCCACCACGCCCGGCAGCTTTTGTCTTTGAGAGAGTCTCACATAGCCCAGGCTGGCCTCAAACAATCTTGAACTTCTTGTTCTCCTGCCTCATCTTCCTAAGGCCAGAATTAGAGCCATGCACCGCCACTCCTGGAATGCAGAATTAGAGCCATGCATCTGCCTAGTGTGCTGGGATGAAAGCCCAAGGCTTCGTGCACACTAGGCAATCACTCTACCAACTGAAGTACATGCCAGCCCGAGATTCTGAATATTTACTGTCAGTCAGGATAATCTGCACCATGTGGCCTCCCGAAGATGACGATGTACCCCTCCCTTTACGACCAGCTAGAGATCATTATTCTAGAAAGAACCCAAGCCCCTTGAGGCTTGTGCCTGATTAACTGGGCCTAAGCAAGACAATCTCCCTTCCAGTAAATTCTATTAACTGACTTGGGAGCTTAATCCTATCTGCAAAATCCCTTGCCACAGCCTTGTCCTAGGGTGAAACCATTGTGCCATAGTCCTGCACACATCCAAAGGGACAGTGACAGTAGGAATCTTGGGAACCGCTTTGGAATCCTACCTCTCCCTCCCAGGTTGCCTGCTTCCATTTCCTGCCCATTGTGGCCTCCATAGCTCCCCAGTCACCCAGTAGAAGTTGCCCTCATTCAAGAGCTCAAAAGAAAATCTTTGGCCTGGTCTGATTGGTCCACCAAAGTATCATGGGCTCATGTCTGACCAATTCCTAGTCAGGACACAGATTGCATGCATTAGCCAACTCTGGGTCACATATCCAAACTGGAGCATAGGGTCCTAAGTAGCAAACTACCAGAGAGGACAACTTTCAGGAGGTGGGCTTATTTGGGCTCACAGTTAAACCCGTCATCAAACAAGGTCTGTTTATATCATGGCAGCCAGAGGAGAAAGGGAAAGATGGGGGAGGGGGAGAGAACACGCATGTGGCTCTTGGCTCCAATCCCCTTCTAAGGGACAAAGAGTTCACTTGAGCCCAGAGTTAAAGGCAGCCGGTGCTGCTGGCATCCCAAGCGCAGTCAGGAAGCAGAGAGAGGGAGAGCATCTCCTTTCCCCTTTTGCCTATGGGATGGAGCCACAGTGGTCTGAGAGCCCCCTCCTCCTTAGCTGCTCATCTCCAGAAAGGTCCTGAGGACACAGCGGAGGAACTTTACTAACCCCAACACCACTGGAAGTCAAGAGAAACCCTCACAGCCCACAGCTATCCCACCAGAGGCGCCAGGGTTGGAAATCAGGGACAACTGGACAAGCAGGTGCTGGGAAGACTTCCCTCCTTTTTCCAACACCCCCGCCCCCTCGCACACAGCCACCTCACATAAGCTCTCTCCCAATTGTTTTCACATCCAAACTTCCAACGCTATCCTTGCCTTTACTAATTCATTTCTCTCTCCTCCTCCTCCCCAACCAACCCGTGTGTGTGTGTGTGTGTGTGTGTGTGTGTGTGTGTGTGTGTGGTATATGTAGGTCTATGTGTGTGATACATGTGTGCTGTGTGTGCAAGTATGTGCTGGTATGCACACCCAGGCCAGAGGAGAATGTCAGATATCCTGAACCATCAATCTGCTTTACCCCAACCCCCAGCCCCCTTGAGAAAGGGTCTGTGACTGGGTCCAGAGCTAGGCAAGCATCCAGCAAGCCCAGCAGTCCTCCTGTCTCCGCCCTCACAGCCCTGGGGCTACAGGCACCCACGCAGCCACACCCAGCTTCTTGCATGGGTGCTGAGGTCTTTGTGCAAGGACAGCTAGGGATCTTGTCCACAGAGCCACCTCCCCACCCCCAACTTATGCTGAAACTTAAGTTCATGACAACTTAGGCAGAAACCCTTTCTATCCCTGTTTATGAGCACCCGGTGTTACATTCCCACCGTTTAGAGGCCAGAGCTGAAGCCAAATTCATACCAGAGCTACGGAGAGCAAAAGGTCCAACTGCTGGGTTCCCCTCCTCCCACTGGGAGAGAGGTCTCTGCCTCCCTCAACCCTCTGCTGGCTTCTGGTCTCACCCGCATAGCAGCCTCTAAACTAGAGCTTCAAGGTTGAGAATCAAAATATTTAACCATGGGCTCTGGCCTGTCACACCAGATGCCAACTGTAAGCAGGCAAAGCCATCTCTGGGCCAAAGGTGGAGCTGGCTGGTCAGTCACACGGCAGCTTGTGGCCAGCAGTGTGGCAGCATCCATTCAGCATGTTTTCCCAGGAGGGTACTGAGGAGAAGGCAGTGTGAGCCAATGAGCAAGGCCGACAGCAGGGTTGCAAATCAGGGGCTCTGACTAACCCATCTCATGCTCACTAAAAGGGCTCAGGCAGGAACGTGGTCCCTCAGACCAGTTACTGCCAAGCCGGACAACCTGAGTTTGATCCCTGCAACCTACATGCTAGAAGGAGAAAATGGACTTATGAGAGTTGGCCTCAAGCTGGGTGTGGTGGAGCATGCCTTTAATCCCAGCACTCAGGAGGCAGAGGCAGGCAGATTTCTGAGTTCGAGGCCAGCCTGGTTTATAAAATGAGTTCCAGGACAGTCAGGGTTACACAGAGAAACCCTGTCTCGAAGAGAGAGAGAGAGAGAGAGAGAGAGAGAGAGAGAGAGAGAGTTGGCCTCTAATATCCACATGTATACCGTAGCATGTCTATTCATGCGTGACTTCACGTGTGCATGTCCCCTCACACACAGGCACACACACATACTCAAATAAAGAAGGAAACAAATAAGTAAGTATTTTAAGTTCAAGGTGGGCCTTTGTAAGCCAGACACCATTTAATACATGACCATAGGTGCTAGAGACAGACACCATACCCATTAGAAAGCAAGGTCCATGGTGACCCAGAGCTGGTGAAGGGCAGCTTGTAGGTCTAGAACGTTCCCAAAACACTGGGGTCCAGATCATTTTTGCCACTTCTTCGGTTTGGAACTGTCACCTACAGGAGACAGGATATTCATTCATTTGCCAAGTATGTACGGATTGGTGTGTGGTAGATGATGTTCTGGACGCTAAACTGTCATGGCAGTGGACACAGTCTCTGCCTTCGACAGCTGGTGTCAGATGGCGCATGGGATGGGGAGCACTGGCGCATAGAATGGGGAGCACTGGCGCATGGGATGGGGAGCACTGGCGCATGGGATGGGGAGCACTGGCGCATAGAATGGGGAGCACTGGCGCATGGGATGGGGAGCACTGGCGCATGGGATGGGGAGCACTGGCGCATAGAATGGGGAGCACTGGCGCATGGGATGGGGAGCACTGGCGCATGGGATGGGGAGCACTGGTGCATGGGATGGGGAGCACTGGTGCATGGGATGGGGAGCACAGCCCCTGGCCATGAATAAAAACGGAATCTTAGTCAGGTGTGTTGGCATGAGCCATTACTCCTAGCATTCATGAAGCAGAGGCTGGTGGATTTCTGTGAGTTCAAGGCCAGCCTGGTCTATGTAGAGAGTTCTAGACCAACGGGAGGGGGGGTGTCAGATGTTGGCATACTATGGCCAGGAAGTGTCTATTGATAAAACATACAGGGAGGAGACTTGGGAAGGTGACATCTGAGCTGAATCCTGGGATGACAGATTGGAACTTCTAGAGAGGCTGCGGGGCAAGTGGGAAGGCCCTGAACAACAAGAAAGGAGCTTGAGGGAGGGAGAGGGAGAGGGAGAGGGAGAGGGAGAGGGAGAGGGAGAGGGAGAGGGAGAGGGAGAGGGAGAGGGAGAGGAAAAACCCTACTTCTGTGGCTCTGTTAATGGAAGCAAGCTGGGAGCGATTACAGAGATTTTCTTAGATGCCATAATGCTGGGAAGGCCTTCTGGGAAAGCAGTGTGCCCCTCAGGGGTGCCCACTCCAGTCCTGAGGGACGAGGGTGGCACCATGTCTACAGCCTCCTGCCAAGGGGCCTAGCAACATGTACAAGCCCACGTGATAAACCTAATCAACTGTGGCGCCAGGGGAAGGGGTCAGCTTCGTCCACTGTGTGGTCCTTCCAGTGTTGCTATGTGTTCACATCATTGTAAAAAGAGAATCTCGGGGAGCCAGGTCAGTTGGTAAAGTACGTGTCCCAAGGTGTGTGTGCCTGAGTTCAGATCTCAGGACAATCTTGCAAAACCAGTGAGTACTGGGTTCAGTGAGAGATGCTGTCTCAAAAAATAAAGTGGCCATTTACTAGAGAAGACAGAGGTAAGAGAGTAACGTCAGGTGTCCCCCTTGATCACTACCTCCCCCCAGCCCTGGAGTTACAGGTATGCAGTCATCCCTGGCTTTTTACATAAACCCTAGGGGTTGAACTCAGGTCCTCCTGCTTGCAAGGGCAGTGCTCTCCCAACCAAGCTACCTCCCTAACCCATCTTCATTCTTTTTTGTTGTTGTTGTTTTTTGTTTTTTGAGACAGGGTTTCTCTGTGCAGTCCTGGCTGTCCTGGAACTCACTCTGTAGACCAGGCTGGCCTCGAACTCAGAAATCTGCCTGCCTCTGCCTCCCAAGTGCTGGGATTATAGGTGTGCGCCACCACTGCCCAGCCCATCTTCATTCTTAAATGGGAAAACTGAGTGGGTGGGGCTGGCAGAGTCAGCAAATGAACCACCTGCCAGTCAGTGGCTGAGCTGAGTGCAGGCTGCTAGACTCTCTCAACCCTAGAGCAGCGTCGAGCCATGGCCCGCCATCATAATCACAATCTATAAACTATAATCAAAGCTCAGAAGTGATTTCTCTAGAATCCGACCATAAAACTAGATATACTGTCCCAGAGAAAGCCCTAGATCAAATTACACTTACGAACAAATGAATTGTACTTTTCCCCTCAAGAAAACAAAGATCCCAGGGCTGGAAAGATGATGGTTCAGAGGTTAAGAGCACACACTGCTTTGCAGAGGACCAAAGTTGGGTTCCTAGCACCCATGGCAGGTTGCTTATAACTGCGTATAACTCTAGCTCCAGGAGACCTGGTGCCACGTTCAGGAGGCTCTGACGCCCTCTTTTGGCTACTGAAGGCGTTGCATGCATGTTCACATACCCATACACAGACACACAGAAATATGTGCAGATAATTTAAAAACAAACAACCAAAACCGAAGCAAAACAAAAACCAAACAAACAAAAACAATCCAACTTGAAAAGAAGAGTCTTTTTGTTCTACCTTGTCCAGAGAGAGACTTCTGCTTTGCCCGGGGCCTCGTGCCTATTTTCATTGTCAACTCCATCTGTCCTCACATGTCCATGTACCCACACAAACCTGGGCCACACAACTGATACAGATTCACATAAACTTTCTGACCCATTTCTCCAAGAGAGACCAATGGTCTAACATCAGACAACAAGTCTGATTGTCACCATGTCCTCGTGGTCTTTGAAGAGTGTCTTAACTGGAGACTATCCCACTCTTTCCCTGGTAAGAATTCACAGTAAACACCATCACTCTTTGAGATTGCCCGTGGCAATTACAGTGGTTTATAATTCTCCTCCCTCTCAAACTAGACCTTGATTCCTAAATGTGCACTTTTAAGCGTCAGGCGTTAGAATAAATTAGACTACACAATTACATGTAATTAAAGGGGGGAAACGGCCGTGGTGATGCAAAGATAGCCGCATTTTGCTGAAGTAAAGCCTGTCTGTGACCGTGTGCTGGCCCGGAGAGGCCACATGAAATACAATTAGTGCTCTGTTTTAATGGAGGCCTATGGAGTCGCTCTCATTATCACAATATCTGAAGATATATAAACAGCTTCTTGCTAATACCAGGGTATTTCTCCTGACAAGACAGCTTGGGTTCTAACTGCGAGACTTCAGCAGAATTAACCACAAATTCATATTGTTGTGCAAGAACTGGAATTTGGTTTTTTTTTAAGTTGAAAAAAAAAAAACAAAACCCCAAATCTCTAATATATATATCCCCTCAAGATGCAATTCTCCCCATCTTCCTCCTCTTCATCAATGCCTCTGATACAGAGGACATTATTACACCTTATTGGTATTTTAAAAGCCTATCTATCTCCACTCAGGAGCCAGGAAGTTTGAGCTCCACCCTGGAGAAGCAAGTCACAGCCAAGCATGCATGCCTTATTAAAGCCACCTGTGCCCCCAGAACGTGGGGCCTCAGCCAGAGCCCCCAGCCTGCAGCCGTGTCCCTACGGTTACTGTTTCTTCTTTACACGCCAATTTGTTTGAGACATGTTAAAAGGTTGTCTTTTATAACCCTCATAAAATACCATCGACTTCGCCCAGATGCAGCCAAAAAAGCTGAGACCGTCTGACTCATTTCAACCTGTGGGCCAGGATGCAGAAAGACCCACAGGAGTTCCCGCCATTGCCAGAGAACCAAGGGCATAACAATGCAAAGGACCCCATAGGGTAAGTAGCACCCACGATGTCCTGCGGAGTGAGCCACCAAGGCACTGCCACAGAGAAAAAGCAAGGCATAGGGGTGTCAGGACAAAGGTTCTCAAGGTTAAACCAACAATGGGGGTGTTAGCTTGAGAGTCTGGAGTTCAGACGGCTCCATGGTTGTATACCCAGCTCTGCTATTTGCAGAGACGGATATTAATCAGGAGCACAGGGGTCATAGAAGAAAGGCTGGCCTGGACCAAGTGTCTAGAAGGCAGGGGCTGGAAACTCAGGTCCTGGGGACCCTGTGTAGCCCACCCAGGCCAGAGATGAACTGTAGAAGAGACAGTGACTCCCCAGGCTGGGGGACTCTGACCCTGAAGTCCCTCACATCTTTAGATCGACACAGAAGTTCTTGAGTGGGGCCAGCCGTTTTCATCTTCCTGGAAAGAGCCCAGGCAACAGGCTGAGGCCCAGACCAGCAGGGTTAGGTGTGCACTAGGAGTTAGGGGGAAGTCAATTGTCTTAACTGATTAATGATTCCCTGAATCACACACCCAGGTACACACACACACACACTTGTCCCTAAGCTCTGTCTCCTCCTCTGTAAAGAAGAAAAGTGGTCAGGTGCTGGCATTGCCACCACTTTCCATTTCCATTACAACAAAGAAACATAAGAGAAATCACATGATACCACCCTCCTCCAGCGCTCAGTCCCAACTGGGAGACTGAGAACTGCCCTCTTTCCTGGAATTTCTGTTGGGCACACCCATCTACAGAGAGTCAAGTCTGAAGTGCAAGGGTGTGGTCCTAGTGTTTTCTGATGTAAATCCCCAACTTCTAGAGCATTCTCTAGAACCTCAGAGCAAACAGGGCACAGATTCCATTCTGCATCCTTCCTGCCCAGACCGCAATAGGACACTGCAGACCTGCTAGAAAGTCACTGCTGAAATAAGGCATGTGGTTCAAAGCCAGGTGCAGCCTGTGGGCTGTGTACAAGCCTCTGTCATCTCTGAGCATACATGTTCTCCAAAAACTATGAATGTACACTTCATGTGATGACCAGGTGCAAAGCTCTCCATTTGGCCACAGAACCTGCTGTTCTTCCTGGGAGGAGAACCCCAAGCCAGGATGGGTATAGCATGTAAAGTTACCTGTTGCAGAAAAAGAGAAGGATACAAAAAGATCAAGTGTATACATTGTTGTTGCTTCGTGTGCTTCTGAGACAGTATCACTATATAGAAAGTTTGACTTTGGGTGATCCTCCTGCCTCAGCCTTCCCAGTGCAGGCATCACAGATGTGGGCCACGAGAATACTGTCTGAGTTGACCCTATAAGGATATATAAATTAATCAATTTAATTATTCAATTAAATGTCTGGGATGTTGAAACTGATTACACCTGCTTTTCTATCTGTTTTATTGGTTTATTTTCTGAGATTTTTTTCCTTTTGTTTTGTTTTGTTTTGTTTTGTTTTGTTTTAATAGGGTCTCCTGGACCTCCAACTGGTCTTAATCACCCTGTGTGTAGATAAGGGTGACCTTGAATTTTTTATTTTCCTGCCTTTGCCTCCCAAGAGCTGGGATTGCAGGCGTGCACCAGCACTGTACATTTGATGTTTGTTTGTGTGTTTGTGCTTTCTAATGAAGTTCTCAGAATCTCAAGGATGGGAGCCCTCTGCCCCAAGCATCCAATGAACAGCGCTGCAGGGGCCCAGCCCCTTCTCATGCAGCACTGAGACTGGAATGCCTGGGGGTGGGGTGGAGGGTGGGGGGGGGGGTTCATGAAAGCGAATACTCACGCCTAACATCCTGTATCCAGCCAGGACTCTACACTAGCCAAAGGTGGGGCTTGCCCCCGGCTTAGGAAAGCAAGTTCAGGGTTAGTACAACGACTGTATGGGCGGAGTCGAGAGCCCCCCACGCAGTCCAGACAACCCGCTTGAATTTTAGATAAACAGCGAGGACGTGATTTTAGTGCATCTCCATCGGTGCCCTGTTATTTTTACTACGTGAATTTGACAAACGCTATCCATCAGAAAACTAGAAAAATCCCACCAGGGGAAGGAGGATCTTGAAAATAAGCGCAGCCTGGGGGGTCAGATACAACTCCGGAGCTCAGCTTCTTGGGTTCAGATCCTGATCCAACTATCTGACCTTGGGCCAATAACTTAACGGCTCTGTCTTGATTTCAGTATCTATAAATGGATGAACATCTTGGAAGACTTTCAGGGGTTACGTTTCCATCCGAGGCCCGCCCCGTTCCACCGCAGGGTCGATAACCCCCTAGCACATCAGCTGTACTTTCTGAAGCTACTGGTGGGCTCTGTGAGGCTCTTCACCCACCCTTGGCAGCCAGGGCCCCCTCAAGCCTCTGGTGGCTTCGGGGACGGCAGAAACCGCGCAGACAGCACCACCTGGAGTCAGAGTTCTCCCTTTACCAAGGGAACCGGCCTCCCCTTTCTTTCCCATTCCCGGCCCATGTCTGGGCAACGCTTCTGCTTTCGCTTGAGCTCAACTTAATTTCTCAGAGAGCTTCGGAGACGCGTGGGAAGGTCCCAGGCGCGTGGGCAGTTCCTCCCGCGATCTAGCTTGGGGATCGGCCCGAGCCGGCGTCTCCAATGGCAAGTGTGTGCGTGTGTGTTTAGAGGCGAGCGCGGGGCTTTCAGCTAAGGCTGCCGGGTGTTTGCAAACCAGGGCGAGCCCCTGTGAAAGCGGATAAAAGAAAACATTTATTAACGTGTCATTACGAGGGGCAGCGCCGGGCCGGGGCTGTCGCACGCCTCAGGGAACACTTGGCTCCTCGCTGCTGGGAGGGAGGAGGACGAAAAAGCGGAAAGAGGCTGGATTCTCTGCGCGCCAGCCCGGGGGCCTGATCCATGGCCCTCGCGACTTCGCGCCGGTGTCTGGTGGACTAAGAGATGCGCCCCCGGTCCGAGTGGCACACACGCGCGCACACACGCACGCGCGGTCCCGGCTCGCCGGCAGCTCCCTGCTCAGCGCACATCAGCCTCAACTCCGCGCCCAGGGCGAGCGGGAGCGGGTGCGGGTGAGTGCGCCCCGGGCCCGCGAGGGTGCGCGCTCGGCGGCGGGAGCGCGGCCGGCCACCGGCTCGGCAGGCAGCAGGCCGGGAGCCGCCGGGACTTCGGGCCGGGGCGCGGGGCGGCCGCGGCGGCGGAGGTGAGGAGCGATGGCTGAATCGCCGGGTCCCCGGCGGGGCGGGAGGCGGCTGGGTCCTGGGTCCTGGCGCGCGCGGAGGCCGGGGCGGGCGGGGCGAAGCAGAAGCCGGGATGCCGCGGAGGCGGCTGGAGCAGCGGCAAGGCAGAGTCCCCTACGCCCCGCGGCCCGGCCCGGCTGCGGCAGAGACGCGGTGAGGCCGCGGGGGCCGCGCGGTGAGTGGGGCGCGGGGCCGGGCCCGGATCACAGATTCCAGGGCGAGCACGGTTCAGGTGAGCCCAGCCGGTCCCCGCTGCCCGGCTCAGGGAGGGTGTTACCCGGAGGTTTAGGTACCGGCCGGCCTCAGTGGGGCTGACCGATTTGACCCCGTCTGCAAGGCTGGGCGGCTAGGGGAGGACTTCCCGCGCCCCGGTGGTTCCCGGGGAAGGGCGCGTGGACCCGCGGGCTGCAGGAGCATGGCCCGGTTGACCCCTTGAGGTTTAGATCCAGAGGGCCAGCTAGAAGCCAGACCACGTGTGGCTTGTCCGGGCAGGACCCGAGCAAGCAGGGACTAGGAACTCGCAGAACGGAGGACAAATGAAATCGTAAAACTTCTCCCGCGCCAGGTCAGAACCCATCGCCCTGCAGACCTGCGTCCGCCGCGGGCTCCAGAAGCCCGGAGGGGACGCTGCAGCGGGGACTGCGACTTCGTTTAGAGAGTAGTAGTTCATTCATTCATTCATTCGACAAGCATTTGTGGCGCTCTGAGTGTACCAGGCACGGAGTGTCACCCAGGGAAGCGCGGATGGTAGTGTTAGTCCCTGCGAGGGCGGCTGGTGGCGAAAGGAGGCTCCAAGTGGGCAGATGGAAGGAGCCACCCGCGGGGCCATGGGTCTGCTTAGTGATCTCTGCCTGGAGGGGACCCTGAGAGCCTTGTCTCCCTACACAGAAGGACGCTCTGCACAGAGCATGGCTGTGGTGACCCCCGCCTTCCCCCTTCCCCCTCCCCACTTCCTGAAAGTTCTGATTGGCCCCACCCCTCCAGGACTGGCTCTCCTGCAGCTTGTTTTAATCACTTTTTGAGTTAAAAGTCAATATTTAATTAACCAAGTAATTACATTCAGCTTTCGTTTGAATCTGGATATTTGCTCTGTCTGTGGGGATGCCCGCCCTCTTCCCCCTTTCCATCTGTCCTTGCCTCTTTCCCACGGTGCACCCCCAGCTACTCTGGAGGTGACAGAGAGCAGGTGATGTTGGCTTTCCCTGGGGACACCCTGGATTTTGTTCACCTTGCAGTTCATGTGACCCGGTCCAGCTCCTTGCCCAGAGGGGATCAACTGAGATACAACCATTGATTAAAAGGGGTGGGAGTTCCCTAAACACCCCTCCCCCCAAGATTCTCCACCCAGCCTGGCTGGTCCCCAGGGAAATCAAAACAACCTGTTTCTATGTGGTTCAGTGTTGAAATCAGCAGTTTATTGAGGATAGTGTTAGCTTGGCCAATGGCATGATGAACCCGCTGTCCCTGCCCTGGGCTGAGGGTAGTGTGGCTTTGGACTTTGTGTAACCCTCTTGAGGGTTTTTTATTTGAATTTACAACACTTTCTGAAACCTTAATAGCATGTTAGGTTTTCAGGCTTAAAGTTTGCTGACTCAAGACTGGCCCCGAGGGAGAAACTCCAGGCACCCTTGTACAGTCTGTGTGCCTGCGTGGGACCCCCTGTCCCACATGGCCTTCATTCAAGGACCCCATCCCACAGACAGTTTCACTCTTGATGTTCCAAATGCCCTTTCACTTGGGAATCCAGCGCCTCTCTGTAGTCTGGGTTTGGTGCTGGGTTTGACGGCTTTTGGCCCCTGGGTATGTGGAGGATTGTCACACAGCCATTATCTTTTCTTAGACTATGCCCTCTCTGAAGACCTGAGGCCCTTCCTGCCTTTCTGACCAGTTCAAAGAAGGTTCCCCTTCACCTCAAAGATAAGAGGCAGGAAGTGTTTGAGCCCGGCCCTTAGACATAATAGTCACGTGTCCACACAAAATCTGTGATACATTCCTCACGCTCCAGGTCCACTCTGAACCACGGGGTTGCCCTTTCACCAGGTGCTTGTTTTCTAAATGCAGGGGACAAGAAACATGACTAGTAAAATAGTAAAGCTAGTTAAGTTAGTAGCCTGTCTGAATCCTTTCCCTTCCCCAAGAACCGCTGCTGTCGTGGGTAACTGTGGGGCGGTGCCCTGGTTTGTATTGTGTGTTGTTATTGCTGTTTTCTCTGGCTTTTGGGGTTTTTGTTTGTTTGTTTGTTTGTTTGTTTTTGTTTTGGGGAGGGTTTGGTTTTAGTTTTGGGTTTTTTTGTTTGTTTGTTTGGTTGGTTGGTTTTGGTTTTGGTTTTGGCTCTTTTTCCCCCTTCTCTTTCCCAGGGTTTCATCTCCTCTCCTGGTGTATATGTGAAGGTTCTTTCAAATGTGGCCAATGAAAACCATGCAAAAAATAAGGATTTTTTTAGCTCTTAAAAAGCACAGGGAATGACATAGGACATTGTAGGAGTGAGACCCTCTTGTGGCTGCTGGTGGACTGGCCTCAGAGCGTGTACCAGGGACTTGGTTTCAGACTGGGCTCTGTGTGTCAGTGGACAAGAAAGCGAGCCTCTCCATAATGACCATAGCAGGCCAGGACAATCTGGCTATGGCCAGCCCTGGGGGCTGGCCTGGTGGGGACCCCGGCAGATGCCCATGCTCCAGCCGGCTTCAAGGCGCTATCTAATTGGGAGATCATTAAGATCATTATAATTAATTGGCATCCTGATAAATGGCGTGATTGCCT
Source organism: Mus musculus (assembly GCF_000001635.26). Lineage (NCBI taxonomy): Eukaryota > Metazoa > Chordata > Mammalia > Rodentia > Muridae > Mus > Mus musculus. The sequence goes on along the minus strand of NC_000068.7, from coordinate 166,152,149 downwards.
AATTGGGGTGGTTGCTAGGGAACTAGACCTCACTTGGAGCCTAGAGGGGAAGAGGCAGTGGCTGGCTGCAGTTGGGCGCTGGGGTTACAGACCCTGCAGCTCATGGGCGGGAAGCCAGAACTGTATCACCCACATCTGCTGGCAGCTGCTGAGTGTAGTTGTAGATGGAATGTGGGCTAGGGGTGTTTTCTTAGAAGGGCTGCAATCAGGACCCTTTCTTGCAAGCCATTGAAAGAGACGCTCTGAAATCACTGGGAGGCAAAGGAAAAATGCCCGACGCCTTGCACAGGGCCCCAAATCCTAAGACAGCCTTGGCATCGTGCACCACTGGCTCAGAGACTCAGCATTTGCCACAGACGCCATTCTTCCATCTCCGCTCTGCCCTCTACCTCACTCTGTGCCTTCCTCAGAACTAAAGCTGCAGTCTCTGGCAGCCCCAGGCTGGGTGTTTTAAGACAGCCGGTCCATCTGGCCACCTGCCCAGTGATGACATGGGGGCGTGTGACTCAACCGTTCTGTGCCTCTGTGTTCTCATCCAACAAGTGCTGGGGGTAAGTCCCCACTCCTTCCCGAGTCTGTGGGCCAGAGCGAGATCATCAGTAAGTACCAAGTGCTTAGCATCTGCCCCAGGTAAACCTGGACCACAGGGTGGCTGCTCTCTCACCCCTGTGGTCACAGCCCAAGAACAGAAGCAAGCCTCTTTGCAGTGACAGTCCCTAAGCCCCCAGATGCCCTCCCATGAGACCACTGACCAGTTACACACGCCCTCTGACTATGGTCTGAATGAGAAGAGAGGACCCCTTGGTCCCACAAGTGTGACAAATAAGCATGGTCATTTGGGGAGCAAGGAGCCACGTGTATGGGCAGCCAATCGTCAGAAGGGCCTGTCAGCACCCTGGCTGAGGTGAGAACTCCAGGGACATTACCACCCTCCCCTTCCCATGGGGTCTTTGGGAACCAGAGGCTATCTTAGCTGCTTCAGTGGATAAAGCTGCAGCCTGGCTTTGATCCAGGCCTTTCTGGGGGCTGAGTTTACCTGGCTCTCCACCATGAAAATCATCATGAAGTGTTTGTTTAAAAAATGTAAAGTCCCACAGAGAGAGCAGGCACCCTGCATATATATGTTCACGTCAGCAAAAGGCTTGGAAAGAGGGCCCTGTCTACTAGAGGGCGGTAGGGAATGGTACCCTAGATGAGAACAGGGGGACAGAGGTACCAAAATGCACCCTCGCCTTGAACATGACAACCTTCTTGGTATTGTGAAGGTCCTATTATTACACGATCCCACATCGGGCCAATACCACAAGGGGTCAAGTTCCCCATGGGTCCCAGTACCATAAGGATCCCAGTACTCCATGGGTCCCAGTACAGCACAGATCAGATTACCTCTTGTCACTAGTAAATACCTGACAAGAGCCAGGTGCTGCCTGAGGGCCTAGCCCAGCAAGAGAGAGCCTGGGCCACCAGAGACACAAGGCCCCCAAGAGCAAGCGGTGAATGGGGGCCATAGTCAAGGCAGTTTATAACAGGCTTCAAAAAAAAAAAAAAAAACAGTAATAAAATACAAGACACCTTCACCAGTGCAAAGCACGGTGAGGCATCTTCAGGGAGGTGGTCCAGAGAGGCCTCCCTGAAGAAGAGATCTCTGAGCCATGGCCTGAAGTGTAAGAAAGAGGCTGGCCTCAGGGAAAAGACAAGGAAAGAACACTTGAGGTGGTGAGAGAGCATCCTGTGCAAAGGCCCTGGGGTAGAGAACACGGGTTGTTCAGGAACCAGAAGTCCAGTGGGAGTAGGGAGCCATGAGTGAGTGGTGGAGACAAAGACAGAAGTGTGACATTCAGACTTTAGATTTTAAATGACATGGACAATCCGAGGAGGCTGTCAGACAGGAAGGAGCGAGCCCATCTGTTTCAGAAAACCTCGGCTCACACGATCAATAGGCTCAATGCTAAGTGGGGAGACAATGCCCGGGGCCATCGGGACCATGGGAGTCAGAACAGTCAGGGGACAAAATCATAATGATGGTTTGGGTTGGATAGAAATTTGGGGTGTGGAGCCAACAGGACTTGAGCGGGTCCAGGGTTCAGAATAGGAAAAAGCCATTGATTCTCAAACAAGGGTGCTCTTGCTGGCTAGGGGACATGCAGTGTTGGTGAAGACAATTTTGAGTGTCACAAACATGGCACCCATGGGTGGAGACTGTCTGTGCCTCTCACCATCTTTCCCTTCGAGGGAGGGCCCCACCCAAAGAGGGAACAGAGTGCTGAATGCACTGGCCGGTGGCCTGGGATAGGGTGGTTCCTAAGCACTGTGAGGAGGGAGCAGGGGGGAAGGCTAAGGGAGGACTGAGTCTGGTGGTTCTCGAGGCCCCCGGATGCCTCGTGTGTCCTGGATGTGCGAGTCTGTAGCCTGCTGAGGCTGAAGGCCTGAACTTGGGAGCTGTTGTGCTTCCCAGTTATTTTAAGCCATGTGGCTAGACACGCTTACAAGAGAGAGCTCATATTGTGTTGGCTGGTGTGGTCCCCTGTCCCCAGGGCCTGTTACATACCTATTCGGTGAATATTTTTGGACACCCCACTCACTCTCCTCTCTGTTCCTGGGAGCACTAGAATGCGCTGGCTGAGCTTTCCATGACTGACTCCTCAACTCCTGGGTGATTGGCAGACAGAAATCCCCACTGTGGCAGAGGAAACAGGGTGGGGGTTGCGGGGGGGGGGGGGGCATCTCCACCCTGACAGGTGGCACAATGCCTCCTGAGTAGAGCAGCCTTCTAAGCCTCCTCTGCAGCTGAGTCTAGCACTTTGCTAGATTCTCACAGACCAGTGTTTTACATCTCCAGTCTCAATAGGATTGCAAAACACACATAGACCCCGTGGCAGGGGCACCAGACTCATAGCTAGCTGTCTGTTGTGAAAGACATGGCCCCCTGCTTTACACACTGGGCCCCACTGGAGACAGCCCTCCATTCCAGCCCAGACTCGAATCCTTAAGCTAAGCACGCCTGTGGGGCCTCGGGGTAGGGGAAGCTGAGGCCATAAGCTGGGGGACCTCAAGCAGGGACATAAGATGTGTTTGGCCAGGTGGGCGCCAGATGTGTCTAAGAAGTACGTTGCTGACAGCTCTTCTTGTGGGCCCATGGCTGGAACTCTAGCAGGAGTCTGACCCACCTCGGTAGCCAGAGAGGTGGGGATCTGTGCAAATAGCCCAGGGAGGGAATCTGTGCTTGGTGAGCCCTGCCTAACTGCCGGCTCTAGAGACTCGGCATGCTGTCTGGAGACTTCTAAGGCCAGCTGCTAAGTTGGATGTCTCAGAGAACAGGGAAGCCGACCAAGGTCGTTACGATAGCTCAGAGTCTAATCACCATGCTTTCTTTACTTATAGTAAAATGGAATTCTTGGCTTAGCGATCTGGGCAATTGAAGTTTCTATTTCCCAACACAACAAAACATTCCAAGTACTGGAGAGCCCAAGTCTTGTCTTTTGAAAACATCTTAGAATGATGTTTTCAGTTTTCTGCTATCCACTGTCCCTCTGTCCTTCTTACTGTGTCTTTGACCTTCTTGTTGTCTCTTGTTGTAGCTGCCACAGAGCCAATCATCAACCCCCCGCCCCTTCAAAGTAGGATATAGGTCAGAACTTTTTTTCTCGCTCTTATTTTCCAAAGAACAAAATCCTTCTGAAGCTCGCCCTGCCGCAGGCTTTGCTCTGTGCCTCCTTGGCCCCTGGCTGGGTGTTGTACTGGATTCTAAACCAAATGCCAGGAAGGAGGGAAGGATAAGCGGGTTTTGCTGATAGTCTTAGCGCAATGCTTTCCAAACCAACAGATCAAACACCTTCGGGTTTTAGCAAGTGCTTTGAGGGGAGGTTTACCTGGAAGGGACTCACAGATAACTTATCTGCACCGTCATCAGTGAAATACCCCGATTAGGAATGAAAGGGAAAACTAAGGCAGAGTGGCTTATAATTAAACACAGTAAGCACACTGCAGCCCAGCACCTGGGTGGGGCACCTGGGCGGGGCACCTGGGAGGGACTGGCAAAGGTGCCCTCATTGTGCCAAGGGGCACAACTCTGCAGGCAGTGCAGGTGGATATTTGGCCAACATGACCATAAACATTTTCTAGCAGCTGAGGAGACTATACTGGGTGGATAAGCCACATGCCAAGAAGCCACCAGGACCTTAACTGGAATTCCCCAACACCTATGTAAAGAAAGACCCAAAGTGTGGCTGTGGCACCCACAATCCCAGCACAATGGAGGCAGAATCAGGAGGACCCCGAAAGCTTGCTGGCCAGATAGTCTAGCTGAATTGTTGAGCTCAAAACAAAACAAAACCAAGGTCGAAGACAACAGCTGCTGTCAGCCTCTGGTCTCTGAGCTCACAAACATGCACACATATGCCGTGTACCCATAAGACAATGGCAATTTTATAAAATACTGAACAAATGGCCAAATTTCCCAAGTGAAATGACTCTTGCTCTTCCCTTAGTTTGTCTGGGTGTAGGGTAAAAACAATTCCACGGTGATCTTCTTCATGGGTAGCAGTCCTTTTCTTGGCTCTTGAAGCTGTCAGCAGCTTTCTCCTCTGCAGCAAGGTCTGGCAGAAGTTAGTTAGGAAATCATCCTGGAACTCTGGTCTCCTGGTGCACACTTGTGATCCGGAGGCTAAGGCAGGAAATCATACAGAGGGAGTTTGAAGCTAGTCTGGGCTACATGAGATTCTGACCCCCAAAATCAAAATGGGCCTCCCCTCAGCACTGCAGTGAGTCATATGGTGCCTCGGATGTCCTCACACAGTCCCAGGGTGGCCCCTCGGGCAAGGAGAGACTCCCTGTGAGTAACAGTTTACAGCAGTGCGGATTTGGAGAACTGGAGGCATCTGCCCTAAAGATGCTGTGACACTGAGTGCGGCCAGCCTTTGCCACAGTCGGGGCCAAGTGTCTCTGGTTGATCTTGGGATCATTGTCATCTCACCAGGCTTAGATGGAGCAGGGGTAAAAGAGACATCCTGGAGGTCACGGTGTCACAAAGGCAACAGCTCTAATCTGAACGCCTTGCTCTGCTCTGCCTCTCAAGAGCTGTGTGCAGGTGGGCGAGCCACTCTGCACCTCTGAGTCACTTTTGCCTCCAGTGGAAACCTGGACAGCCATTGCAGCCTGTTCCCTAAGTAGCTGTGGGGACCCAGGTAATGCCTGGGCACGAGGTCCCGGCTACAGAAAAGCTGGCTTCCTATGGTCACTGTTGTAGCTGTTTCTGCTCGTATCTGAGAATCCTTTCTTAGCTTTTGGGGCAGGGTTGACTGTGTCTTTGGGGCACTGGCTCTAGGGAAGGGCACTGAGGCAGTTGAACACGGACCAGTGGGCCAGAAAGGAAGGTATCATTGGGGTTTACTGCTCGGCCATACCGTGTCGGCTCCCCACCCATCCTACCTTCTCTTCCAGGCCCCATCCACACTAGCCCAGGAAGGAAGCCAAGCTCGGGGCCTAGAACCTGTCCTGACAACCCAGGGTGGCACCTGTCACTGTGAGGATAGGCAGATGGTTGGAAAAAGGAAGTCTTAGAATCTCCCAGTGCCCTGGCCACAGCCTGATGGTAAATCGAGCGCCTCTGGAGTCACAGTCCAAGCCTTGAGGTGCTTCACAGCTGCCTAGAGAATGCCAGTGTTCTGCACTCTTGGGAACCATAAAAGCAGGAGAGAAGGCTCAGGTATACTGCCTCTGCCAAGTCCCAAAGGGGCTCCTTGAGGTGGCACACAGCCTGAAATAGCTTATGTCAGGGCCTGTTCCTGTAATAAAATGCAGGCTCACTGCAATATCCTGCCCTGTCTGTACCCCCACCCCACCCCATTTACCTCTCAGACTCTTGAGGCTGGTTGCCTGCCCTCCCCCACTCCCCATACACTGGACACTTCGCTCTTCTTGGATGCCGTAAAGTGATCTCCAACACTAAGTCTAGATACTTGCTCTTTGAACTGTCTAATGTCACCTCTGGCTCCCTCAGTCTCCGCTCTAATGTCACTCTAGGATGACAATGTTTCCTTTGGAATTCTCTTGTTTGTTATTGGAATTCTCTTATTTCCTCTCTCCTCATTAAAATGTCAGCCTAGTGTGGTGGGGCCTTGGTCTTCTCAGAGCTTGGCCCAGCCCTGCAGGTACCCCGGAAAGAGGCCTGCAGATTGGCTGCTGAAAGGAACGGAGTCTGTCCTTGCTGGAAGGTGACTGACTGCTCAGACCCTGGAAGTCCAAACCTGTTTGTCGCTGGCAGAGAACAAGCTTAAAGTGGAACTGGTTAGATTCACACATTCCCACAGTAGCTGGCAGAGGAGGGGTCATCACCCTGATGTCCCGGCAGGGACAGCAGGCCTCAGGAACACGGGGCGCTTGGGCCATGTGGGAAGTGAAAAGTTCACCTTTGAGACAGGTGATGTGCCTCATCTCCTCCCTGGCCTCCCAACATCTAAGCGCATCACAGGATGGGCTCTGAGCACTGCCTGGGTTCCGGGGGACCCAGGATGATTTAGGGCTGGAGTAGAATCCTGCTCCGTGTATTAGGGGCTCATGTCTGCAGACCTGGGAGTACAGAGCCCTGTCTAGAAAACAAAAGAAATTGTAAGGCCTCCAAATTGACTACCCAGGGCCTGTGTTTGGCTTTTATGTTCTTCACCCATGTGTTATTTTGAACCTTTTGGGGGGAAAATCAATTAATAGAATGTTGGGGTGGGGTGTCCCCCCCAACAGGGTCTTGCTATGTAGCGCAGGCTGACCTGGAACTCTCAATCCTCCTGCCTTTCCGTCAGCCTCCCAAGTGCTAGAATTACATGCATATTTCAAAAGTTAGAGTTTCAGTTAGAGACAGTGTGTGCCCTGACAGGCCACCTGAGTGCCTCTTGACTTAGCCAAGGGCTGCGCCTGAGTCCGGCCACCTCTGTTCTTGCCCTGCCTGGTTAGTTTTCCCACGGTAGAGGCGGCCTCTGCAGAAAACAAAGCCAGAGTGGGGGTGGGGAGCAGTGGCCCTGTATCAGGCCCAGGGGGAGCAGTGGCCTTGTATCAGGCCCATTTCTCCAATCACAAGGCCCACACAGATGTCAGCACCCTGCGATGACACGCTTTCAGGGACAACACACTACACACATGCCTGTAGTGATACTGAAATCTTACACCTGTCAGGTAGCACACACCTGTAATCCCAGCACTCTGGGTGTGGGGGCAGTGGGGTCATGGGTTCAAGGCCATCCTTGGCTACATAGCAAGCTTGAGACTTAGCCTGAGCTACATAAGACCCTATTTCAATACTAGTGCTGCTGCTGCTGCTACTACTACTACTACTAATACTAATAATAAAATCTGCCCTGTATTTGTTGCTTGGCATTTAGTCATCCCCAAAATCTTTAAAAACAGGAAGTTGGTCGTGTCTGTCTAGTAAGGGGTAAACTGAGGCACGATGTGGAAAGCTTCAGTGGGGTCATTCATTAAGATCCGTCATCTTCCCACGTCCATTGCTAGGCTCTGAGGTGTGTGGTGGAGGTGGCAGTAGCTCTCTTGTGTTCTGACAATGCGTGGGCTGCCAGTGGGTTGCTTTGAGTGACCCCAGTGCTGGTCACAGGCATTGTTTCCTCAGCCGGGCTGACTCCCACATTTCTGTGTGGCCTGAGCAGCCACATGGCAGCCGGAGTGTAGCTTCAGGAGGGGCAGAAATGAGAAATGCCGAGTCTAAGCCTTACACAGGTCCTGCGTCACACTGGCCGTTTTCTCTAGGATAGGAGAGGTTGAAGAACTGCACCGTTTCCTGGGGTGGAGGCTGCACACAGGTGGGGCTGCCCAGCAGAGTCTGAGGAAGTAACAAGTCACCCACCCGTCCCAATGCTTGCCCCAGGAACTGGATTCGTCTGGGGGCACTGAAAGGCTCAGGGATCTGTAGGAGAGCTGGGCTTGGGAGAGCACAGGACACAGTCTGGAAGTCTGGGGGGTCTCTGAGCAGGAGTTGCTAGCGGCCTTTTGGAGTGTGGCATGAGGGCCACTGAGAGACCATTCACCCCTGCTGGGGCCCTTGCTCTGAGCACTATCTGGGAGGCCTGAGCTCAGGAAGAGTCTCATTGGCTAGCTCTGGTCACATGGTCACCCTTGGTAGGAGAGAATATCCTCTATGAAGTAAATTGAGTTACTGTTTTCCAAAGAAGGAAGGGGAGGCGGGTGCTTCTCAGGCAGGAGAAATGAAAAGTCTGCATGCGTCACCCTTCTTACCAAGATGGAGCGGCTATCATCTCAAAGGATGGAGTTTTTTTGGTTTGGTTTGTTTGTTTGTTTGTTTGTTGTTTTTCAAGACCGGGTTTCTTTGTGTAGCCCTGGCTGTCCAGGAACTCACTTTGTAGACCAGGCTGGCCTGGAACTCAGAAATCCGCCTGCCTCTGCCTCCCAAGTGCTGGGACTAAAGGCTTGCGCCACCACCGCCCGGCCAGGATAGTTTTTTTAAAGGCCGGCAGCGACAGACCCTGTAGTGAGGTACTGGGCAGAGTCAACTCCCCTCATCCAGCTGTTCCTCAGTGTTCTTGTCTGGAAAATGAAGATGACCTGTGTAGGTCCTCCCGGCACCCCAGGTCCCGGACACACCCCCACCCCAGCCTTGTCTGGACCTGGGTTTCTCGGTTTCCTTTCTTGCAGCCCCAGGATGTGCCTACTTAAGGACGCTCAGGCTGATGCCTGGCGCCCTGCAGTAGCACTGCCCTGGCTCGTAGGATCCGCGGCCTCCCTTCAGATATTTACTAACCCATGAGGCACACAGGGCAGGAGGTGGGGCCCACATGTTCTCTATCCAGCCCATATATAGCTGGGTAATTGGTCAAAGGGACATCAGGCATCGGTCCCACCTGTGTGTCCCAGTCTCTGGGACCAGAGCACTGGGTTGTTAATATCGTCTCGGGATGGAGGGATGGCGCACTCAGCCAGTCATCAGGCAGAAGAAGAAATGACTGGGCTATTAATCCCAGCAGTCAAAACGCCCTAGTGTTCCTGGATGGTCTTCCTGAAGAACAACAACATCCACAGCCAGAAACACCCCCCCCCCAGTGCTGTGTGTAGGGCACCCATGGGCACGGGAAGTGTGGGGCTGAGTGATAGGGCGAGAGAGGCTGGGACGGTCAGTCCCCACTGCACACCAGCCCGCAATTAGGCGTGAATAACGACTCTGTTCAAGTTGGGCTTTATTGCTTTTGGCTCCAGGCCTTTTACAGAAATAACTGTAACTCCTGCCAAGGAAGCCTCTGTCCTCAGCTGAGAGGAAAGAACAAAGAACAGAGGTGGGAATGTCTGCATCTGATTCTAGTTCCCCGAAACACCCAGGAAGGGCAGCAGGCGTGGCTGCCCACAGGCATGGGCTACGGTACAGCTGTGTCCACTCTCGGCCGTGCCAGCCAAGCAGCTCCCGCGTGCTTCCGCCATCCAGGCTCTGTGGGCTTACTCCGATTACGGGGCCTTTGCCTTTATTAACATTCCCATGTGGTGTGGGGTGGGGGAACTTGGGTGCCACGGCGTGCATGCAGAAGTCAGGTGACAACTTTGTGGAGTTGGTTCCCCTACCTTCGTGTGTGTTCCAGTGTCAGAGTCCAGGTTGACTGCCTTCTGTAGTGAGTGCCTTTGCCACTGAGACATCCCGCCGGCCCTTTCATGCGCCTTTCCTTTCCTCTGCTTAGAAGGCGTTTCACGAGCATTGCCTGCCTAGGATACCCAAGGCCTGAGGGTTAGTCCCCAGCAACGGGAAAGAAGGAGGGAGGGAGGGAGGGAGGGAGGGAGGGAGGGAGGGAGGGAGGGAGGGAGGGAGGGAGGGAGTTTCAGTTCTAACCAGCTTCTCACTGACCTTTTGAGTCTCAGCTCAATGTCACTTCCTCCCAGAGGCCTCCTCTGATTGACTCTCTGGCATTGCCCCCCTGACAGATTCCTTCAGAGCTCTCAGAAGAGTCTGAAACTCTTCAGTAGCTCATTCTCTGTTGTTCTCGCCAGAGCACCAGTGTCTGGAGCCAGCCCTTCCTCATAGTCCCTGAAGCACCCACACACAGTGGCTAGCACACACACAGTAGGTGCTCAGGAAAGACCTGGTGGCCTGGAAGATTTCCTCACAGCCCTCCAGCCAAGCTGCAGAGGGGCTTCACTGTCTGTGGGCTTAGAATGGACTGGATTCCCTGTGGCCTGTCTCCCAGATCTAGTTCTTTGTCCTTTTTAACATTTGATTTTTAATTACTTGTGTGGATATGGGGGTTGTATATGTGAAGGCAGCGCCTGCAGAGGCATTGGGTCCCTCATGAGCTGCCCAATACAGGTGCTGGGAACTGAACTCAAGGCTTCTGGGAGAGTAGTGTGTGCTCTAAACCACTGAGCCATCTTTCCATCCCCTAGGTCCTTCGTCTGTGCCCATGTCCCGGACTATAGACAAAGGCTGCTGCAAACAGGTATCTTTTTCCAAAAATGACCAGACAGTCCTGAAAGTTCTTGCATGGCAAGCCTTCCTCCCCAGGTCACATCCCACCCTGTGTGAGATTTTCTGAGCATCTAGACTCTTACAAACGAGGAGGGGAGCTGGCAACAAAAACCATGGAAAGAAATTAATGTTTTCTCGAACTTCAGATATGAAAGCTATTTCTGTCTTTCCCAGACCTGACTAGGAAGGTTTGTTGTCAGGAAAGGCTGGCAAGACAGCCTGGCATCCTACCATACCTATGGCAGAGGCAGGCAGGTCACCGCTGAGTGTACAGAGGAAATTCCAGACCAGACAGGACCAGACAGTGAGACCCTTCCTCCTCTAAAAAACAGAAACAAGCTCTAGGGGTGCAGCCTATTGGCCGAGCCCTGCCCAGCATGCACAGAGCCCTGGGGTCCATCCCCAGCACTGCATAAGCACAATGTGGTGGGGTGTGGCTATAATTCTATCACTCAGGAGGTGGGAAAGGGATGGTCGGAAGTTCAAGGTCACCTTTGGTGAGTTCAAGGCGAGCCTGGGATATGCGAGACTTTACCCTTAACTCACACCTGATCCCAACCCTTCTTGCCCTCCGGATCCTGTTTATCATGGCTTTCACTCTACTGAGTCATACAAGAAATTAGAGATAGGTTACCAGGTCTAGAGATAGGTTACCCAGACTTCCTTGGGCTCTGAGGAAGCTCTGGAATGGGCATGGGGTCAGCTTATATCCCAATAGACAGGTGGCTCTCACTGCCCAGCAGGACAGGGACACTGAGGTGACGGCCTATGAGCCATCACACTGTGTGTGTTTGAGAAGTGCCGCGGAGCCTGGTGTGTTCATCTATACTGTGTCCTCTAGACTCTCCATGGAGAGGTGAGGCTCATGTCCTCTGCCCTCAGACTAACTCGGCTACATCACACATATCCAGAGAATGAAGGGTAAGAGTGTAAAGCCATTGAAGGGAACCGGCAGCTCCCTTGTTGCTGGGCACCCAGCTTTGGAACCCTCTCTTGGCCCCACCCCGAGTCCACCAGAAACAGGCCGCACGCAAGCTTGCTCAGCAGTCAGCAGATAACCCAAGTCACAGCTCTGGAGCCTTGCCAGCCATGGCTACAAACAGCAGAGAGCAACCGTTCTTCCTGAGTCTGACGAAAATAAGTGAGCTTGACTCACGGCCCAGAAGGCTCGGTGGAGAAACTGACCTTAAAAAAGAGAGAACAAGGGGTGAGGTGGGGTGGGCTGGGCTGGAGAGATGGCTCAGTGGTGAAGAGCAATGACTGCTTTTCCAGAGGTCCCGAGTTCAATTCCCAGCAATCACACGGTGGCTCACAACCATCTGTAATGGGATCTGAAGCCCTCTTCTGGTGTGTCTGAAGACAGCTCCAGTGTACTCATAGAAATAAAGAGAGCGAGAGAGCAAGAGAACAAGGTAGGCAACAGTGATGGACACCTCTGCAGGCAGAGGCAAGCAGATCTCTGTGAGTTTGAGACCATCCTGGTCTACAGAGGAAGTTCCAGGACAGCCAGGGCTGTTACATAGAGAAACCCTGTCTCGAAAAAACAAAAGAGAGGAGGACGGGGGAGGGAGAGAGGAGGAGGAGGAGGAGAGAGAGAGGGAGAGAGGGAGAGAGAGAGAGAGAGAGAGAGAGGGAGAGGGAGAGGGAGAGGGAGAGGGAGAGAGAGAGAGAGAGAGAGAGAGAGAGAGAGAGAGAGAGAGAACAACTCAAAGCTGAAGGAGACAGAATCTATTGAGCCTGAAAAAATGGAACCGAAAAGCCAGCCTTCTTTTTTCAGGCTTAACTGGAACAAGGCTCCTAATGTCATTGGCTCACCCACTTCCCAGAACTGGCCTCTTCCAGTGTTTGCTTCCTTTTCCACTCTGCAGGTGGCAAGATAGTGACAAGACCCTTTGTTTTCGTAGAATGGGCTCCTCTTCCTGACCAGTCAGGCCGGTGTACCTACGTCCTGATTAGTGAGTCACTGATGCACGGGGATTGAAGGACTGCTTGGCTCAGGTCTTGGTCTCATGGTCTAACTTTAGACCTCTGCAGCTACACCTAAACATTCTGGACCAAAGGCAGGGAGACAGGGATGCTCAAATGGAAGCAAGGTGCTGATGCCGAGTAGCCCAGAGCCAGCAGATGGGACTTGACAACATTGCCGGGCCTTGGCTGTACTTGCGGAGGTTGTTAGCCATCCCACCCTCTCAGCTCTATGCAGTGGATGTAGCTACTTCTCCCACTTTACAGATGGGGATATCGAAGCCCTAAGAAATGATACACCATCATATCCAGTGGGCAGCAGAGCTGGTTCCAGATCACAGTGCACCCCACTCTACTCCATGTTCCCTGCTGCCTCGCCCCACACACCCACCACTGTGGACTGCCTGGCTCACCAACACCCCGCCTCTGCCTGCTCCATGGGAGCAGGGATTTGGGTGTAGTTTTCACTGGGCACAGCAGATGTACAGGTGTGTGACTGCTGGGGTCCCACAGCCCATCAGCCATCTGCTTCTTTGGCACATTGACGGTCTGGACACTCGGCTTCCCAAGATTCTACATGTGTTGTTTCTAGCCTCTCTCTGAGCTCCAGCCGGGAGCCCGGGTCTTGACGCCACCTCCCATCCTGTCTGTTGTCCCCTCCTGGTGATGCCACTGGCTTCTGGTGTGTTGACTCATTAGAGAGTCAGTACCACAAGGGCAGGTACTTGGCCTCCCTCTGTTTGGTCACGGTACTGAGAACTGCGCCTGGCTCACAGGCCTTCCAGAACGTTCTAGAGTCTCCATGGTTTTGCAGCTGGCTACCATCTTGCTGGAGCTCTGGGACCACTGTTCACTGTTTTCTTCATGCCTGAGTTACCTACCCAGAGGCTGAGCCCTGTGTTGATATCGAGCCTCTACCCCTCCACCCCCAAGCCCCTCAGACGGGTCCTCTCGTCCCTGTCCTGTTTCAGGGCTAGCTTGGTTCTCTTGTTTCTAGCTGGAATCACAGAAAAAGGCACCAGAGTGCCCAGGTCCTGGACCTTAGAAGGGGACATGGGGACATGGGGAACTGTCCCATAGACCCCAGAAGCTCCCTGTCAAGCCAAAGAGCCCTCAAGGGAGCCTGCACCTAGGAGGCAGGAGATGTCAGGGCTAGCCGTCTGCCTGGCCACATGTTCCCCTCCCATTCTGCATTCTTTCCCTCAGCCTAAGGCCACACCCTCTACCATTTCTTCAAGCTCTCCCTGAGCTCCAGGGCTTCTCTGGCCTTTGTATCTATCTGTTGAGCACCTCAAACTTGATACTTCCCACCCTCCTCCAGGCAGTCTTCCCTGACTGTCCCTGCCAGCAGTTTCTCTGTATTGTTCCTACTCACTAAACCTCAGTCCTGGCTATTGTTCTGGGCTTCTGAATGGGGGTTGCAAGAAAAGGGCCTGGGGTCAGGACATCTGGGTGCACCCTTGCTTACCTCTCATGAGCAGAAGGCACCTACGGACAGAGCTGTGGCTCTCTGTCAAACTGTAGAGCCGTGAGCTGTGAGCTTACTTCCCAGAGACCCGCCTCCAGGGGCCTCCAGAGCACCCCTCCCTTCTCTCCCTACCAGTCCCTCCTGTGTCCCCTTGACAAGCTCACCCAGAGGCAGATAGCACTGACGCTCTGATGTGACCTTTCCTGAGGAACCTCTCGGGGGACAGGGAGTGGATGTGGTTGCAAGCCTCATTATTCATGGCAGATTTTGAACCCGTCCTGCCTCAGCTTCCTCACCTGTGCCTCTCAGTGCTGCTGTATGTGTGGCTACACAGGTAACACAGGATGGACGTTGAGGAATGCGTTGGGGGTTATGCTCCCTCCTGAAGGACAGTCCCGACTAGTCTTTGATTGACTACGGGATAAACCTTAGTCCCACCCATTATTACCCAAATCCTCTCTGGGCTCCATTCAATCCATGAGTAACAACACTCGCACATACATACATGCACACACAGGGGGGCACAGCACCCAGGACAGGGCTTCTGAAGTCTCCCAGGCTCCTAGTCTCTCATTGGTCAGACCTGGGTCACATGCCCACCTCTGGGCCAGTCACTGGAGCCAAAGATGAGAGATGTTCATTGGCTCTAACTGTGTCCGTGGACCTTGCTGCTGCAGCCACACTGAGCCACAAGTGGCCTCTGGGCACAGTGGAGGGCTGTTACTAGGAGACAGATGGGAGAATATTCTATGCTACATCAGGAACAAACCTGAGCACCCACTGGTGTTGGGGACACAGGAAGGGAGAAAACTCACTGACAGAGATCTGTGCCTTCCGGGAGGTGACATTCTGGCAGGGAGATTGGCAGGTAGACTAACAAGTGGCTGAGGTGGCCAGTGCTTCAATCTCATTGTGCAAAGCTGAGATGTGAGCAAAGTCTGGGTGGAAGGGGCTGGGAAGATATCCCAATGAGTGGCCAGTGCAAAGGTCCTGGGGTGGAGACATTCCAGGCATATACAGAGAGAGAATGCAAAGAAGGGTTGAGTCTAGGGTGAGATTGTGAAGGGTCTTGTCTTTGTGCCCTTTGGGGACTCTGTGGTTTTACCCTGGGTGGGGTAGACCCTTGGAGGCTTTTCAGTAAGAACAGGCCTTGGTTTTTCTTTAGTGGAATTCTGGCTGCTTGGTGAGAGAAGTGGAACCCACTAGGGGTTGTGTCACCCATCCTGGGGGGGTGGGGGGGACACTCCTGCCACCAAATACCTTACTTCATATCCAGGTGGTCCCAGTCTGTGGCAGGACTCTGCTCGCAGCTCATGGTATCTCTGTGTACCCCAGACTAGTCCTTCCTCGGCTCCGACCCCGTCAGCTGCATGGTCCTTCCTGTACTCTCTACCCTTCTTGTGGGACTTGGAGACCCCCAGAGGAAAACAGCCATTCCAGGTATCCTGAATGAGACCCTGAGGATTCCCCATAGCTAACTCCGTGGGCCAGGAATCTCCAGCCACACCAAGACCTGCCCCCACGTAGAGTGGCACATAGATGCAGAAGTGTAGCGGTGTCTTCACACTCTTGGGACTTTAGGTGTCTCCAGAGATACTTTGCAAGGCTGTGGGGAGCCTTTGCCAAGTCCAGTGAGAAGAGAAAGGGCTAGACAGGCTTTGAAATGAGCTGATGAGGGAGGCGGTGTGCACAGTGGTGGATAGGATGCTCTGAGACAGACAGCACCCGGTCCAGAGGCATTCTGTGCAACGATTTTGAATCTTCTTACCAAGAAGGAGAAAGCAGAATGTCTCCTGTCGTTGTTAATTGATTTCTTCTGTGTCCAGAGAGAAGCTGGCACAGAGCCAGAAGTCATCAGGGTGGGGCTTGGGGGGGACTCATCAAAAATCGACCCACGGATAGCTCGGGCTGACAGATAATTAGCCCCTCTCATGCCACAGCTCTGCGTTGCGGAACTCAGCCTCTATCCGGGGCAGGAAGGGCTCCTTGAGACCAGCATGCAGAGCCAGGGCTGGGATTGGAGCCCAGCAGATGACATCTGCCTCTGCCCCACCCCCATCCCTATCACTGTGATAGCTAAAGAGGTTCCGGGAGGGTACCTGCCCACCTGCTGCCTTTTGGGGCAGGAAAGACTGCGGCTAGAATGGAAGCCTCTTAAGAACCAGCTTATAGACCTGCTTATGGGCTTCCATCGTGCCAGCCAAATCCAGTCTGGGTCTGAACCTTGCCTGCCCAGAACCTACAGTCCTGGGAAAGTGATTTTAGCGATCCGAGTGGGCATGACGTCATCACTAGGCAGTTCTGCGCTTTAGATGGGCTGATAGCTGTGAAGTGCTCAGAGGGAGAGTCACCCAGGGCCTTACAAGCTGGGATCGCAGGAGTGTTTGCTTACATGAGTCCTGGCTGCAAAGCTGCCACTGGAGGCCCTGAGGAGCAGCCTGTGGGAATTCCCTCGGGACTGTCTTACTTCTACTTCTGGGACATTCAGTGTATCTACATTGGTGCTTCTGGAGGGGCCCTTGGCCTCTTGATAAGTGTACTTTTGGGGGGATGACCCTAATTTGGAGTAGTTCAGGGGCCAGCACCATGGTGAGGGAATCTCTCTGTTCATGCGAGCCTCCTGTTCCCTCCAGACTGGGTGGCAGTGTGCATTGGTTTCTGGCATCGGCTGGTATCCTCACTCAGGAGAACAGTGTTTGAAAGGGCCCTCCTGCAGTGCACAGGGAGGCCGCCAGCTTTCTTTAGCTCCATGGGAGCCACTCTACACCCTCACACTGGGGAAAAGAGGTTCCCAATTCAGAGTGTGTATTTGTTTGTTTATTTATCGTGGTGGTAGATGCTGTGACTCCGACAGGCTTCAAGCTTGTAAGTCTCCTGTCTCAGCTTCCGGAGCGCTGTGATGGCATTGTTACCTCACCTGCCATTTAAAATGTGTCTGAAGATGTCGTGGATTAAGGTGACGCCCAGTTGTGGGCTTGCCTAGCTTGTGCCTACCCTGAGTTTGATCCCTGGCATAGCATAAGCCATGGTGGTGCACCCCTGTAATCTCAGTACCCAATAGTGGAGGTGAGGTCATTCCCGGCTACATGGCAAGTTCAAGGCCACACTGAGAGCTTGTCCCCAAAACAACAGAAAAGAGTGGGTTAAGCAAGGAAAGGGATAGGAAGGTGACAGGAATGGGGACTGTGGCGTTGGATTGAAGAAGTTGGGGGACAGAGTTGGGGCCAGGAGAGACACCAGGCAGTCAGGAGGGCAAGGTTCAGGTGCTCCCTGTAGTCCTCTCTGGGTGCCTATGGGGACGGTGAGTCTGTCTTCTTGGCTGTCTTGGGTAGATGAGGAGAGCCCATAGGGGGTGGGAGGGTCATGGAAGGGGCTGTGGAAACCCCTGCAGGAGGGTGATCACTGCCTCCAGAGAGCATTCACACTGCAGTGGGAAAGCTCTGCTCCCACCTCTGGGCGACGTGTTTGATCTCTCATGCCCAGCTGTCTGCAGGGGAAACTGAGGCACGGTGGTTTTAAATGACCAGACCAGGAACTCAAAAGTCTGTGCTTTTAGCTGTCATGCAGGGTGGATCAGGGGAGGCCACCACATTGGCTCTCTGTGGTGGTAGATGAGGGTTTTAACATGGCAGGAGGCCAAGGCGGCCAGTGTCGACCCTCAAGGACGCCACCCTCAGTGAGCAGGCCAGGTTTCCCTTCTTAGTGTGTCCTCAGTGGCCTGGTGCCATGACTCCCTTCCCAGATCTCTGTGGAGACACTGAGGCAGGCACTGGGAATCACTCACAGTCTTTGCCCCACAAAACAACCCCTCTCGGGGTGGGGTGGGGGGGGGAGAGGCAAATGTTCAAGGACACTCTGTCAACCTGTCACAGCGCCTGGTTTGGAACTGGGTACTCACCGTGCAGTGGGAGAGGTGACCACAGACATAGAGGACAGAAAGGCTCCACCAGCAACAAAGAGGGATGCAGACTCTGGGGCCCTCAGAGGGCAGGGCCCATTGCTACCCTGGAGCAAGGGACAAGAGGAGGAAGCAATCCACGTGGCCCCAGCAGACCTGTGGCTACAGATGGGGAGCTACTGGGGGGAGGGCAGGGCGAAGGAGGAAAAATAGCCGAGCTCTCAGATGGCTTCCAGAGGTGGATGCAGGCTCTGCTCCCTGTGGAGAGATCAAGAGAGTGAACAGCACCCACCCAGACCGTCCCTGGTGCCTCTCTAATGATGCCACCATGATGGCTGACTCCTCCTTGGGGGCCCCTCTGGAGAAGCATGTGGGTGCCCTAGGTCTCTGAGTTGTGTAGACTTTAGGTACGGCATGGCCCTCTAGAACCTAGCCTCCCTCCCTCTGCAGAATTCAGAGTTTCTTCCAATCTCCACCCCTCTAGTTACCTAGTCATTTGCATCAGGCACTGCCCAAGGAGCAGGGGACCTAGCTGTGACCAACACAGGCCTCATCTCTGCCCCTCATGGGACATCCTCCATCTGCCCTGAGGAAAAGAACACCCCTGGGCATTTTACAGCCCTGGGGCGAGTGACATGGTGACAACAGCAGGCCACACAACCCCATGGGGGCCCTGGGTAGGGCTCTGAGGTGGTGGCTAGCATCCCCTTCCCATACCTCCATAGTCAACAGGGCAGACAGACACCTTCAAGGTCATAGTTATGGTGATGTGTCCTGACTCAATGGCACATAGTCCTCCCTTCTCCGCCCCCCCCACCCCCCAGCGAGAGGTGGCTGAGCCGCTGCTCGGGGACCATATCCCACCTCCCTTACCCACCTTTGCTGGAGATACAGTCTGCCTGCGGTCAAGGATGACAGAGAGAGGCTAGCGTGGAATGCTCTCTCTGTAGTCATCTTGTTTACTCCGCAAGGTCAATCTGATGGGAACCCTTGTGCCCAACTGTGGTATCAGGGGATGAGGGCCATCCATCCACGGCCTTGTTAAAAGTAATTAGCTTGGCCATGGGGAAACTGGGGTTCTCCTGATGTTTGTGAGGACAACAACCCCCAAGGGGTGGGTCTGAGCCAAGAACCTGTGAACATACAGCCCAAAGCACCCAGGAACCCAAGCCTTCTGCTGCTGGAGCTGGAAGGGAAGGGGCAAGCAGGGGTGCTGGTGGCTTGTCCTTTGCTGTGTCTGGGTAGGTGGGTACACAGAGCTCTTGTCTGTTAAGGGTTTCTTTACTATGCTTCAGGGCAGTTCCTGTGAACAGTTCTGCTGCCAATCTGCCCCTGAGACAATTTCTCTAGCTTAGCCGGCCCTGTGTTCATGCCATCTTAGACAGCGGGGAAGGCTCTTCTTGCCCACACTGAGCCTTCCTTGTGTGAGGCAGCATGCAAGCCCAGCGGGGCAACTGTGGTGTCAGTACTAACTCTCACCTACCCCTCTCATCCTTCAGATCCTGAGGGAAGAGGGGAAGGAATCCCATCCTCACGACACCACCTCGGCCTCTGCATCCAGGAAGAAGCAAAGGACCAGCAAGCCACGCCAATGGCACCCCCTGGCCTGCCACTATGGCTGCTGTCCACCGCTCTCCTCTCCCTGCTGGCTGGCAGCTCGGCCTTCCTCTCCCATCCCCGCCTGAAGGGACGCTTCCAGAGGGACCGCAGGAACATCCGGCCCAACATCATCTTGGTGCTTACGGATGACCAGGATGTGGAGCTGGGTAAGTGGCTGAGCTAGCCGGGGACACCTGGGGCTCTAGAAGAACCATGTCCCCACACCCCCATAGAAACTCCAGGTGCCAGGCAGTTGTGTGGAGTTTGCATCTGAGTTCACACTTGGGGGCCTTGAGAATGTGGGTTCGTGGTGACCCTCAAGGGTAGGGATCTCCATCTTCCCAATGCAGACTGATTCCCCAATGCCTACAACCTAAGGAGCAGAGAGACTGTGCTCAGTTTGCTCTTGTCAACCATTTGCTCTCCCAAGCCACTGGGCCATGGCCTTGGCTGACAGCTAAGCCATCCCCTGTCCCTTCCCATCTGAGCAATGCCACGGCTTTTGCTCTTTCTGCTACAAGAAGCACTGGTAGGAGACGCCAAAACGGAGGCCACCAAAAGAGGCTTCAAGAGTCAATCTAATGCCCGGCGTGGTGGCGAATGCCTTTAATCCCAGCACTCGGGAGGCAGAGGCAGGCAGATTTCTGAGTTTGAGGCCAGCCTGGTCTACAAAGTGAGTTCCAGGACAGCCAGGACTGCAGAGAAACCCTGTCTCGAGAAAAAAAAAAAAAAAAAGAATCAATCTAGATCTGTTCTGGATCACCTGTGGGCATCTCCCAGTGAGCCCCATCTCTCCCTCTCCGTGTCTTCTCACCTTGAAGTCAACGTATGGGTTCCTCCCCAGCTGAGCCCCTCGTCCTTGCTGCCCCATGGGAACACTCGACCCTCTGTATCCTCAGTTCTCCATTTGCAGATTCAACCAAACACAGATCAAAACCAAAGAGTACGGATGGGCATTCCCACTAATCATTAGTCCCTGAGCAGTACCGTAAGACCTAGCTCCCTGTGTCACGGTCATCTAGAGCGAATAAGGGGGATACAGGCTATTAGCAAAGAGCACGGCAGTTAATACGGGAGCCTGAACATCATCAGGGCCTGATTCCCCAGCACCGAGGGACAACTGTGCAATCTGAGCCACAAATGCAAGTGACTAGAGATGTGGCTTAGTTGGTAGAGCACTTGCCTGGCATTTGCAAAGCCCTGCATTCTGTCTCCACCCAGCACTATAAACACCAGGCGACATGGAAGTGTGAGCCCAGCACTAGGGAGGTGGAGGCAAACAGATCAAAAGTACCTGACTACGCAGCTAGTGGGAGGCCAGCCTGGGCTACATGAGATCCAGAAATTAAAAAAAAAAAAATGTAAAATGAAATGAGTGCGGTAATATTTTGTTTAACCCAATATGCAATCACCTGAAGCGTGGTCAGCAGCGTGGATTCCTTAAGAATGCTTTGCCTTCCCTTCCCTTGCCCCCAAGAGCTGGCATGCCGTATCCCAGGCTGCACAGCCACATGGAGCTTGGGACCTTCATACGGCACAGTGTGCACGGTAATGCAGCTTCCTTCTGCAAGTTAGGTGCCCCTCCTAATCATCTCTCCTACTGTGCACTGTGAAAATCTGGAAGCGGGTGTCCCAGGTAGGGGAGAAGAGAATGTGCAAAGGCCCTGGGGCAGGATCAAAGAAGTAGATATGGCTGGAGCCTGGAAAGGGAGGTAAAACGGAGACCAGCGAAGGATGGGGTTGTGGTTGTTATTCCTGACCAGGTGGACGCTGTTGACCAGGTGAGGGGTGGGCCCTTTCCTGTCTGCTCTCTGAGGACAATGGAATATAGTTGGTGGCAATGACAGAGTGACTTACAGGGCAGATCTTTGCAACTTGAGTCTATGCTTTAACTACCCAAAAGCCAGCCTTGACCCAGTGGGTACTGATGACCCCAAGCTCAGGGAATTCTAAGTACAGAAACAATGGCCCAGAAGCAGGCAGGGCTCAGAGCTTTATCGACAGCTTGACATGCAGGGTGCTGATCTGCTCATGGGGAAGGAGGGATCTGTGGGGAGTCTGCATTGTGTGGCCTAGGAACACGGGTGATTTGTATGCAGCAGGGCCTGGCCTCTGGGCCCTTGGGCTCCCTTCCTGTGACTGCCAAGCTGTTGGCTCTGGTGGTCAGGACACCCAAAACAGCCCACATGGCTCCACGGTCCAGCAGCAAAGTTTAATGAGAATAGTAGGTGTTTGTTCTGCCAGGTGCTGGGGGCTGCTGGCAGGGTGGGGTGGGGGATACTGTGCTGGCAAAGGGATACAATATTGATAAACCACGAGCCATGTGGCCCCAGTGAAGGGGCAGAGGGATATTGGGTTGGGATTTTTGTTGTTGTCGTCGTCTTTGGTTTTGTTTTGAAATAAGGTCTTGCTATAGAGCAGAGGTTGGCCTCGAACTCAAGATCCTCCTTCCTCAGCCACTTGAGTGTTAGGGAGACAGGCATGAGCCGCCACATGCACCTTCAGTGTCATTCTTAGTGAAACAGGTCAGGAGGGAGTGTGTGGCCTCACTTGAGTTCCCGAGGGACCCCACTGCTATGCTGATGACATCAGGGACAAGAGCAGGAGCAGAGGGTCGAGATGTGTAAGGATGAAGGCTCAGAGCAAGCTGTGTATACCTGGATGCACGGATGCAGGACCTGACCCAGCATCAACTACATGCTGACTTTCAGGACAATGCCCTTGCTAAGCCCGAATCGCATCACAACATTGAAGCTGACTCTTATCAAAACCAGTGTAAGCAAACAAATCAGGAACCCATGGATGAAATAAAGAGGGGAGAGAGAATGAACCATGGCTGACTGTAAGTAGATACATTCATCCCTCTCTCCATCTTACCAATGGAGAAAGTGAGGCACAGAGGTGTTAAACTACATGTCCAGGTTGAAACAGGATTTGAACCTAGAACCATGACCTTCGTCACTGCTGTGCTCAGCCCATTTCTGGGATGGATGATGGCCTATCTAGAGAGTGTCCATGTTGATGCTTCACTGTCGCAAGTACTGTCATCAGCAGAATCTGCATATGTGCGTCATTGCTCACGAGAGTGAGTATTCTGAAATGTAAATTTCAGGGAGCCAGTCATTCGAGACAAGGACTTGCATATTCTGTGCTGTGACAGCTCCTGCCCACATCCCTGGGTGACAGAGATTGGTGCCCACCAACCGTTACCTCCTCGAGTGTCTTGTTGTGTCCTAAGCAAACAAAACTGAGCCTCTGTGAGGAGGGTGGGACGGGAAGTAGGTAGTTGGGGGCCTGACTGGCTTTTTATAAACCAGACAGACCCAGATCAATAATGCATGCGCCCAAAAAGCCCGGCACATTATCTCACAGTTGGCCACCACTGGCAAACCGAGGGTGGTCCTGAAAAATTCATCGGCTGCTATTTTCTGCTTGTCTGTGAGGCAGCTCCAGAGGGCCTCTGGCTGGAGGCCTCTCAACAGAGCTAATCTTGGGTTTCCTTCCAGTCCCAGGTGGGGACAGCTGTCCACACTCATCAGGACCCAGTGAGAAGGGCTCAATCTATCTCATGGTTGTTGGTTGTGGTCGTCTTGCCTTTTCGTTGCACCTGCAGTTCCCTGGTTGTCATTTGGAATCGTTGGGTGCTGGGTTCCCAGAGCACTAGTGACTGAGCACCTGGGTTGTCTGTCCACTTGCAGAGAGTGAGGACATCTCTAAAAATACACAGGAACACTAGCAGAACAGCAGCATGGGCTTATGTGTGACACCACAGTCCTGTCACAACGCTGCGCTGTGCCCAGGGAAGCCAAGGAAATGCTGGGTTCTGCCAGCACTGACCAAGTTAAGTGGATGCAGGCCAACTTCAGGGCATCTCCAGAGCTCAGCTGGCTTCTGAGAGAGCCCAGGGAGAGTCACACATAGCCTGGAGCAGATCTATTAGATAGGATTGTTCCATCATAAGTGTTAAAGGTCAGCTATGTGGCACTGTCAGATGGGCCATTAAGGTGGTGTGGGGACAGGTATCTCATCAGCTATGACAGCTCATGAATGAACCCAGGCATGGTTGTATATGTCTGTCACCCCAGCACTCAGGAGGTAGAGGCAAGAGGATCACAAGTTCCAGGCCAACCTGGAAGATAATGAGACTGTCTCAAAAAGAAAACAAAATCAGACAAGCATAGGTCTCGCCTCTCCTGGTTACAAGTGACTTCTTGTAACTCAGCCCAAGCAATGCTGGATGAACTGGAACCAGCAACTTACTGGGGATTGAAATGAGAAGTTCAAGCGTACTTGGAGTTTCAGGTGCGTTTAGATCCTTCTGCTCACCGGGGACCAAGCCCGAGTCCGCATCCGACCAAGAGGCACCATCCCAGCTTCCGTGTGTCTCGCCGTCCCCGGGTCTGTCTCTCTGTCTCTCCATCCTCGCTTCAGGCCGGGGCCCAGCCCGAGAGACATTGGCCCGGCCCGTGCATCCTCCCTGCCTACCCCGCTGTCTCTGTCTCCCTCCCTCTGTCCCAAGGCCTCCTCCAGATGTCACCGGTCTCTGTGTGACCTCATCTCTACCTTCTTCCAAGCTGGCTCTGCCTTCAGACAGCTTGCTAAGCACTTCTGTATAAAGGCCAGTGCAGCCAGCAGGGCCATTAGACAGCCCAGAAATCTCTAGCCTGGGATTGAGGTGAGCTGGGCAGGTTTCCCTCAAGGGAAACTGGACATTGGCTCTGGAGGACACAAGCAGCCGGGACTGTTAAGTTAGGGGGTGTTCAGCGTTTCCCCACACATCTGCTGCAGGATGATGAACCATGCGACCCTCACTTGCTCCGTCATCCTCATTCACTGAGCACTTGTTCTTAGAGAAGGGTAACTAGCAACAAAGTAACAAACTAGACAGAATCTTGACTGATGTGCAAAGAGCAACAAAGTAACAGAATCTTTACTGCAGCGCTGGGCGTCTAGCACAGCTGTGTGTCAATAACCAAGACAAAACACACAAACTAAAAGCTGGGCAGTGGCGGTCCACACCTGTAATCCCAGCACTTGCAGACGGAGGCAGGAAGATCTCTGCGTTCCGAGATAGCCTGGGCTACAGAGTCACTTCTAGGACCGCCTGAGCTACACAGAGAAACCCTGTCTCGGAAAATCAAAACAAGAAGAAGGAGGAGGAGGAGAGGAAAAAAAAAACTGCATATGACAGGGAAGGTGGTGAGAAAGGATCAGAAGTCAAGCAAAGAGGGAAGGGAGTTGTGGGGGTGGGGAGGTCGTGTGAAACTTTATCCATAATGATCTCATTGATAAAGGGGACACAGGATCAAGAAAGGCCAGGGAACTTATTAACAGGAATTCTAGGAAGCACATTCAAGCAGCAGTAATAGTTGGTGCAAAGGGCCAGAGGCATGCAGGCTGACAGAGTGGCAGCACTGTGACCCAGGGCACAGAAAATGGGAAGTCTGAGGCGTGCTGATGGTGATGTTCATCATGTGAGGGCTTGAGGCTGAACCAGGGAGAGGACTTGACTTTCTGGGGAGGGTGGATGTCAGGCATACATGGGTCAGAGAAGGGAAACAGTCTGACTTCCATTTCACTAGGTGGAGAAGAGGCTGACTGTACAGTGAGGCAGGTGCGGAGTCTACAGCTGTCCAGGCACAAGAGGAGCCCAGCCAGTGCTCTATTGCAGTGGTGCAGGCTCAGAGGCAAAGCTGGAAAGATGGGCAGATAGGTCACAAGTAAGACCTGTGGAGAACATCTCCAGGGACTGCAAAGCTGTGGGGGAAAGGTGATGGGGTTGCTCAGTGCCCCCAAGGGAGGAGCCACTCCACAGACAGCCATGGTGGAGTCTGAAGCTGAGGGTGAGCCTTGATTTCTGAGGTTCAGGCATGTAGTGGGGACAGTGGGACAAGGTACAGCTCCTAGGCTTTGTGCACCTTACTGGGTACACTTACTGGACACTGAGGCCTTCAGGACCCCAGCTCTGACGTCCACATCCTGCGCAAAGCAGACCCGGGAAAGGAGAACCCGGCAGCCCCATTTTCCACGTTCCATCTGGCAGATGAGGAGACTACACTCCCCTGCTGACCGGTAACCAAGGGATGGGTTGGAAACCCTCGGCTCTCACGGGGGCCAGATGGCAGGCAGCTAGGGAGATGCACCCAGATTCCAGGCAGCAGTTCAGGGCAGCTTCATCCACCGACATCCATTCTGAACATTCCAGCTGCCACTCACCAGCGAAATGAAGGCGTGTGGATGCAGGTTATCTCAGGAGTGGCCCATCCTGGGTTCAAACTGCCAAGTGCATTCCTGCGAGGGTTTTCTAGTTTTATTCGTCGACAAGGGTGTTGAGGGGCAGGTTCGTCTGAATTCTAGAAAGTGTGTCAGAATTAGGCTTGGCTGCTTGGGAAAATGAAACCTAGCATTGCTTCTTCGACACATAAAAATGTCTGGGGCCGGTGGTCCAGAATTGGAGTGGTAGTGTCAAGATGTCTCTAGCTTTCTACTCTGTCATCCCTTCTGTGTCACATCTGTCCTCGAGGCCACCTTGTGCTTCAGAACTGCCACGTACTTGGCAACAGGAAGCAAAGGTCAAAGGGCAAAAAAGGGATAAAACAGTAAATGAAGAGCAGCCCCTGAGGACCACGCCCCAGCAGTCACGTGGGATGTGGGCATTCTTACATAGTCACGTGATCTTGGGTTTGGCCAAGTCACAGAGGGTTTAGCGTCTTTGCTAGGGGTGAACGGGCTTGAAGAAAGCATACAGGGAGGCTGCTGTGCCCTCAGGTTAGTTACTGGAACCCGGATGCAGAGCCACCCGACACTGTCATACCCTCTGCCCACACACAGAGAGGAAGGAGGGGGAATTCAGATACAAGCCTCAATTTCCTTCTCTGATCTTCTGCCAGGACCTCCTGTGAGCCAAAACCAGTGGGTGCAGGAGTTTGTTGGTGCTGGCCACTCTCTGAGGATAAGGGTGCTGAGGTCAAATGTGATTGCTGGTGTCATACTTACTAGTCACAAGAGGGTCGGTTGTGGGCTAGGTGCACTGTGAGACAGAAGCGGGACCCACTGAGAAGGAAGCAAGGGAAGCAGGTGTTGGTGGGCAGAAAAGGATAAAACAGCCACAACAGGGTACACAAGGGACCTGGTGGGGACAGGACCTCTAGCACTGAGTGGTGTGGTGGGATCTGTGCTCTGGGGGCAGGGCGGCAGATGCAGAGCCCTGTAGTAGGCACAGTCTCTTCAGGATCTTGGAGATGTCGCCCAGGCTCAGGAAGAAGGGTAGATGGCAGGGAGATGTAGGGACCCAGGCGAGCCTAACTGTGAGTAGGGAGGGGCTGGCTTGAGGATGAGGGTGTGAGGCAGGGAGACCAGCTGGGGATGGGGGCGGGGGGGGGGGGGGGCTGGTGCTCCTGAGCAGGCAGCTGAGGGAGAACAGCAGTGGACCCCAGCTCTCCAACTGGGTAGGCAGTGCATTGTGCCAGGCAGATGGTGCAGAACCAATCACAGTGTCTTAGCTAGGCTTATCTCTCACTGTGCTAATAAAACACTATGACCGAACCCAACTTGGAGAGGGGAAAGTTTACCTCATCTTACAGTTTGTAGTTCATCATCCCTGGGAGCTGGGGCAGGAACTGGAGCAGAGGTCATGGAGAACCACACTTACTGGCTTGTTCCCATGGCTTGCCCAGCCTGGAGCCTTATAGGAATCAGGACCACCACCTAAGAATGGTACCACCCACAGCGGGCTGGGCCCTCCCATATTAATCATCAATCAATAAAATGCCCCACAGGCTTGCCTACAGGCCAATCTGGTGAGGGCACTTTCTCAATTGATGTACCATCTTTCCAATTAACCCCAACTTGTGTCAGTTGACAAAAAAACCAGCCAGCCACAGATAGGATGCAGGCTTTGCTTTGCAGGTGTCTCTTTTAGTGACTGGGTAACTGGCTCTGTGACATTCCCCAAAACCTGGGCCAACACCAACAATCCCTATGTCCTTAAATACTTACCTGGTGTGGCAAGATTGCTGTGTGTGCAATCTTGAGCAGGCCCTCCCTCAGAGAGTGGGGACCAATCGTTCAGAGTTCCCCCTTTGATACCCTGCCACTGAGAGAGAACATTGGGCTTTTCTCCCAGAAGCCTCCACAGCAGAGCCAACAGATGACAAAGGAGAGATCGACAGAATACCTGTGAAGTTTCATCCCAGAATTCAGCAGCTGAGTTTAGTGTGGCCTCCTGGCATCTCTCTGCCTGATTGACTTGGGGGTTTGTAGCACCAGCTTGACTTTGGAGTTCCCCAGAGTGAGAAGGGTTCCCCTTGACACCATCAACCAGGAAACCATACCTGAGATCTTGCAATATTCACCTGGCCTCTGAGAACCTGGAGCTGACAGCATCTAGTGCACCATGAACCTCTCAGCTCTTGCCCAGATGTTGCTTCTGGCTGCCGCTGCTTTAACCACCCCCACCACCACCCCCCAGGCCTCCCTCTCACTCCCTGCCAGGGACAGAGCTATTCTGAAACATCTCATCTCCCAAAGTGACTGTTAAGCAGATGTTTCTCCGGTAACGTGGCCTATAGGAGGGTCCCCTTTCAATGTAGACATTCTGGAGACACTCAACACTAGGTGAGGGCTGCCACGTGACCATCACAAGCAATGTGACCTCAGGATGGAGGGCTTCTTGCTCTTGGCCTGAGCTTATGGCCTCTTGTCCCATCTGCATACTGGGGTCTTTGACTGCTGCAGAATGGTCCCTCCTGCATCTGCTTATTGGTACCTTTCGGCAGAAGTAGAACCAGTCAGGCGGTAGGTGCATGCTCTGGTCTTTCTATCCGCTGCCAGCCCTGTTCCAGGCCATGGCTGCACAGGGAATGTCGGGTGGGTGGCTGGGTGGTCCTGGGGGAGGGGGGTCTATCAGTTCCCATGGGCCCATCAAGAAAGTTAGCCATTCATTCAATTTTCTCACCACTCCAGCAGTGTCTCCTGGCTGAGGTGGTGCTGGGTTTTGAACATGCTGGGCTCAGTGCTCCATCACTACACCACATCGCTAGCTCTGCATTGGTCGATTGGTTGGCTTGGTTTTGAAACAAAGTCTCGTGAACTTGCCGTGCAACTAAGGATGGCTGAACTCCTGATCTTCCTACCTCCACCCCCATCACGAACACTCCTAACACCACCACCACAACCACTACCGGCACCACCCTCACACATTCGAGCACACACACACACACACACACACACACACACACACGCATATGCACATACACACACACACACACAATCGCCGAGATTACAGGCACATGTCACCACCTCTGTCTTTTTTATGTGGTACTGGGAATGGAGCTCAGATCCTCACGCTGGCGTGGCTGGCGCTTTACCCACTGAGCCACCACGGCAGCCCCTGGAACCCTGATCAACTCACTGTAGTCCTCTTCATGATTGGAAGGAAACATTTCCAGTTAAGGGTATTAATGTATTCACCTTCATTCCCACATGGCCGCCCAGCCACAGTGCTTAGCACTTGTTACAGAGGCAAGAGCCCACAGTGTCCAAAAGTCAAGTGCTCTAGAAGCCTCTATGACATCCCAGGAAAACGTCCTGTTTTTCCAAATACCGGTTGGGAGCCAGGTTCCTCTGACACTAAGAAGACATGACTAAGACTCTGGTGGTCTGACTGTGGCCTTCAACTGTGACTGCCCTGTGTTATTCACAAGCGCCTCCGTCTCCACAGAGAGGCCTGGGTCCTTGCCCAAAGGCTCTCACTGGAACAGCCTGTGCTGGGTTATCTGTGCCTAAGATAAAAGCAGAGAGGGAAGGCCATGGGCATTCCCAGGAGGCCAGGGGCCACACCCACTGACAGCCTGTGTGCTCAGTCCTCTGAAACAGCTCTTGGAAACTTTGAAGGAACTCAAAGCGAAGATAACCCTTCCTCCCGAGTCATGGAGATAAGTGAAGGATACAGTGATCTTCAGGCCACCCAGCAGGAGCCTCCAAGGAGATACTGTTTGGAAAAACCTGAATGTTATGAAGGTTGGAGCTATGGCAGCTGGTCCTGAGACAGGGACGTGCCTGGCACGTTTCCACTGTGGCTAGAAGGCTAGCCCAAGAGGGAAAGGTGGGATTATCAGGACAATACTTTCCAGGTCCTTTACGGTTCTATCAGCCAAAGGTGGATGCCTTAGTTACCGTTTCTATCACTGCAACAAAACACCAAGACTGAAAAGCAAGCTGGGGGGAAAGGGTTTATTCAGCTTACACTTTCACATTGTTGTTCATCACCAAAAG
Source organism: Mus musculus (assembly GCF_000001635.26). Taxonomy (NCBI): domain Eukaryota; kingdom Metazoa; phylum Chordata; class Mammalia; order Rodentia; family Muridae; genus Mus; species Mus musculus. The sequence continues at coordinate 166,122,479 of NC_000068.7, read as the reverse complement.
AAGTCAGGACAGGAACCTGGTGGCAGGAGCTGATGCAGAGGCCATGGGGTGGTGCTGCTCCTCATGGCTTGCTCAGCCTGCTTTCTTATAGAACTCAGGACCACCAGCCCAGGGATGGCTCCACCCACAGTGACCTCCCCCCCCCCCCACACACACACACTGATCACTCATTGAGAAAATGCCTGACAGCTCGATCTCATGGAGGCATTTCCTCAGCTGAGGCGCCTTCCTCTCTGCCTCTAGCTTGTGCCAAGTTGATGCAAAACCAGCCAGTACAGTGGACTTTGCCTTTTGCTCTGGGTGAAGCAGGTGTTCAGGGAGAGTGCCAGAAGGATTGTGACGACATTGCTTAATTTGTTAGAAATTGCTCTCCGTCTGTGGAGGGAAGAGCAGCACAGAAGGTGACGTAAGCGTCTACTGCAGTAGTCCAGGCAAGAGCTGGGGTGCTCACATGCAGATTAGCGTCAAGACTCTGAGGTTACTAACTCGGGTTGTGTTTGTCCCCCATAACAATCTACCTCCCACCACTTTCCCAAGGAGGCCCCACCCTCAAAGACTCTGTTTCCCCACAATGTAAAACAAGCAAGCATAGGCCGGCATCGTCTTAGATACCTGTCCAAAGAGCCTCGGGAGTCGATTGCACGGAGGTGGTGTACACCCCACCCCAACCCTGGGTAGCAAGTCTCTGGAGAAGGGATCAGTCAAGAGTTGCTTCAGCACCAAGGATGGCAAAAGTCGTTCATGTTTTCAATCCTCAGAGCCCCTGGGCTGGAAAGATGGCTCAGTTGTTAAAAGTGCTCATAGCACAGGCCTGAAGACCCGAGCTCCATCCCCAATGCCCACAGAAAAGCCAGGAAGTGCTGGAGAGGCAGAGGCCCACTGGCCCCCTAGTCTTCTCACACTGGCAAGCCCTGGGTTCCATCAGAGACCCCATCTCAAAGGACAAGTTAGGAAGCAGCTAAGGACACCCAAATGTAAGCTGATGGCTTTCCTATACAGGTAGACCCACCTGTACGCATATCCACATGTGTATAAAAGGAAGGAAGTCATTCTGCAGTATCTGCTAAGTCCCCGTAGATGGCTGGTGCCTACTCAGGTCTTTACAGGAGCAAATGAAACTGGGGCTCGGTGCAGATTTCTTGTCTAGAATGTTCAAAGGCCCGCGTTCAATCAACTACTCTGTAAAAATAAACACAAGCTAATTCAGCATGGTGGTGCCAGAGACAGACAATCTCACATGCTAGATCAACAAACACAGACTTTTAGTGTGTGTGTGTGTGTGTGTGTGTGTGTGTGTGTGTGTGTGTGTGTGCGCGCGCGCACGCGAACTTGCTTCATAGCTGAGGGTGGTATTTGATCCTCCTGCCTCCGCCTCTCAATGCTGAGATTACAGGCAGATGCCCAGAGGACAAACAGGGCTTTTCCAATGCTTAGTACTCCACCGACGGATCTCCAGCCCAGCCCAGTAGTAAACCTCGGCTCTACTGCCTGCAAATTCATTGTACAATGCATCAAAAAATAGGCAGTGAGAGTGTTCCATAATGTTACTTCCGTGGATCAGAGAGTGAAGGGTTTCATCAGATAAAGGCCCACCCAGCCAGCCAGCCAGGGAGATAGCTCAGTTGGTCAAGTACCTACCATACAGCATGGGGGTGGAACCTCAGATCCCCAACACCCGAGTGAAAAATGCGTATGTGGCACACTTATGCCTACCTGTAACCCTGGTTCAGGAGGAGGGAATTGGGGGAGGGGAGCAGAGACAACAGACTCTGCATTGCTCAGTGGTCATCAGTTTTGGCCAGTCAGTGGGCTCTGAGTTCAATGAAAGGTCCAGTCTGAAATGGTAAGGTGGGGAGCAATTGAAGGAAACACCAGCCATTCATCTCAGGCTTCCACATGCCTAAGTGCCCACACATGCATGCGTACACACACACACACGTGCACACACACATACACACACAAATCACACAAGTAGTGTGCTAAGCACCCCTATGTAGAATTCACAAGAAGAATGAGCAGTTAGTGATTGTAGGGATATTTGACAGTCAGGGGGTTGGGGTCCTGAAGTTTAAGTCCCACTGTGAAGGAGGGGAGACTGCCCATCAGAATCACACCAAGAGATGTCAGGCTAACCTCACCCTGGCCCTGTGTTGTGGCAAGGTTTGGTCAAGGAAGAAACCAAGCCTGTTTTTGTCTATATGTCCCCAGATTTGTGTTGGACGACCTAAGTTTGGGTTGGCTGGCCGCTTCACAGGAAACATGAAAGCTGGCCCCTTTCCCTGTGTGTGGCTATGTCTTCCTGGCCAAGGGCCATTAGTCCTGGGAGCCCTTAGGTTGTGTGTTTTCACATTACAGAAGTGGGTTCTACAGCCTGATGTTGGGGCCTTTTCAATAAAGTAGATCACTGTCTGCAAAGGAGGCACAATGTTCAGTGCTTTTCCATGCAACCCCAGCTGTCATTCTTTCCCCAGAACCATACTCCTGAGACTTGCCTGCCGTAGCTCTTCCCCAGTAGGAGCTGCCAGGCAGGGAGAGGGCATGGTGCTGCCAAGAGAAAAGATGGAACCCTGAGCTTTCAGCCCCAAAACATAAGAGACGGCCCCAAAGCCTATCGGTTTTCCATCAATGAAGATTTCTGGGGTTCTTTCCTGAGCTTCCAGAAGGGGTCTGATGGTTAATGGAACCAGCTCGGGTCCCCAGAGGCTGGGCACCTGCAGACAGCTGTTCTGTTCTCTCTCTGGAGGTCTGTGAACCATGGAGGGCCTCTTCCACCCATAGCACAAGGGATCCATGTAAGGAAAATAATGGAGGAGAAAAATACTATGAGGTGGGCCCCAGAGCAGCAGAACTACAGACGGGGGCAGGTAGGATGGATGGAGGGAGGGTGGGAGACAGCCACGTAGGGCTACAAGCCCAAACCAAGGAAGATAGATGTATGGAACAGTGGGCCAGGGAAGAGAACACATAGCCAGGATGGTGCCTCTGGGAACCTTTGGAAGAGCTGGTGTGTGTGTGTGTGTGTGTGCTGCATGGGTGCTGGGAACCATATTCACACAGAGAGAAAAGCGGGACTGGGGTTGTTAGTGAGTTTGAGGACAAAGTGGAGGTCCTGTGGCTGTGTAATGGTTAGAGGGGTGTTACAGTGGGAGGGTGCTGACTACACCCCTGGGTGTGTCACCCAAGTGAGAAATAGACCTAGCCCTTGGGAGAGGAGCTATTGCCTGCCCAAAAGGAGTTGGCAAGGTCTGATGGTCTATGAATGCAGAAAGCAGTGGACTGGCTCACCGGATGGTACAGCATTTCAAATGCCGGCCCCAGGAATAGCCAGGCGTTGTCTGAATAGCTGAAGGGAAGAGAAGCTTGACTCTGATGTGGCCCACCAGGTATCAGTAGAGAGGCAGGTGGCATCAAGGGTGGAAAATTCTGGCTTGCATCATGGTGTTTGCCAGACTCTAGGATTCTGTCCCCTCCCCAGTTCTAATCACAACCCCACTCCTAACACCACCAGACAGAACCACACTATAGTAACCGGTCCTTCCTACCCCCAGGAGAAGCTGACACTTGCTTCAAGTAGAGGAAGCCAGTTAGGATCACCGGCCCTCACCACTCCATGAACTGTCCCTGTGTGTGAACAGGCATGGACATCACATTCCCCTGGAGCCACCCAAAGGGGCACCTCTGGGAATTGGAGGCACCTCACAGCACCCCATCAATGTCATAATAAGAGAATACGTCTGAGCTGGGCGTGGTGGCGCACGCCTTTAATCCCAGCACTTGGGAGGCAGAGGCAGGCAGATTTCTGAGTTCGAGGCCAGCCTGGTCTACACAGTGAGTTCCAGGACACCCAGGGCTATACAGAGAAACTCTGTCTCAAAAAACAAAAAAAAAAACAAAAAAAGAGAATACGTCTGTCCCCAAGGGGCCCAAGAGTCATTCAAAGGCACAGGGATGCTCAGCTTCCCCAGGACACCATCACCAGGCCTTGGTGAAGGTGACAGTCACTGCCCTGCTTCTGCTGTGGATAAGCCTGGGTCTGAGCTCTTCATCTGCCACCTTCCCCACTGTGTGGCCCCATCCATCACCAAGTGCCCCAGCCGCGCTTCCCATTCAGAAAAGGACACTTGGAAAAATAACTTTGCATGTCGTGTATATAGAGCAATTGACCCACGTGTTAGTAATTAGAACAATTGTGAGCATTGCTCTCCACCCCAGGGACAACCCAGTGGTCCCAAAGCTCAGACCAATTAGCGGGCTGTAACACAGAGACTTCCAGGCAGGGCCTGTTGGATACATGTGATCTAGGAGGTAACGCTGACATCCACTGCAGACTATGCTGTGGTATGGTGCTCAGCAAACCTCAGAGAACCCAATATGTTCAAGCTAAAAGTCAGAGCTTAAAACCTTACCATGCACCGAGCGTGGCGGCTCACGCCTTTAATCCCAGCACTCAGGAGTTCGAGGCCAGCCTGACTTGGCTGGATATAGTGGCAGTCAAGGATGAACCCTCAATGCTTGGTGTGGGTAAAGGGCCTATCACAGTCATTTAGGGGGATCAGAAGCCCAGGAGCTGAAGGTCCAGCATATGGAGGGTCCTGAAGCTGTTTATATACAGCTCTGTTTTTTATGTCCAGGAGCTCTGTTTATGTACAAAACATGGTTTGAATCTAGACTCAAGGTACTTCAAAGTAGGTTTGTACCCAGTACAACTGTCTAGGGGGACTGAGACCAGGGCCTTTCTGGTTGGGTTGGCTTGGGAGCAGGGTCTGGCCCATGCAAGCCCATGGATTTCCTAAGGATCTGGGGAGTCCAGGAGATGGAGAGCCCAGGATATAAAGGGTCTAGGAGCTAAAGAGGCACAAGAGCTGGAAGTCCAGGAGCTCTTAGGCAGATAGGTTAGCTTTAAGGGTAGCGAGATATAGACTTCAAATGCATACAGGAGGCACCCTAGATGAGGCTACAAGTGTAGAGAGACTGGCTGGGGCTTGGCTAGACTAGACTTCAGTTCAGTGGATAATTCTTGGGAAACTTCTAAACAAAACGAAACCTAATTCTATCTGCATTTGTGACTGCTTTAAAAAAATCTGTGTATATTAGCACTCTGAAGAAAAGACACCCTGTTTATGTACAAAATAGGGTTTGAGTCAGACTCAAGGTACTTCAAAGCAGGTTTGTACCCAACGCCACTGTCTAGTGGCACTGAGACCAGGGCCTTCCTGGTTGGGTTGTGGGTGAGGAGTATGGCCCATGTAAACCCTTGGATTTCCTAAGCTTGCCCACAGTTCCAGGCTCAGGATTGGAAGCCCCTTAAAGAGCTCCCCCGCCCCCCCCCAAGCAGGCCACATGACTCACCAGTACCCTCTGCTTGCAGGCTCCATGCAAGTGATGAACAAGACAAGGCGTATCATGGAGCAGGGCGGGGCGCACTTCATCAATGCCTTCGTGACTACACCAATGTGCTGTCCGTCTCGCTCCTCCATTCTCACCGGCAAGTACGTCCACAACCACAACACCTACACCAACAATGAGAATTGTTCCTCGCCCTCCTGGCAGGCCCAGCACGAGAGCCGCACCTTCGCCGTGTATCTCAACAGCACAGGCTACCGGACAGGTGAGGACCAGAGTAGGGCACTGTTGGGGCCTGCTCAAGGGACAGACAGGTGGCCTCTTGTGCCCTCAGCTTCCCTGGGTGCGACGTCCACACTGCACTGGTCCCCAAGATAACTCTGGGTTATGCCCAGAAAAGGTTTCACTTCCCAGTGAGGTTTCCAGTTTATTTCTATGCACACATAGTAGATGTGTCTGAAGAAGGTTCAGAAAACCACCTTTTCAAAGAAACTAGAGTTTTAAAAAAATGGAGAGTCCAGGGAGATTGTGAATTCTCTGACAGGGAGGTCACGAGATATTCCTTGCATGCATGAGTTTGAGGTTTCTGTGTTTAAAACTGATTTATTGACTGAGACCATCTGCATGAGAGAAGGTTCCAGAATGTTGAGGTTGGAATTAGAGAACGGACAGACATGGGGGACTCACCAGTTTATTGTGGGAGTAACCAAGATGACGAAGGGGTTGCCATGGTGAGAGAGACCTTTGACTGTGCTGTTATTTGTGTCAGGATGTCCTTGTTGCCTACTTGAGGGAGACACTGTGGCGAGTTCGAAAGGCCGCCCGCTAGGCTGGCACCTAAGGTCAAGCTGTAATCCCAGCCCAGCCACCTCGCCCTTGCCAAATCCTCCAGACTCAACTCATTGAACTTGCTTGAGTTTGAAAGAAAAAAAACAAGAATTCCCCACCTTGGCGAGCAGCCTGGGGCTGTTGTGAAACCAGATGATATGGCTCAGGCTCAGATGTCGCAAGCCCGTGACGCTACATTGTTTTGAGTGGGAGTGAGGAAGGGCCGGGCACCTCCTGTAGCTGATCTGCAGCCATCATCCATCAGGGCTGGGCAGGCTTTCAGATGCCCAGTGGGAGTGGGTGGGACTGTGTACTCCCTACATGCTCCTCCCACCACAGGATCATCCCCAGAACAGGTTCAGCTATAAAAACCAGCTCCCCTACATGGGCAGGTCATCATGGGAGTGGAGGTGCAGACCCCGATGGCTTGGGGTCCCCACAGAAAGCGCGTGTTAGAGGTCTCGTAGGCCAGTGCTTCAGATGGTTGGGAAGCCTGGAACGCTGTTGGGGTGGGGATAGGCAGGGACATAGCAAGGCGGCGGCTCCTATTGGAGGGTGCAGCTGCCATTCAGGGCTAGAAACTCCATCTTTAAAAACTGAATACTGTGGGCCAAAGATGTATCTATGGGCCGGTATGGCTCAAGCACCCTGAACAGCTCTGGCTGGAATGTTTATATGAAAACAGATGAATAGGGGCTGGAGAGATGGCTCAGTGGTTAAGAGCACCGTCTGCTCTTCCAGAGGTCCTGAGTTCAATTCCCAGCAACCACATGGTGGCTCACAACCACCTGTAATAGGATCTGATGCCCTCTTCTGGTGTGTCTGAAGACAGCGACAGTGTATGCACATACATAAAATAATAAATCCTTCAAAAAAAAAAAAGAAATTGTTTAAAAAAAAAAAAAAAAAGAAAACAGATGAATAGTGAGGCCCCCAAAGTGTTCATCAGGCCTGTCACCTGGAAAGCAGAAAGACCACTCCTCCCACAAAGACTCCTGGGAGAAACATGAAATGGAAAGTTTGTGTGGCATAATCAAAACAGAAAACAGAGGCCACGGGAACGCAGAGACATGGGGACAGTCCGTCAAACAAAAGGGGAAATTACTAATCCCAAAAACACTATGGGATTTATGATGGAGCGAAAGCCCATATCAGAGTCACATGGGAAACAGAAAGAAAGGAATGACCATCAAAGTAGACAGTCACCAAACCAGGTGCGCCATCCAGCTGCTGGGGAGGCTGATGCAGGAAGGTCATAATTCAGGGTTACTGGGGCTAAGCAGTGACACTGCATCTCAAAATGAAACATCCAACGTGGACTGAGGATGTAGCTCAGTGATGATACTTGTATGGCGTATGTTCATTTTTTACGGTACAAGCCCCAGGGACAAATCAGTACTCCAGCCTGGTTGTCGGTCAAACCCTATATCCATTTGAGCATCTAAGGAAGGTAACTGAGCTGAGTTTAAGTCTGGCAGAGGGAATGGGGGTACCTGCTGCTTATGGCTCTCATCTAAATTCATTGCTGTCTTGGTGGCCTTGATCCAAGAGCAGGTCTACAGATCAGGTTCTCGTTTCTCCTTACTTCCCATCGGTGAGAAACAAGATATGTGAGTGTGAGCACTCGTGGCTGCAAAAGAGCCTGGGATATGTAGTCTTTACGCTGGGTAGGTCTTTGTACCACTGAAAACAGATCCTGAAGGGGGAGACCCTCAGTCACAGCCACAGCTCTTAACTGTTCGTGTTTGTGACGCCCTTGAATCCAGAAGGTCAGCTGAGCTTAAAGGACAGATGCCAAAATTCACAGTGCAGGGGGATGTTAACAGAGCCGGTTTAAAAAAATGAAGCTACAGCTGGGCTTAGTAGTACAAGCCTGTAATCCCAGTTCCCAGGATGGAGTCCAGAGGGTCAGGAGTTCAAGGTCAACCTCTGCTATATATTTAGTTTGAGGATAGCCAGAAAGGGAGGAAGAAAGGGAGGGGTGGAGGGAGATGGGGTAGGAGAGAAAAGAAAAGAAAGCTACCTGGCCTGATACTGCATCCCTGCATTTCCCAACACTAAGGGATTCAAAAACAAAAATGGAACAAAAATCGGGATGGGAGAGATTGCACAGCAGGTGAGAGCACTGGCTTTTCTTCTAGGGACTGAGGTTCAGTTCCCTGCACCCACGTGTCGGCTGACAACCACCTGTAACTCCAGTTCTGGGGCATCTAACACCTTCTTCTGACCTCCTCAAGCCCCATGCACACGGATGGTACACATTCACACATGTGAGCAGAGCACTCATATATGTTACGTGATTAATTCATATTCATGGGAGAAGAAAATACAAAACACATTTTGAAAATAACTTACTTTCTGAGACAGAGCCTGCGTAGTCTTCCCCCAAGTCGTTGAGTGTCTAGGGCTGGTCTGGATCTTTTGATCCATCTGCCTCCACCTCCCAAATGCTGAGGTGACAGGGGTGAGTCCCCATGCCTGGTTTATCTGCTGCTGGAACCCAGGGCTTTCTGCATGCCCCAGGGCACTTTAGCAACTGTGTCCCAGCTGCAGCTGCAGCCCCAGCCCTAGATGTAACAAAGCTTTGGCTCTAACTGCAATGGGTTGACGTTTGAAGTGCATAAACTGTGCAGTCCCTGTTGAGAAGAGTGTAATTTGTGCCACAATCATCAGATTGGTGTAACATGATGTCCCTTCCCATTGGCGTCCTCCTTTTACAGGGATCTGAGGATGGCAGGGGGTGCAGGAGGTGTCTTTCCAAAGACTCCCTCTGGCCCTGTTGACAGTCAAGTCTCCACTGGGTTGTGTGTGTTACCTTGCAATCCTGTGTGACAGACATGCTTCACTGAGCCCAGACACCGACTTACTCTCTGTCCCGGGCCCGTGTCTTCTGATGCCACTTCAGTTACCTTGCATCCCGCCTCTCTTAAAAGATGACTATTCAGTCATCTCACACTGCGACTGCACAGCCCGTGTCTGCGAGGGACACACAAGAGCAAAAGCCAGAGGTGCTGGGTTTCAGTCGAATAAATACCCATTGGTTAGTGGAAGTTTCTGGATATGGCTCCCGTCCAATCCGAGACTGGTGTGTCTCCCTGCCCCCTCAACCCAGGTGAGCCACCAGCAGCCCTAGCTGCGCTGACAGAGAGAGCGCATGCGTGTTCCCAGCGCCCGATTCCCTGACAAGACACAGTGGGCTGTGGGGGAGTTGGAGTGCCAGTCTGATTTCCAAACACTCCTCCCTGGGGGGGTAAAGAGCCTTTTCCAGCACTTTCTACCAATTAGATGCCAGCTAAGGCCTTCTCTCTCCACCACCAGAGTCCAACCCCACGTGGTTACGTGCCTGCCAGGCTTCCGTAGAGATGGTAGTGCCCCTTCTGCACGCCGCCTACATGTTCTGGAATGTTCCTGGGGAGCTGAGAACAGGCCTTTCGTTAGAAGTTCAGGCTCTGCCAGGACTCCCCTGGGGGTGCTGTTTTTAGACTGTACCATGCACCCCACTTTCTTTCCGTTCCTCTCACATAGCTGGGAAAGGACACTGGCTGATGACTTAGATTCTGGTCATTCACTGCCTGTGGCCACCACACGGTAGCCTTGGTGTCCTGATACCTGCAGAGGCCCTCACATGGCCAGGCCTGGCACTGGGCACCCTGACAGTCGCTGCTACTGAAGGAAGGCATTGTGTGCATGTGTGTGTGCATATGACTTGTTTTGCGTCATGAGGATGCCTCCCGTATTACCTTCCCCCAGTGACCACCCCTCTCTCCTACCTCCTGTCCTGCCATGAGCCCCTTTAGACCATGTCCAGCTGCCCACCGACATCTCTCTTAGGGTCCCCATGTGTCAAACCTACCATGTCCAGTATGACCTCTTCATTTTGTCACCCCCTTCCTAGGGCTGTGCACAGGCTCCCCCATGGCACTTCCAACTTTCCATTCACTCAGGCCAAGCCCGTGAAACCGTGTTTGACATGTTTCCCTTCCTATCACAAGCAGTCCATCAACAGACCCCATCATTCTTCCTGAAGTATCCGCTGAGTCCCTCCATTGTCTTCCTGTCGGCCCGCTCCCCCACAGCACCCCCCTCCGCCAACCAGCCGCTCTGTTCCCACCCTAATCCTCAAGGTCCGCCCTTCCCCATCCCCCACCCCCACAGCAAACATTGCCATCCCATCAGAACCCCTGCTGCTCTTCAGCATATGCCCCACCCACTAGGGATGGAGACCCGCCCTCAAAGCTGACACAGGGTCCCCAGGAGCTGTCCCACTTGTCCAGCTTCTCTTGGCCTCCTCTGTCCCTGTTAGCTGTCCCTGCTAGCCACTCCACCCACAGGGATTCCTTCCTGTTGCTCCAACAGTGGGCCTGGCACACGCCTCCGGGCCTTGGCTCCTCCCTTCCTCTAAAGCAGCGATTCTCAACCTGTGGGTCGTGACCCCTCTGGGAGGGGACACCTAAGACCATCATAAAACACAGTAACATTATGATTTATAACAGCAATAAAATCACATCTATGGGGTAGTAGTGACAATATTTTTATGGTTGGGGGGTCACCACCATAAAAAAGGGTCACTGCATTAGGAAGGTTGAGAACCACAGCTCTGCATAATCTTCAAAACTCATGCAATGCTTGCACGTATTTCCTCAGATCTGTGTTCCTGTGTCCCCTCCTCAGTGGACCCTCTGTGAACACCCCAGTACCCCATCTTCTTACTCATTTTCTTTTCCTTCAAAGCCTGACACCACCCAGCAGGATCTGTCTGTTTATTCTGCAGTCCCTTGGGTTGTTAGCCTTCCCTGGCCTGTCTGTGCTCCCTGCCTTCCCCGGCCTGTGCTCCCTGCCCTGATTCTTGCTTCCTCTAACCCTTGTTCTGGCCCTTTCTCCCACATGGCTTCTTGACTGTCTGGCTTCTAAACTGCCAAGTCCCTCCTGCGTCTCCCAGGCCCAAGACAGCCTGGCCCACAGTAGATGCTTGAATAGGTTCACACAGCCTGGCCCACAGTAGGTGCTTGGTTGGGTTCACACAGCCTGGCCCACAGTAGGTGCTTGGTTGGGTTCACACAGCCTGGCCCACAGTAGGTGCTTGGTTGGGTTCACACAGCTTGGCCCACAGTAGGTCCTTGGTTGGGTTCACACAGCTTGGCCCACAGTAGGTGCTTGGATGGGTTCACACATCAGCCCCCATCACTTCCTCTCCCGGCATGGGCTGCTTCTCCGTTATCTCTCTGCTTACACAGGGGAGACTCCGGCTGTCCTGGATGCTTTTCTGGACCCTGGTGCAGCTGTCCCCACCTTCACAATGGCAGCCTTCTCTGCCCTTGGCCTTCCTCCTGCCTGTCTGCTGCCGGCTTCCTTTCCCCGGAGTGCACACAGGGACACACTTGAGTGTGCACACACAGCTCTCTTCTTCACGGTCCAGCTGCCCCTTGTGTGCCCACCCACCCACACATGACCCTTATGGCCTGTGGCTGCAGAGTCCCCATCTGCCCCCCGAGTCTTGGAACCTCCCCTGAAGGACTTACCTCTCGGCATGGGGGTCTGTCTGGGCCTTGCCTGGGTCATATAGCCCACTGAAGGTCCAGCTTCTCCTGCCACATCTGTCTCTCAGATCCGGCTCATTGTCCTTTAGTTAAGTCAAGCATGGCGGCACACCCATGCTCTCAGCCCACAGGCGTAGTGGAGGGAGGACCAGTTGTTCAGACTCACCCTCATCTGCGTAGAAAGTCTGAGGCTAGCCTCGGCTACCTGAGACCGTTTGACACTGTGGTTCTCAACCTTTCATACACTGTGACATTCTAATACAGTTCCTCATGCCGTGGTGACCCCCAACCATAAAATTATTTTGTTGCTATTTCATAACTGTGATTTTGCTACTGTTAGGGATTGTCATGTAAATATTTGGGAGGTAAAGGTTTGGTAAAGGGGTCTCAACCTATACATGGGTTGGGAGACCCTCTGATCTAAAACAAAATGGCTCCGGTAGTTAGGAGCGGTTGACACTCTTGCAAAGGGACTGGCTTTGGGTCTCAGCACTCACCGGGTGGCTCATAATCCCCTGTGACTCCAGTTCCAGAGAATCCAGGGCCCTCTCTGGCTCCATGTGCACCAAGCATCCATGCAGTGCACGTCTATACATATAGATCACAGATGCACATAAAATTAATCTTTTTTTAAGTCCCCAAATCTCCTTAAGCCCTTAGTCTCTAGCCTTTCAATGCTTTTAAGATTTACATAAGTGAGTCACCCAGGCCCTCGCTCTAACATTACTTGTGACTGTGAGCTGGGACGCTTCCCTGATGCTCAGTTTCCCTTCTCTACAGCAGTGTTACGATGTGGATAAGTTGCCCAGTGCCCATAATATGCATCACCCCAAGGACGGTGTGACCAGGTCCCACAAATTCATGCAGTGAAAGTCCTTGGGAGGGAGAGGAAGCGTGGGGGCTGGGAGACCGTTCTGTCTGCAGAGCCATCAATAAACGAGGAGTTTCTTCCCCGGGACCCACAGAAAAGGCCAGGCATGGCAGCTACTGCCTCTCACGAGCCCTGGAGAGACAGAGACAAGAGAGTCCTTGGGAATCACTAGCCGGCCAGCCTAGCCAGTTGGGGGGCTTCCGGTTCAGTAAGAGATGGCTTGAACACTAAGGTAGAGAGGCAAGCAAGATGCCTCAGCAGGTAAAGGTGCTTGCCGCCAAGCCTGATGAGATGGGCTGCAGAACCCACCCAGTAGAAAGAGAGAACCAACTCCTGCAAGTTGTCCTCTGGTCTCCACACATATGCTGCACCCACGCACCCCCACAAACACACACACATACACACACACAGATAAATAAATATATATTTTTAAAAAGTTACCAACTGTTGGAGAGGGGGGCTGGATGATTGAGGAAGATACTGGATATTCCTCCACACTCCCATGTACAAGTATCCTTACATACATGTACATACATGAATACATATGTATGCATGCACACGCCACACACAAATAAGGAAAAGTGGAGTAAGCATAGGTGTGTGTCCTCAGTCCCCTGAGGATGAGGTATGGGGGTGGGGAGGTCCAGGTGTCCGTCTGATCCCTGACTGTCCCTCAGCCTCGCTCAGCCACACACAGGTTCCCGAGAACTGCAGAGACCCAGAGCCACAACCCAGGAGCTTAAAGCAGGAGGTGCTTCTCCTCTGACATCCCAAATCGGCTGTCCCCAGGGGACTTCTGTTCCAGCCTCCTCAGCTCTCCATATCCCAGGCTCCCCAGGCTCTGCCTCTCTCTCCTCGTGGCTCTCAGATCCAGGCATCTGTGTCCAGATTTCCCCGTTGACAGCACTGGCCTGCAGTTCCCCCTGACCCGATCGATGTAAGCTTCTTTTAACTTCTTTTAACTTGATCACAGAAGCTAGGGCTCAGATAAGGTCACACACTGTGCAGGTACCAGGATCAGAGTGGGTATCTGGAGAGTCACGATATGGCTCATGTGTTCAACCCCCCACCTGTCACTGTCCTCCCTTCCAGAGCCACCCTCAGGCCTGACTTCAGTAGACATGGGACAGAAGAAAGGCTTCAGTGCCCAAAACCTCATGTTTTGTTTGATGTTTGAAACAAGGTCTTCTTAGGTAACCAGGCGGCCCTTGAACTTGCAATGCCCCTGCTAGTACCTCCCCAGTGCTGGGACCACAGCTCCATGCCTGCCTACTGGGTTTTAACTCTGCAAACAGGAGGCTAACTCACACCAACTCATGGGAGGGAGGGCCTCTTAGGCTTCAGACCACTTAATTGCAAGCCTTTTTCTCAAGGAAGCACAGCGCCCCCTATGGGCCAAATCCATGAACACAGTGATACAGGATGCTGGCTGTATCCTGAATGAAGCAAGGGACTTTGGTGGACGCTCTGCAGTCCACATGCCTTCTACACTACCCTCCAAGTCATTCGTGTGTGGGGGGATTATTTTATGCTTATTGTTCTGAGTATTGAATCTGAGTCTATTTTCTATATAAATAAGGAAGGGGTTTTTTTTGTTGTTGTTGTGGGTGGTGGTTGGTTGGTTTTAGGTTTTTGGCAGTTATAAATGTGCTCAGTTTCCTAGCATTAGATCTGACAGGAAAGCTGTTATAATTGAATGTGAAACTTTTCCAAGAGATTCCTTATTTCTGAAAATTCTGTCCCTGATGGCAGGGGCAACCAGTATTTGAATTGCAAATACCAAGCGCCCACCAGCCTGCGCTGGGAACCAGCAGCCTCCCAGGGAATCTGTCTCCTTGCTGGCACCTGACTGCCACCTCATGTCTCCTTGACGGATGTGCCAGAGACGTTTCCGGTTGAAGCCTCCCTTTGTTATAAATCTCCCAGCTTTTATTTTTCTTGAAGATTGCTGTTCTAATGTTCTTTCAACTTTGGGAGATGACTGGCATAGGAAATTATTTTTCGACTGTGAATTCCTTTTGGGAGGAAATACGGCAAACTCATTATTATAGGAAAGGGCCATTGGTGAGATACCTCTGAGAGCAGCTCCGAGGGGTCTGATATGTCACGCTCCCTGAGGTAATGGGAATTTCCTATAGTTGATGGATCCTCCAGTCCTGCTGTAAAGGCTGCTGTGGATTGTCTGCCCCTCTGCCCCACCCTTCTGCACGTCTGCAGTTGAGAGGGCAGAGGGCTGGGAAGATGGCTTAGTGGGGAAGCCAACAAGGACCAGGCCCGATCCCCAGCATCCTGGTAAAAGGCGGGGTACGAATGCCCATCTGTAACCCAGTCTCCAAAGAAGATGAAATCCCTGGAACAAGCTGGTAGAACTGGTGAAGTCGGGGTTCATGTGGGAGACCCTACCTCAGCATATAAGGTGGAGAATAATCCAAAAAGATATCTGACATTAGCCTATGCTAATGCTCACACACACACACACACACACACACACACACACACACCAAAGGGATGCACACACACACACAGCCCACACCACACACACTCACCACACACACACACACACACACACACACAGGAATGCACACACATACACATATACTCCATACCACACACACACACACCACCACACACAGACACTACACTACACACACACACTACCCCACGCCTGCACAATACACCACATACACACATAATACCACACACAAACACCACAGGCATACATACACACATTAAAAGGAAAGGGCCAACAGTATAGCTCAGTCGGGAGAGCACTCGCCCAGCACACAGGAAGCCATGGGTTTAATCCACATCACTTCATAAAGGTGTGGGGGTGCACACCTATAATCCAAGCATTGGAAAGCTGAGGCAGGTTTGAGAGTTCAAGGCCAGTTTGTCCTGATAGTGAATCAACAGGCCATAGAGCCTCTCCCTGATGCTAGCTAGCCTCCCTCCCAGCTAACGAGGTTTTCTGGAAATGAATGGACTCTGTCATTTGCTACAGCTGCCTGAGTCTGGCAGGGGAGGCTGAAGCCTGCATTCAGTTAGAAACTCAAGCAACCCCCTCCAGGTCCCCTGCACCCACTGCCCAGCCTTGGCCTGATGCCCTGGGGTCCTCTGCAACCCAAGCTCTCTCCATAGCAACAGTCCCACTCGGAACAAGCAGGTAGGAAAAAGGAGCCTAGAAAGGGCTCAGCCCTCAGTCCTTGTGAGCTGCCTGGCCCTTCTTTCCCCTGGTGACTAGCCAACCACCCCTACTCCCCAAAGAGGACAACAGGGGGTGCCTTGAAAAGCTGCACTCTGATTGAAACCCTCCCCTGGCTGTTCTGAGTTCCTGAGATAAACCCACAGCTCCTTCTATCGGGCTCACCTGTTCACGTCTCTCCTGCCTCTGGCTCTTCTGTTCCATTCATACGCGGGCCACTGACCCTCTCTGTGGTACGGTCATCCCTGCCCTGGCACCTTAGTACTTGCTTCTGTATAAAACACACTTCACCCACTCCCCTGCTGTGGAGAACTTTCCAGATCCATCCTCACTCTTCCCTGGGGAGTCAGTTACCACTCCCTACCCAGTCCCAGTTATACAAAGATGAGTACTTGAACACCTGCCAGGCAGAGACAGAAAACAGGCATCCACCACTGAAACCTAGTGGTGGTGGGGCTGGGGATGTGGCTCCGTCGGGAGCTGTGTGGAGGGCTCTGGATTTAGCCCTCGGCACCTCATAAACCAGGCATGCTGGCACATGCTGGACTCTCAGGATTCAGAAGGGAGAGGCCGGAGGATCGCAAGTTCAAGGTCATTCTTAGTGGCACAGCTATTTCCAGAACAGACCGGGCTGCAAGGTGCCCTGACTGAAAAAAGCGAGGGAGGGAGAGAGGGAGGAAGGGCAGGCAGCAGAGATCTCTCTTAACTAGGGAGGCTGCTTTTCGGCAGCCTCTGACCCTCTGCATCACCGCCATCTTCCTCTGCCTCACTTACCTCTCACATGTCAGCATCCGGAATGTAACCAAATGTAGCGAGTTGATTTATCTTGTGCTTTGGCAGTTCACCATTCAAACACAAAGAGAGCCCTACCGTAACCGTGAGAGAGGCAGCCTTAAGTGAAACAGAGCCACCGGCAGTTCTCAAAAGCTCTCGGCCTAGCCTGAGTGGGACTCGGGAGGTTTATTTAACATACTTCCACCCCTGCCTCCTCAGCCCAGACGGTTTGTCTGCCAAAAACCTGAAGACTTCAGGCCTGTGGCCTCTCACACGTAATAGCTATAGCAGCCTGGACTTTGTCCTTTGTCCACCTTCTTTTGTGGCTCAGATCCCCAGATCCCCCAGCCTAGTGGGATTGTCTCTGACACTCAGACCAGGGACCTCCACCCCCCCAACCCGTAGCCCCCAAACCCAATGGCAGCAGGTCAAAGCTGCCCAGTTCAGGATGTTTCTAGAACGACAGGTGCCAGGGATGGGATCTGAATTCCTGGGTCTACTGATCTTCTGGTTGGTATTTGTTAACGTGCAGGTGACACCGTTATCCAAAACAGCTCCTATAGGGAGCAGATGAATGCGGAGGTGTGCTTCCTTCCTGTGACAGCATAATCAGAAGTCACACGCATTCCATACGCTGCTGTAGGTTGTGGAAGAAGATGCCCAGAGTCACAAAGGAAGCCAGTTGCATCCAAGTGTCTTAGAAACTGCCATGTGTGCCTCTTTCCACATTTCCAGGTCGCATCACTGATGGTGGGCAGGTCTGGTACCAGAAGTGATATTTCAAATATCCATGGTGGCTGTCTTGGGATAGGTCACTGGTGCCTACGTCCAGGTTCTGTCAGTGGAGCTTTCCCTCAGGATAGCAGGGCATGCTAGTTAGAGGTTAAAGAAAATAAACGCACATGAATTCTCCCACCCAAGTTCACAGACTGCCTGAATTCTGGCTCCAACCAGCAGATTAGGAAACTCTTCCTAGAGCTGGAGAGATGACTCAGTATGGTTAAAGGGACGAGAGAGAATTCAGTTCCCAGAACCCAGGTCAGGCCTGTAAGTCAACTCCAGGGGATCTGATCTCTACCACAACACTACATTCATGTACACATGCATGCATACACATCTGTATACTCATACATACTTGCATATATATACATACAAATATACATATACTCAAATACATATACACACTTAATACATACATACATGTACATAGAGACATACAGACATACACAAATACATACATACACGTATATGTATATATACATACACACATATACATACAAATATTCATATACACAAATATATATACATACACATAATATACACAAACATACATATATACACAGACACACACATATAAAAATGAAATAATTTTTTTCTTTTACTCTTGAAAGAAAAGAACCACCACCACCACCACCACCACCCCGCTTGCTGTGGCACACGAGAATAATCACTTGGGAGGCTAAGAGAGGAGTATTTCAAAATGGGGTTAGCCTGAGCTACGTGGTAAGTCTGGTCTCACAGAAAAGAACTCCCCCTAGAATATATTAGACCCCATAGCCATCTCGTGCCACTAGAATACTCAGCAGCCAGAGTCCTCCATCTACCCCTCCCCTTCCCCCTGAGCCCTGTCCCTGTGTCTTGCCCACATCACGTCCACCTCAGTGAACAACTAGTGCCTCAGCATTTCCACACCTGCTCTCCTTACTCCTGATCAGGCCTGCTCCTGCCACGGTGTCCCTGTAGATTCAGCATCCACACATCACACGACCAAGGCAAAAGGCAGACTCGAAGCCCTGCAGGCTCCTCGTTAGACCGGTGCCCACAGCCTCCGTGGCCTGGTGTCTGTAGGGGCTCTCACCCCTCTGCTGCCCAACCACACCCCCCACAGGTTTGAGGGCTTGCTCATGGGACTGTCATCCAGACACAGGACGCAGAAGAAACAGAACAAGAGAGCCTTTTCCTGCCTCTTGAGCTGATATTCGAGTTCAGTTGCAACAACAAAAGCTGAAACAAAAATTGCAAATTGCTGACAATACCATGAAGAAACTAAGTCATGAAGGAGAGGCCCCTCGGGGGTGACCCAGCAAACCTCTGGCAAAGCTGAAGAATGGAGCCAGAGCATCTGCAGTAGAGAAGGTCTTCCCAGGACAAGCACCAGGGCAAAGGACCTGGGGCAGAACAGGCGCTGCCTGACTGAGGGGAGAGCTGGGGAACAGAGTCTGTAACCAGTAGGAGATTGTTACGCAGGCGTCTACAGGCTGACCAGACTCTGGGTTTTGTTCAAGTGTGACATGAAGCTGATGATGGGGTTTGCTAAGTATGGTAGATCTAGACTGGTGGCTTAGAGAGTGTCTCTGGCCACCATGGAGGAGGGACCGAGGGAGAAGGCAGGAGGGCTGACGAGGGGACTCCAGCCACCTCCAGACAGAGAAACTGAGGGTCCTATCCTGGACCTGTGCTTTAGACAGAGAGAGCTGCCAGGCTGTGGAGACAGTTTGGGGCCTGAGAAGGAGATTCAAGGTGTGGCCCTTCTGACCAGAGCGCTGGGTGAGGAGCAGACTGGGGGCAGATGGGAGGCCATACTGGGAAACCTGCTTAGTGTCAAATGAGTCAGTTTGCAGGGAAATAAGAGCACAAAACCAGAGAGTCCATTGAAACCAGCAAAGCCCATGCAGAGGCAGTGACAGCTGGAGCAGAGAGCTGCCGTGTGGGGTGACGCCCGGTTCTGTTCCCCCGGAGCCCTCGAGTGTGGAGCTGAACAGTCTGGTTTTGGCAGGCTGGACTTGCCATGTTCTGCCTCATTCACCACAGACCTTCCCCATTCCCCTGGGGAATGTTGTTTATTGTCATTGGCTGGGCCCTCCATCACCAGTCTCTGCTAATAGATAGATGTACGTCTCTCTGGGCAGGCGTACTTACAGTCCCTTCCTTGTCCCAGGAGACTCTAGGCCAAGACCAGTCACATCTGGTTTCAGACAAATGTTTTCAGTTCTTGAAACACACACACACACACACACACACACACACACACACACACACACACACATTAAAAGAGTCGGGACCCTGGTTTCTTTGGTGTTCTTCCCATGAGCTAACTGTGGCTACACTGGTAACTGTCCCATTGGTTAGGCGCAGTCACCAAGGCAGAGTAGAAGGCTCTTGCCTGAGACTAGCTAGGCCTGCATGCTCTGAGTGGAAACGAGGTCCTTCAGACTCTCAGGCCACACCCTTCTTGACTATAGGCCAGTGTGAATATTGGGAGATGTGATTGTAATCCCCTTCCCCTCTACCTGACAGTGCCCGGAACATGTACCCACATCGTGACAGACATAACTTCATCACTGTCCCCAGGGAGGTAGCGACACCCCTACTGGCCCCACTCAAGTTCATAGTACTCTGCACACAGACTGCACTCGGCTGACACACACACACCCCCTTCCCCTGCACCCCATTCTTGTCACAGTGCTCTTACAGATACTAAAATAGAAAGCCTTTGGGATTCTGGTTTGGTTTGGTTTGAGGTTTATTTTAGTTACTCTGTGTGTGTGTGTGTGTGTGTGTGTGCGCGCGTGTGTGCGTGTGTGTGCACGCGCATGCATGCTCGTGTCACAGCATGAAGGCTGAGGACAGGGAATGCCTCACAGATGTCAGTCCACTCCCTCCCCTGCATGGGTTCCAGAGACTGAGCTCAGGTCATCGAGTTGGCAGCAGATGTCTTTACCCACTGAGCCATCCTTCCAGCCCACAGAATGCCTTTAGAATACGGTACCTGCCCTTGCGCAGGGTATGTGCATCGGCCTGAATACCTCAGCCAGATCGATCCTGTCAGCTGCTGGCTCATCACATACCCGGTTTTAGCAGGTGCCCACTGGGGCTACAGTGTCCAGACGGGCTTGTGCCCTCTGGACTTGCATCCTTGGTGGAGGGGAGAAACATATAGGAAAGTGGGTGCCTCAGTGGGGTGATCCCAGAGAAACTGAGAAGAAGTGACCCTGAGTGCAGAGACAAAGGGGAAGGCAGGGTCATCTTGGGTCAGACATCACATGGAGAAGGGGCAGGTCCGTGAGACCGACAGAGGGGTGTCCAAGGCAGAGGGAGCAGCTGGTGTAAATGTCCTGGGGCGTTTAAGATGCTGGAGGTCGGAACCCTGTGAGCCAAGCACAAGTCACTGTAATGGAGTCAATGGTCTTGAATTCAGAGGATCCTTCTGGCTATTTGTGGATGATTGATTCTATGAGGAGACAAGAGGGGAGGGAGGCTGAAGTATGGGGGTGAGTGGATAAGGTGTGCACATGTTCTCTCTCTCCCTCCCTTCTTCCTTCCCCTGAAAGGTCTTGTATGCATTTAAAATAAGCATTCTACCAATGAGTTAAACCCCAGTCCCTAAACTTCTCTCTCTTTGTGGACTGTCTTACCCAGTGGGCTGACATGGGCTCAAAAGAGCCACCAACTTGGGTACAGCTCCTGAACAATGGTTTCCTGCTCGCTTCTTGGGACAGAACACCCTTTTCTGCTTTTAAGGTCTCTCACCTCAAAGTGTGAACCACAGGTGGAAGATGATTTCCTGTGCTCCAGGGACACAGCAGGGCATGTAGGCTGACAATAGGGACCTCAGCGACCAAGGCACAGAAGTTGGGGCCTGTGGCTTGTCCAGGGTTACAATAAAGAAGGCCAAGAAAGAGGAAACCTTGGGGATGTGGGAGTGAATTGACTTCACAGTATGGAAGGGACCTGCCCACGAAAATAAGTCTTTAATGAAATGTCAGCCACACACCGTGTGATTCAGCGGGTCCGCTCCGGAACACTTCGCCTCCTTCACTGTTATTTACCAGTTTTGTTGAATGTTCGATGTGGGTGGAGGTGGTGTAGGGTGAGCCTATGCCAAAATTGCTGTTGTCCTTGAAACAGCCCTGTTCACAGCTCTACCCAGATGGCCAGGGACCAGGGAGGGAGGAACGGTCTGTACTACACTGCAGGCTGAGCTAGCCCTCCAGGCAGCCCTACAGCAGACCTCAGGATATATCTATCACCATCTCATCTTCAGTAGGTGCCTGGCCTCTTGCACAGCAGTAAACCCTGGTGTTCAGCCGTCAGGAAACAGGGGTGATGCCCTCTACATGTGTTCTGCAAGGGGCTGACAGGTCCAAGGTACAGATGTGGTCACTCTGCAGGCTTGCTCTTATCCATTCTGTCACATGCCTCCTGCAGCACAGGGTAAAAGGGGAGCATGCACACATGCACACGCACATGCACACACCCCTGCACATACATGTGTGCATGCATGCACACACCACACACAGTTGCCCTGAGATTCCCATTGTATCCTCCACTGCCCTCAGACTCGCAGCGATGCCTCCCAGGCTCTCCGATGCCAGGCATCCTGCCAGCTCATTTCTATCCCTGATCGCCGCACGACACAGCTTTTTCAGACCACAAACACATTGTTATGAGGCCATTTGAGTTTGTTTCAGAGCTAGGAGAGATAACAGAAGGGTCTGGGCCTCCTGTCAGGCGGCGAATGGCTCCCCAGCAGCCCTTAACGCAGACAAGTGGAGCGAGACAGCCAGGAGGGGAGGCGCTTGCCTGCTTCAAATGTTAAGCAATGGACAGGGCAGAGGGAAGGACTGGGGGCCTGATCCCTCACAGAGGAAGGTGAGCACACAGGTGATTTCCCATATCTGGCATCAGTTAAACCAGGTGCTAACAGGCGAGAGGCTGATAAACCAGGTGCTGACAGGCGAGAGGCAGATAGGATGCAGATAGATGCTTGTTACGATGATAGTTTAACTTTAGGAACTTGTGTCGTGGTTTTTTTTTTTTTTTTTTTTCGAGGCAGGGTTTCTCTGTGTAGTCCTGGCTGTCCTGGAACTCACTCTGTAGACCAGGCTGGCCTCGAACTCAGAAATCCGCCTGCCTCTGCCTCCCAAGTGCTGGGACTAAAGGCGTGAGCCACCACACCCGGCTTTGTGTCATGGTTTTAAGCAATATACCTGAACAGTCAGCCTACATCTCTCCAGGTTCTACCTCCAAATTCAACCACCAAGGATCGGAAGTGTTCAGAACCAAGTGCAGACGTGCTGGTCGAGTCTAGATTAGTTTTCTTATCATGATATCCCAGACTAGAGGGCGTAATAACTATCCACAGATCATTATGTCAAACTGAGTTGTCTAAGAAACCTGGGAACCAGCTTGAGTATCTTGGACTCTGCATGTGGGCCTGTGGTCTGGAAAAGCTGTGTCTCAAGTTGGAATGAGCTTCTGGTCTCCACAGGCCCTGGAATCCCTCACCCACGTGAGGAACCACTGTTAACAGGCATCCAGAGAGGGACATTATTGTCTCCATTATAGATCTAAAGAGCCAGGCACAGTGTCTCAGACCTGTAATCCCACCACTCAGGAGGCTGAGGCGGGAGGATCAAGTGTCCTAAGTCAACCTGGGACACATAGCAAGACCCTATTTCAGGAAGTAAAGAAAGAATAAGAGATTTGCCAAGGGCACACTGCTGGGGGATTACTGCATGCGTGAGGATTTGGGAGGTGATGGATTTGAAGTTGTTTTGTTTGTTTGTTTGTTTGTTTGTTTGTTTTTACATTCTTTGCGTGTGTGCGTGCACACCTGCATGTGTAGAGGACAGAGGACAACTTTCAGAAGTGTCTTCTCTCCTCCTACGACATGGTCCCCAGGGACTGAACTCAGGTGTCAGACTTGGCAACAAGTGCTTTAACCCCACTGCAATATCTTACCTGTCCTGTTTGGAGATTTTAGAGTTTTGCCGGGCAATGTCGCTTTCTTTGGGAAAAGGTCTACAGTTTGCACAACACCTCCACAGACCCTACGATCTGTAAGCTGTCCCTGGGTCCCTGTGTCATGGGTGTCCATTATTTTTTGTCCCACCCACTTCTCTTCACTGACATCATTTAGGATTGCCTTCAGCTAAGGTCCCTCGGCTACCAGTGGCATCTCAGGAGCGCTGACATCCCTGTGCGTTTCTTGTGCCTGCCGTGTCTCCCTAGAGTCCTCTCTCTGTCACCAAGCTCTCTCTGGTGGCATCTACTTTATAGAACATGTGACTGCTCTGACACTGGGTGCCTGAGGCAACACGGCTCTCCACTCGGGAACTGAATGGCTTGTGTAGCAATGTGTCAACCGCAGACTGTGCAGGAAGGGACACACTTGACCCTTGATCCTGATGTCCCGTCCACACAGTCTGCCCTCTACACAATCCATTTATGCCCTGTGCTGACAGGCTGCACCTCGTAGCAGAGGGCATTTGTAAATAAACTATGGGAGCTAGATGCTTGGGCATCTTTTCAGAGCCAGGAATCGTAGGCCACAGTCAGGACAGGATGTGTACATCTCTTCTCCACCGTAAGTGTAAGGCCTGGACGTGGCTCACAGGACCAGCTTGCTACATACCCTTTCAGGGGTTATCAGTCCAGCCCTGCTCCCTGGGGACAGGCATCAGCTTGCACACTGTCTCTGGCCTTTCCTGACCTGCCATAGTCTTCATCCGCTGCCAAACTCTTCTCCCCAGCACCGGCCCCCAGGCCCCTCCTTCATGGGCATCTCAGCCACCGCCGCTCCCAGAGTACAGGTTTTCCAGCTCCAGCTATGATCCGGGCTGCGCTTCTCGCCTTGGCCCTCGCTCCAGCTTGCTCTCCCTCTTGGCTGCAACTCCCAGCCCCCGGCCCACGCTAATCTGTTTCTCCCACCTCTCCTGGTGCCGGGATAACCATTTTAAAAACTGCCCTCGGGAAATCTAATCAAATGAGAGCAAAATCTAATTTGGCACTAAAAGCCTCTGACTGAAGCCCTGATTTCTGGAGCTTTGTGGAGCCTGGATAATAATGCCTTTCTGGGTTTCGCAAAGGTCCAGGACTGGGGAGAAGAGAGGGCGAGAGAACTCTGATATCCCTGGTATGGAGGATGAATGGGCTGGGAAGAGCACCGCTTCCTGAGCCAGCTGGCCTGGCCACGCACCGAGAGTTCTCAGCATTTGGAGCACACCAGCACCACAAAGCCCTTGGCCTCAATCTTTGGGGATCCCCAGCTGGGGACCCAGAAGAGATGGGAGGAAACCCAGTGCCACCATGAAGGTTCGGCCAGCGTTCTCCGGTTCTCTCTCTTATCTGCACAGTGAGAGCTGACTTGTACTTCCTGAACAAGCTGTGGCCCTAGGTTCCATTTAGGGCATGCCGGGGGCTGTGAACATGTTCCTTCAAGCCTGTCCCCAGCGGTCCACTTGGCTAACCAGGCTGCATGTCTCCGTGCTTACACAACTTATTAAAACAGTGCCACCTGCTGGAGGTCAAGTTCAAATATCTGCACCTGTAGAACACATTTTAGACTCAAACCCTACCACCACCTCAGGGAGTGCAGTCTGTAGGTGACAAACCCACACGGGGAATATATGACAAAGGCTGTTGAGCGGAGCAGAAGCCACACATGCCCTGGGGCTGTTAGCATACATCAGCAATTCCATATGCTGTCACTATGGTTTTTATTGACAGCGGGCTCTGTTTTCTTATTTGTGCTTCAGTGGCTTCAAGTGGGAGGCTTTTCCATCCCTGTGCATATATTTTTTTACTTTGTTTGTTTGTTTGTTTTTGAAATTTTGAAACAGGGTTTCTCTGTCCTGGTTGTCCTGGAACTCACGCTGTTAGACCAGGCTGGCCTAGAACTCAGAAATCCGCCTGCCCTTGCCTCCCAAGTGCTGGGATTAAAGGCATGTGCCACCACTGCCCAGCTTAATTTTCTTTCTAATTGTAATATATTTTAAATTTTTATTTATATATATAAATATTTATTTATATATATATATATGTAAATGTGAGGATATGCTGAGTGTAATTGCCCACCATGGCCATAAGAGGGTGCCAGATCTCCTGGAGAGGCATTGTGTGCAATTGTGAGCCACCCAGCTTGGGTGCTGGGAACCAAACCTGAGTCCTCTGGAAGAGCATCATGCTCTCACTAGCTAGCATCTCTCCACACCCCCTCTAGTTATCCTAGGGGGAGGAGTGATGGTGTTCTATTTACTTTCTTCCTTGTTGAAGTCTGAGCCAGCACAGAAAGAATGGTGACAAGGTTGGGAGCCAGCCTGGATCTGGGAAAGCCACAGCGGAAGGGCCTGGCTTCTTCCTGATGGCATTTGGGCTTCCTGGACGTACACACACACAGAGAGAGAGAGAGAGAGAGAGAGACAGAGAGAGAGAGAGAGAGAGAGAGAGAGGGAGGGAGGGAGGGAGGGAGAGAGAGAGAGAGAGAGAGAGAGAGAGAGAGAGAGAGAGAGCTCTGTTCTCAAAGGTCCCACGTGGAAGGGCCCAGCACTGTCCTCTGGGCCCAGAGCAGCCCAGCCCCCTCCTGCCTTCCCCTGCAAGCAATTCCTTCCCTATCTCTCTCTCTTATTTTGAGAGTTGCACCAGCACCCACTGGTTACTCCACAGTCACGGGGCACAGCTCCGATCAGTATGCTCTCAAGTTATCCTACCCTCCTACCACAGTCAAGGTCCTGGGCTGGCCTTGCTCATAGTGGAGTGACTTGGGACCTCGGTGTCCCTGTCTGGAAATAGAGGACTGGGGTATAACCTATGCGCAGAATAGTTTGTCCCTTACCCCGGGGAGAAGCTCTGGGTCTCCCCTCCTGATTAATATGGATTGCTGTGGTTTTATTAATGGCGGCATCATTGTTGACCAATACAGACACAGAAATCCACCGTGGCCAGATGGCCCCACCACCAAGGCCACGGGGGTGGGGGGTGGGGGTGGGGGGGTAGGCTCTATGTTTCTGTAAGAAATAAAGCAGGGGTGTAGTGCTAAAACCCCCAGCCCCTTCCAACCTCATCCCCTCCCTGCACCCACACCCACCAGCTTCATAGATTTCTTCTGCCCAGCTTTTGAATTTATTTAAATTAGATCATTTAAAAATATCACTGGAAAGAGTCTTACAGAATGTCTCTCTATCTGGTCTATGTCTTATACTGTTAGCATGCACCCACACTCATAAATGTAGCACAACCTTGTGCCATATTTTATTATATAACTATATTCCATTTCATCCACACATCTTTCAGCTAATGAACTTGTTTCTATTTGCTTTCTGAGTGTACCACTGTCAGCTGGCCCTGGGTGACTTTTGATGAACAACTGCATGCTGTTTCAAACTGCTGGACCAGAGCCCATGTTCAAGTTTGATAGAGGATGCCAAAGAGATTCCAAAGTGTTGGGCCAGTTGACACACCCCCAGCTATTTTCAAGAACCTCAGTTGCTCCCCGTTCCATCAACTCTTGGGGTGCTGTCAATTTATCTGGGACTGGGGAATACAAACTCTAGAGCACCCCTAAGCCTGAACAAGGGGTGTCTTAGTCACTGTTCTATTGCTGTGAAGAGACACCGTGACCAAGGTAACTCTTATAAACGAAAGCATTTAACTGGGGTTGGCTTACAGTGTCAGAGGCTAATCCATGATCACCATGGCGGGGAGCACAACAGCAGGCAGACAGACATGGTGTTGGAGAAGGAGCTGAGAGTTACATCTTGATCCTTAGGCAGCGGGCATAGGGGATGAGACGGCCTGGCATGGACTTTTGAAACCTCGAAGCTCACTTCTAGCAGCAGACCTCCTCTGTCTGACAAGGGCACACCTTCTAATCTTTCCAAACAGTTCACCGACTGGGGACTAAGCATGAAAACATAGTAGTTTATAGCGGCCATTCTTACTCAAAGCACCGCTTTAAAAAGGGACCAGCTCTCTTCTCACTGACCTACGGCAGCAGAAACCAACCTGTCTGCTTCCACCATGCTCACGGCCACAAACCAGAGTCCAGGGCTTTATCATCCATAGGAATCACTGACTTGTTTGTTTGTTTGTTTGTTTGTTAAGACAAGCTGTAGCCCTGGCTGTCCTAGAACTCACTCTGTAAACCAGGCTGACCTTGAACTCAGACATTCCCCTGCCTCTGTTTCCCAAGTGCTGGTATTAATGGCATATGTCACCACCACCTAGCTTGATCTCTTATTTTTTAAAGGACATATTATCTATTGTAAATTATTTTAGTATTTCTATAGCCGTATTTCAAGTCCCTTGTTTCTTCCCTGTGACCCTACTATAGACTTTGAACTCGTACACATGTACTTCTGTGAGGAGGGGCCCTGGGCTCCCCCTTCCTGCCAAAGGGCAGAGGGGTGTGTTGGTCTCTGGCTGTGAACACTCAAGTCAGTCAGCATCACTGAGGGTTGCCAAGGCCAGGGCTGGCTGCTCTCTTGCTCACCTCTGATCGCCGATCTCTTCCAGCTTTCTTCGGAAAATACCTCAATGAGTACAACGGCTCATACGTGCCGCCCGGCTGGAAGGAGTGGGTCGGCCTACTTAAGAACTCCCGCTTTTATAACTACACACTCTGCCGGAATGGGGTGAAGGAGAAACATGGCTCAGACTACTCCACGGTAAGCTGTGCACCCCCAGGCCCCACCACCGCCTCCCGAGCCAGGGGAACCCTACTCGTAGCTCACCCTGTGGCCTTGGAGAGGATGCTCGTGCCTAATTAGATGTGTGGCCTTGAGCATCGTCCAGTGCTGCTTCTCAGGTTCCCCATCGCTCCACTGCTAGAGTTAACTCAGATGCCACCTCCCGAAAGAGGCCCCCTCACTGTTCCAGCTAAATGACGTCCCCAAGCCCAGTTTCTGGAGTCTGAACTCCAACATTCAACAGTGACCCAGAACACCTTGATTTCTCTGTACCTTCGTCTCTAAGGAGGGATTGTTACCATGTCCATTCTCAGAGGACCATAAACACTCAATTGTGGTATCGTTATTCTTTTGCTGCCCCTCCCGCCATGTTCCCGACTCTCTCCTGCTCTCTTTTCCTTCGCCAAACCTCGAGTGTTGTTTCTTTTGTTTCTGTGATACCCTGACAAAAGCAATGCCTACATGCCGGGGCTGTTCCGTTCCCCTGTCTGTCTGTTCAGGCCAGGATTCCAGCCAAGGGAATGGCGCCACCCACAGTGGGCAAGTTTTCCCACCTCATTTAAAGCAATGAGGATAATCCCCTCCACAGAGGTGGCCAAGTCAGTCTCCCAGGTGATCCTGGGTCTTGTAAAGGTGACAGTGGACACTGACTGTCATGGCAGCTGTGTGTTGTGCTTGCCTCTCTGCTCTCTCCTGCCATCACCTCCTTAAGGACAGTGACCAAACCATGGTCATACCCCTGTCCCTGATGCCCAGCACAGTGGGTGGCACCTAGGGAGCACTCGGTATAAATCTCCCGGTCCTCACCATCCTCCCATTTCTCCCGCCCCAGGATTACCTCACGGATCTCATCACCAATGACAGTGTGAGCTTCTTCCGAACATCCAAGAAGATGTACCCACACAGGCCCGTGCTCATGGTCATCAGCCACGCGGCTCCCCATGGCCCCGAGGACTCAGCACCCCAGTACTCACGGCTCTTCCCCAATGCGTCCCAGCACATGTAAGCCTCAGCCTCCACTGGGGGTGGGAGGGTCCGTCAGGGCTTAGGGACAATGGGACATCAGCAATGTAGTTGAACCTTCCTTAAAACATTCCTGGTTAAAGGGCCCAAAAGCTACCATGCCAGCACTTGAGAGGTCCGCCCAGGAGGGTCAAGAGTACAAGGCCAGCCTCAGCTATGTAGACAGTTGAGGCTAGCCTGGGCTATATGAGATGCTGTTTCAAAAAACAAATAGACATCAAGAGCAGGGAAAGGGGAAGCTATGTGGGGAGATGGTTCCGTTGCTAAGGCACACAAAGATCCTGGGAGACCGGCTGCTTATCAGGTGCAGCTCTGCGGCACAGACCAGCCAGCCTGTCCCTAGCCCCTGGCAGATGCCTTCTGGCTGGGATTCATCTCCTCCCACTCAGAAGCTCAGCATATCCCCTGTGAGCCTGTGTTTATGTCCGACGGAGCCTGTACAAAGTGTCTGAGAGGGGGAACTTAGGAGAGATTGACTTTTGTTCCCAGTTCAAGGATCCAGCCCATGATGGCTGGGAGGGCATGGTGGCCAGAGCAGGAGGCAGCTGGTCACATTGCATCTGCAGTCAGGACACAGAGATGAATGCTGACACTTTTATCCATCTGTCCGGGACCCTAGTCTATGGGGTGGTATTTCCCACATCCGGGCAGGTTCCTACCTCTTGAACCACCCTCACAGTCCTTAGGTGACGGCAAGTCCAGCCTGGGTGCCAACAAACACCATCACAGGGTCCACGGCTACACCAGCTACTGGCCGTGGAAAACCTCAGATCTTCATGGTGACCCTGGTGTACCAGTTCTCTGTTGCCACATAGCAAGTGACTCCAAAGTTTAACACCATTGAACAAACAGCAAACACACATCAGCTCATGACCCTGTGCTAGGAGCCTGGGTCAGTGAGCTGACGTCCTGACCCCGATCTTACTTCTAGCTGTATGGGCCTCTCCATCTTCAATCCAGAAAGAGAAAGAGGCAAAGATGGAAGCAACCATCCCATCTCCCTGCACAGGGCACACACCTCACTGTGCCATCAGAGAAGCCTGCATAGGAGTGTGAAGATCAAAAGAGGGTCATTAAGGCCACCTTTGATGCTGTCTCACTTAGTGTCCCCATTTTACAGACGAGGAAACACAGAGGTCACCCAGCTTCGATACCACAGAACCTGGATTCAAACCCAGCCCCCACCCAGGCTTCCCACCTCACCGCCACCCCGTTAGCTAGTACAGCTTTCTAGAAGATATTCTGGCTTTTCTCGGCCTCAGACTATACCTCAGGCTCAGCAGTGACACTCAGCAGCCCTTGCTGTGACATTCTGGGGTAGCAAGGACAGGGTAATTTGGACTCCTCCTTAATATCCAGGGTGTTTAATTTTCATTACGGTCAGAATGCGCCACCCTCCCCTCCCCCGGCTCAGCTCTAATGACTTCCTGACAGTGTGCCACCCTTGGAGGGATTACAGGGTATGTTAGCCTTCTGACCCCTGGACTTCTGGGAGGAGCAGACAGGAGATAATGAACCACATTTGGGGAGCAGTGGGCTACCCTCACCCTGAGAGCCCCATAGAGTGTCTGTCTGCCTGGCTGCCCTCACCCATTGCCCTCTACCCTCCTTCCCAGAGAGAGAGGCCAACAGTGCTCCATCCTGGGCCAAGTTCCTACCAGAGGGGTGTGACATGTGACACTGCCTGCTCCTGTACTGTCCCTTTGAAATGAAATTACAGACTCTGACAATGAATAGCAAGGGGCTTGCTTGTCCAGAGACTCTCCAGGCCACTATGGTGGCTCTGGGAGGCTCCTGCCCCTGGAAGACAGTGGCTCCTAACAGTTCTGCAGGATGGTAGCTGGTCCAGGAGAGGAAAATGGTGGCGTGCAGGGCCTTCTGGTAGGCATCTCTCCCTCACCAAGCCAGCCTGATCCATGCCCCTGGAGCAGACTTTTCGTGCTGTAACAAACATTACTGAGCTCATGACAGCCCTGCTCACTTCCCTCTGTCCTCCCAGTATGCCACACCCATGCAGACACGCTTTCAGATGCTGAAATATAGACGCGTAGGAACGTGGGGCACATAGCACATATACACAAACATACATGTTCAGACACATGCATGGGCACGTATAGATCCATGTACATGGCACATATATAGAGACACACCATACACATGCAGATAAATACAACAGTCACAAAAGAACTCACACAGAGACAAACACAGGTAAACGCAGTCAGACACACACCACCAAAACAACCACATGCACACACAAACACACAAGCACAAAGATACACAGAGCCATACATGACTAGGTGAACATACAGCTACAAAAGCTCACAGACCCGCACAGACATGTGCACATACACCTGGCAGCCCTCAGCACTTCTTCCAGCATGTGATATCTGGGAGCAAGACCTCCCAAGACCTGTGAAGACAGGGGCTGTGATGACATCACAGCCTGCTACTCTGAGGCTCATGGTATAAGGGGTCCCACTGGACGATATGAAGGAGGTCACCTCTGTGCATCACCTCGGGTAAGGAAAAGGGGTGGCCAACTGAAGGATCTTTGGGGACACCCAGACACTCTTCAGGTATTTGAGGAGCCCAGCCTGGGCCAGGTGACTAGCTGGCTGGCCCAGGTCCTGAGTTAGGACGCAGCTCTCTAGCTTCTGATTCCATAGTCTCCCAGAGTGAAAGGCTGACAGGAGTCACTCACTGGCTCCCATGGTCACCCTCCACACAAGAGCCTGCCAGACAGGCCTCCTAGTGAAGTCAAGGATAGCTATTGTATCCTGGTGTCTAAGCTGGGTCACAGGGAGTGACTTCCTCATAGTCCAGAAGACAGTGTGGCTCCACCACTACACAGGCAGCCCCGGCAGCCCCTTCTAGCTCCCTGAGACAAGGAGGCATGCTTCCAAGAATGTTCTACACACAGGTCATGCCCTAGGCCAGCCGCAAGGGACACGGGCATTTCTCATAATCAAAGACCATGTGTGCAGGGAGGGATTTAGCAGCAGGAAGCGGCCCAGAGCTGGGGAGCCTTGAGGCCCTGGCTTCCCCACAAGCACACAGTAGCAGTTTCCTAACTGTTGGACTGCTGCAAGCTACCATGGTGCCATCTCTGTACAAGACCTTTTGACATGTGACAGAGTACCGAGGTCCCTAGGTAGGGCCAGTGCCCAAGCTGGTACCAGGGAGAGCACTGGCTGTTCTGACAAGAAAACCCGCCCCTCCTCTGCCTCACACAGCCTCCCATCCCCCTCCTGACTCCACTCTGATTAGCCTGTCTGTCTCGAGCAAGAAACAACTCAACTGTTGGCTGTAATTTCAGCTTACTGGGGTAGGGGGTGGAACCTGAGGGGACTGGGTGCTCACATTTTGAGACCCAGTGGATGGCAGAGTGATGCCCTCTTCCGGTGGGTTAGGTTCAGATTTACAGTTTGTGTTTTTTTGTTTTGTTTTGGTTTTTGTTTTGTTTTGTTTTGTTTTGTTTTTTGTTTTTGTTTTCCCCAGAGAAGGTGTCCCTCTCTGTTCAAGCAAGCCTTGAACTCCTGATCTTCCCCACTTAGTTCAAAGAGCGACCCAATCACAACTGGAAGAATAATTGTGACAAAGAATCAAAAAACATGTCTTGTGTCCCAAAGGTGGACATTCTTGGAATGCGTGGGCCCTGCAGGCACAACTGTGACATACTTAATTTTTACACCTATTTCTTGCTGTCTCAAACCAAGACTTAATGCAAAGAGCTCACCTACCTGTAATCCTCCCTTTACCAGAGTGACAGCCACCTGTGTGCTCCAGGGCTGAGAAGTCAATAGATGCAATGCAGGGGTGGGAAGTGGACCTCCAGTTCTGGGCCTGAGAAGGCTCTCAACTGGAGCCTCTTTGAAAGGGTTGATAAATGAATACCAGAAAGTTTTCAAAGGAAGACTCATGCCAAGCTGCTGGCTTTCTGCACTTGGGGGAATTCATGTCCATTTAAGGCTCTGCCACCTCCTGAAGGTGGCTCCCTCCCATTTACACCTTAGACCAGTCCACTTGCCCCCAACTGGAGTGAGCTGTTCACGGCACTTGTCTTGACTGCCTTTGTTTGCCACCAGCACACCGAGTTACAACTATGCACCCAACCCAGACAAGCATTGGATCATGCGCTACACGGGACCCATGAAGCCCATTCACATGGAATTCACCAACATGCTACAACGAAAACGCCTACAGACCCTCATGTCTGTGGATGACTCCATGGAGACGGTAGGCTCCGCCCCTGCCCCGCCCCCTGGCAAGCCTCTGACCTAATCTGAAAATCTAAGTCAAAGAGCCAAACACTATGCCAACTTGGGAAAGGGGCTTGGAGCAATCCAGAGGGAAGGCTTTTGACTCCTGAAATTTTCCCATGAGTCTTTGCTGCTTGATGAAACCACAGTCTTTGCTGCTTGATGAAACCACAGCTGCTTTTCTTTCTTAAAAAAAAAAAGAAAGAGGGGGCTGATGAGATGGCTTATCGGTTAAGAGCACTGACTGCTCTTCTGGAGGTCCTGAGTTCAAATCCCAGCAACCACATGGTGGCTCACAACCACCCGTAATGAGATCTGAAGACAGCTACAGTACACTTACATATAATAAATAAATAATATCTTTAAAAGAAAGAAAGAAAGAAAGAAAGAAAGAAAGAAAGAAAGAAAGAAAGAAAGAAAGAAAGAAAGAAAGTCAGGCGTGGTGGCGCATGCCTTTAGTCCCAGCACTTGGGAGGCAGAGGCAGGCAGATTTCTGAGTTCGAGGCCAGCCTGGTCTACAGAGTGAGTTCCAGGACAGCCAGGGCTACATAGAGAAACCCTGTCTCTAAAACCAAAAAGAAAGAGAGAGAGAGAGAGAGAGAGAGAGAGAGAGAGAGAGGGGAAGGAAGGAAGGAAGGAAGGAAGGAAGGAAGGAAGGAAGGAAGGAAGGAAGGAAGGAAGGAAGGAAGGGACTAGAGTCTCATTCTGTATAACCCAGGAAGGTGTAGAACTCATTAAGTAACTAAACTGGCCTCTAACCCATGAGGAGTCTCCTGTCTCGGCCTCCTGAGTTCTAGAATTACATACAAAAGCTACCATGCTTGGCTGCTTTTATTTCTTAAAAAAAAACAAAAACAAAAACAAAAAAACAAACAAACAACAATATCAAAAACCCACTTAAAAGTTCAGTAGCTTTATTGAGCTATAACTCATACACTCAGTTAAAGTATACAACACAATGGGGTTTTTTGTTTTGTTTTTAAGACAGTCTCCTGTAGCCCAAACTGGCCTAGCACTCACCTCCTGCCTTCACCTCCCACATTCTAAGATTCCGGATGTGTGCCTCGTGCACGGCCCTCACTGACTTGCATTCACTCAGAGTTCTGCAACCATTACCACTGTCAAGTTAGAACATTTTCATCCCTCCAGGGGGATTAAACACCTTCCCTTAGCTGTCACCCCGTCTCTGCAGGTACTAAGGTCTTCCTGTCGTCACTCTGGACATTTCATGCAAATGGATCATAAAAATGTGGCCTTTGGGGACTGCCTTTTTTCATGAAAGCACAGTTTTCAAGACATGGCGAAGTCTGTATCACAATGTCCAGGACCCGCAGGCTGGGGAAGTCTGACTCCCAAAAGTTGTCCTCCGACTTTCACACACGTGATAGAATATACTACACACACACACACACACAGAGAATCATATTCCACTGTGTGGGCTAACAGCTTACTCAAAGGGGATCCATAGCTATCTAAATTTAAATCAAAATACTATAAAATTCAAACTCCATTCCTTGGCCACACACAACATAGTTCATATGCTCCATAGCCACGCTGGACAGTTGCAGACCCTCATGCAGGATTCTGTTTCAGGTTACCAACTCCCACCCTGGCCCTGGCCACATCTAGCGTTGTTTCCTTCCTTCCTTCCTTCCTTCCTTCCTTCCTTCCTTCCTTCCTTCCTTCCTTCCTTCATGCATTCATGCATTCATGCATTCATTCATTCATTCATGCATGCATTCATCCAAGGTCATTTATTAAGGGTCAGTGCAAGTGCAACACAGCTGCCAGAGAGCAAAATACAGAGACCCCCACACAGCAAGACCCCACCCCATAGGAACTGTCCACAGACAAGGGACAGATGTTAACAAGTGTAAGAGACAGGATAAGGGAGTCAGTTCCGGGGGCCTTGCAGAGAAGTGGACTTGCCCCAGGCATGGTCGAGATGGGAGGTGTGCTGAGAGCGGAGGGCTCCCACGAGGCCAGCCACCTCACCTCTGGCCTCTGTTGCAGATCTATGACATGCTGGTGGAGACGGGGGAGCTGGACAACACGTACATCCTGTACACCGCCGACCACGGCTACCACATTGGCCAGTTTGGGCTGGTGAAGGGCAAGTCTATGCCGTATGAATTCGACATCAGAGTCCCGTTCTACGTGAGGGGCCCCAACGTGGAAGCTGGCTCTCTGTAAGTGTGTCTCCTGTGCCCGTACCCCAGGTCCCAGGCTCACGGGGAGACCTTGGACTCTGCTTGGTCTGAAACTCAGCACAGGTCCAATCCACGCCTCTCAGGGGCAAGATTCTAGAACAGTTGTACCAGCCATTGTGTCGGCCAGGGTGGACTCCGAGGAGGGTCATACCCTTCTGAGGCGGAAGCCAGGAGCTATGACTCCCATGAAAAACAGCGAGGCGGGGTTCCGTGCCAGGAAATGCCAGAGCCTGGGTGTTGCCAGCTCATGGGAAGGTTCTTTGATTCCCACCCCGTCTGGGCAGTCACTGGTCTGGTGGCTGTTGAGGAAGAGATCTCAGACTTAAGCAGAGAGCCATTGTCCACTGGGCCTGCTCCTGGTGGCAACACCGAGTAAGCTGTCTGCCGTCTGCTCTTTCCTCAAGGACCGTGTGGGCCATGGCCTTAGCCGTTCTCCTTGGCCTAACCTTTGAAGTGGCAACCGGAAACAGAACCGCTTAGAGGAGGCAGAGTTGAATGAAAGGCTGGCAATCGCGGCCGCCTCATCTCTGTAGCAGCTGGGGGGCTGGGGGAGGGGGGGTCAAAGTCCAGTCAGGTATATCCAGAGGGAGGACTGGGACTTGCACAGCCCATCTTCCACGCCAGCAAGGGAGAGAGGCAGGAGGATACCGCCAGTGAGACCGCTGAACATCTGTCCACAGAACAGCTGGAGCGCCAACCCATCCCTCATAGTCTTTGCCGGGCCCCTCTCACATGGGTGGCTACTGAGTGGATCACCCTAATGTGATCCCAGGAGTGGGGTCCCCAAGCCTATGGGGCTTGTCACCAGACTCCTTGTTAAGAGCTAAAAGCGACACACGGCTGCCTCGAGGAAAATCATTCTGGGTCGAGTATAACAGGTGCTCAGAGGCCAGACTGTGCGTGCCCAGCCAGCAAGAACCAACAAGAGGGCGGGCATGAACCCTAGAGGCAGAGGAGGATAGTATTAGGGCATGTAACCTTGACAGTGCAGCACCGGACGGTCCGGCTGGAACTGGCCTCCCTACGGGTCAGAGTGTCAGGATGGAAGCTCTCTCATTTGCAGATGTCCCTCCCTCTTCACCTCCAGATGCCTCTGTCCCAAGCTAAGCTGCCACCCAGGTGGCCAAGTTTCCACTCCCTCTCTGTTCCCCAGGAACCCCCACATTGTCCTCAACATTGACCTGGCCCCCACCATACTGGATATCGCTGGACTGGACATCCCTGCAGACATGGACGGGAAGTCTATTCTCAAACTACTGGACTCAGAGCGGCCAGTGAACCGGTGAGAAGGAGCAAGAGAGACCCAGGGAAGGAGGCTCCCTAGCCAGGGGGAACTCAACCACGGGGAACTGGGAAGGCCACTGGAATCAGGATCTAGGTGCCCCCCACTAACCCATGAGAGATTGAAGGACCAGCCCTCTCTGGGATTCTATCCTCCCATTTGGAGCTAAGGACCTTCCAAAGCTAAAAGGATGAAAAGCCCAAAGTTAACAGTAGCACTGTGCTGTGCCCCGGGCACTCCAGCACGTTGGCCCTCATAGTAACCCAGTAAAGGAAAGTTGTGTTCTCTGAATCCTAGAGAGATAGAGGATAACCAAGAAGTCAGACTCTTCGTCACAATGGCTATGACTTTTGTGGCCCTATTGATGGGTGGTGGGACTGACCGGGAGTGTGTTCCAGGTGTCCTGGGTGGCTGAAGGAAGCAGCAATGAAATGGGGAAAACAAAACAAGGAAGGTGGAAAGGAAGGTGGCTAGAGATGAGGAACCAGAAAGGCAGGAGCGACCCCTTGTGGTCAACAGTGAAACTGCCCCCTGGATAACAGATCTTTCTGTGAGCCTCTCCTAGACTTTCCTCCCAGGGGGCCCAGCCCTGAGATCTACAGGTGGCTGGTGGCCCTGTAAGGTCGGTACATCTTCCAACGAAGGGGGCTGGAAGGGTCTAAAATGGACACATGCAGAGTGTAGGGGCACAGGACACTTGAGAATCGGGGACCACAAGGGGTCGCTCCTGCCTTTCTGGTTCCTCATCTCTAGCCACCTTCCTTTCCACCTTCCTTTCTGTTTTTTTTTTTTTGTTTTTTTTTTTCCCCCATTTCATTGCTGCTTCCTTCAGCCACCCAGGACACCTGGAACACACTCCCGGTCAGTCCCACCACCCATCAATAGGGCCACAAAAGTCATAGCCATTGTGACGAAGAGTCTGACTTCTTGGTTATCTCATAGATCAGGAGAAATGACCCCCTGCAGGCACTCATTAGCCCAGAACTGGGCTCCTGAGAGACTCCAAAACTCACACACAAACACACACACACACGTGCAAATGCCCATGTAACTGTACCCATTTCAACCACAAAGAGGCATTCAGAACACATCTTGGAGAAGCAGCCCTGTCCCTGGGGTGTGGAAACCTTTCCAGTGTCACTCAATGACTGCCACTTGGCCCAGGGTATGGAGAACCTGTGGACAGGGCTGGGGACACGGGAACCCGGCAGACAGGATGCTGGACCTGCTTGTTTTCTAGGTTCCACTTGAAAAAGAAGCTGAGGGTCTGGCGAGACTCCTTCCTGGTGGAGAGAGGGTGAGTGCCGGCCGGGCAGGAAGACCCCCATGAGGAGTGGTCACAAGACTGTGGGAGGCTGAATAGTGCTGTGCTAGTGACTGGGTGACTCAGAGCTGTGTCCAAATTCCCTGTCACAATTGGGTGGCTCATGCAGAATTCGAATCTGGAGGCCACATGTCCCCATTCAACATACTTGGCAGAGCCTGTACGATGTCATCACTGTTCATTTAATCCTAACTCAGGCCATCTGGGATAGACAGCTCCTGTAGACTTCCCATTAAAACCCAGGTGCTCTCAAGCCACCAGCCACCCATCCTCCACAGTAGGTCTCCACAGAGCTATGCAGGGCCGGCAGCCTAGGCAAGCACAAGTTGCCCCAGGGCTCCACCCAGTTCAACCAGCCCCGCATCTCCCTCAGCAAACTGCTCCACAAGAGGGAGGGTGACAAAGTGAATGCCCAGGAGGAGAACTTCCTGCCCAAGTACCAGCGCGTGAAGGACCTGTGTCAGCGAGCTGAGTACCAGACAGCATGCGAACAGCTGGGGCAGGTGAGGAGATGGCGGATCTTCTGGGTCCTCTGGGGTGTGGTTGCCATGGTTACATGGGAGGCTCTGGTCCCTGTCAGGGTAGCAGTGTCCTCTGGGTGTGTGACCTTGCACTCCTCATGTGGGAAAACACCAGCAGGCAGGCTCAGGTGGCAAACAGCATTCATTGCCTCCCAGCTGACTTGTGTGGTATAACTCTCTGCGGCTGGCTTCCGTTTATAGGGGGATTAGGAAATAGCTTTCAAGATTTTTTTTTTAAAAGGACATTGATTGCAAAAGAGACGCTAAGTAAACATATAACCCTGGTAGTATCCAGGGAGAGAAAGAGCCGGCGTCTGGAGGAGGCCTTTCCAAGGTGAGCTATAGAGATTGGGGAGGGATAGTTAGCCGGGCATGAGCCTCAGAGGGCAGGGAGACAGGAGGAGAGGAGTGAGAGATGAGGGAGAGATGTGGGCATGTGGAACGAACAGAAGTTGGGGGGGGGGGATGGCCCAAACCAAGGGGAGCGAGGACAGCAAGGAGCTGTGACATCGCAGACTCTGGCCACCGGGTGAGTGGACTGGTAAGGAGAGGGCAGGGTGAACCAGACCTTGAGAAGTAGTCAAGGACACTGGGCTACTATCCCAGCTCCAGCACACCTCCAGTTCCCCCCAGCCCGGGCTATGTCTGGGGCGAGGCTCTCTTCCTCTTAGTGCTTTCTCTCAGAGTGGAGATCGTGACATAGCTCTTTCATGCCAAAGTTTGAGTTGCACTGAAAGCCGCATCCATGAGCACTGGAAGAGAATGGGGGAGGGAGGCTGAGGAAGAGCAGGGATTAGACCAGGTATTAGCAGCTCAGATCCAAGGGAGGCTGACCAACCACCATGAGGACATAACTTTAGGCAGACAGGGGCTGTATTGGTGAACGCCATGGTAGGTCCAGCTAAGTGTGGACAGGAGGGAGAAACAGGCAGTCGGAGTTGGCACGGGTGTGGCATTTGCCAAGCTGAGCGTGGGCAGGAGGAGAGGTAGGTGTGGCAAACAGGATGGTGGGGATGGGGGGGGTGACACCTGAAGCCCTGCTGTGTCCCACAGAAGTGGCAGTGTGTGGAGGACGCTTCTGGGACGCTGAAGCTGCACAAATGTAAAGGCCCCATGCGGTTTGGTGGCGGCGGTGGCAGCAGAGCCCTCTCCAACCTGGTGCCCAAGTATGACGGCCAGAGCAGCGAGGCCTGCAGCTGTGACAGTGGCGGTGGAGGGGACTACAAACTGGGCCTGGCTGGACGCCGTAAGCTCTTTAAGAAAAGTAAGTGTCACCAGCCTGCCCAAAGTTGAGAGGATGAGCAGCCATGGCTCTGGCTGGGCCATGTGAACTTTCAAACAACTCCACAGGTGCTCGCTCCAGGCCTGCAGGTGATCCTAGGAGCTAGGGACACAGCCAAAGCCCTCACACAAGCTCCAATTCAAGAGGGCAGCAGTGCTGGGACAGGCCACTAGGGGGCAGTATGGACATGGACCAAAGGCAGGCAATGGAGCCAACTGGGCCCTGTAGGCTTGGTGTCGCCTTCTGGGGGGGGGTGGGGGGAGTAGGATGGGGCTCTAATCTGGAGCAGGCGGAAATGATAAGGTCAACGGGTTCTCAAACCTCCCTCAAATGACCACTCTAATGGTGAGAGCAGCAGACAGACAGCTGAGGGACTGACAAGAAGCCAAGTGGCATGTTTGGGCCTTAATGTCCAAAGAGGTCTAGTTATGACTTGAAGGAAAAGCCATCAGAGCATACTGACCACGTGCTTCCACAGTCCACACTGGCAGATCCCCCTGCTCCCAAAACGCATCTGTGGCCCACACGTGTGGAGGTCGGGTCATCTTGCAGGAGTTAGCTCTCTCCTTCTACCACACGGGCCACGGGGATCAAACTCAGGTGTGGAAGCATCTTTACCTGCAAAACCACCTCACTGGCTCTCCTGACGTTCAAGTTGTTTAGCCTGCCCAGTGTAACGACCTCCCGATGACCCACTTCCGGGGATAGCTCTCCCAAGCCCGCACAGCATGCAACACTGAGACTGGAACTTGGGGTTTTACCCCTGTCTTGATTGAAGGCCCATGGCTGGGGCTCCCTGGACAGCCTGTCCCAGCCTCTCTGACTTATCATCCCTCCTGGCACCCACAGAGTATAAGACCAGCTATGCCCGGAACCGCTCCATCCGTTCCGTGGCCATCGAGGTGGACGGTGAGATATACCACGTAGGCTTGGATACTGTGCCTCAGCCCCGCAACCTTAGCAAGCCGCACTGGCCAGGGGCCCCTGAAGACCAAGATGACAAGGATGGTGGCAGTTTCAGTGGTACTGGTGGCCTTCCAGATTATTCTGCCCCCAATCCCATCAAAGTGACCCATCGGTGAGAGTCTGGCTGGAGGTTGGGGGTAGAGGGACAGGCTGGGCCTCTCTTCTCCCCTCGGGGCCGGCCACTCATGACCCTTTCTCTGGAGCAGGTGCTACATCCTTGAGAATGACACAGTCCAGTGCGACTTGGACCTGTACAAGTCCCTGCAGGCTTGGAAAGACCACAAGCTGCACATCGACCATGAGGTGTGGCCACTGGGGCAGCACAGGCTGGCGGCCAGCATCCACAGGAAGGGCGGGGGGCCTGGTGAGGGGAGAAAGCAAGATTGGTCCCCCAGAATCCATGACCCCATCCCAGAATAGGAATCTGAGTCATGGGGTCTGGAAGCCAGCCAAAGGTCCAGCTCAGAGATGGCTGGCTGGCTGGGGACAGCGCAGCATACTTTATTTAGACCTGTGAGACACCCCCCTATAGAGCTTGCTCTCGCTACAGCCTCCGTAGGCTCTGCTGGCGGTAGGAAGAGTCTGTTCCTTCAGGGAGGCCCCCTTCCACGGGCAGAGCCACAAACGTAGATGTGGCTGTACCCTTCCCACCCGCAGTCACCCTGTGGTTCCTAGGCTTCTC
Organism: Mus musculus; assembly: GCF_000001635.26. NCBI lineage: Eukaryota > Metazoa > Chordata > Mammalia > Rodentia > Muridae > Mus > Mus musculus. The sequence goes on along the minus strand of NC_000068.7, from coordinate 166,080,907 downwards.
CCATTCCCTCCCTCAGATCGAAACCCTGCAGAACAAAATTAAGAACCTTCGAGAAGTCAGGGGTCACCTGAAGAAGAAGCGACCGGAAGAATGTGACTGCCATAGAATCAGGTGAGAGAGCAGCCCCGGCCCCACTCAAGCCCTGGACACCAGTGCGTCCTGCGGATACACGGGGCCCTCTCAGCACTGGACCCTGTCTGTCAAGATAAGGAGCCAATAACTCTCATCAGGGAAACTCAGGGACCGCCCCCGGGGGCGGGGTCAGGCTGAGCTGTGTTTGGGCAGGCCCCAGCCTTGGGGCACAGGCTTCTGCTCACTGCCTTTGGGAACTGCTGGGCTGCCACTCAGGGTTCTGCCTGCCTGAGAGAACTTCCCACACAGAAAGACATGGAGTCTCTCTGCAGTCACTGTCCAGGGTGGCAGTCACATAACACCTGTGACTGGGGAACCTGGAGCAAGAATTTTCCTTGGTTTAAATTGAAGGAGCCACACAGTTCTGAACACCTTTGCTGACTCGGGCCAGTCTCAAAGCCCCCTTCTAAGCATGAGGTACATGGTATGATACAAATCGGCCTTCAGAGGCCACGGCTGACACCAACTGAAGCCAGGCCCAGCCTCCAGTCCGGGTTAATTATTTCCGTCCTGACCTTGTAAAGTCTGACATGGGGCATCTAAACCAAGCATGGAGCTGGCAACCAGGGGGATACAGTGCCCTCCATCCCACCTAGGAAAGGGTGCAGTGAGCAAGAGCAGTGAACCCCGCTGCATGCCTGCCAGAGTATCCTGCAAAGCTCTGACTCTTGGGGACTGGGGTGGGGGGGTCTGTTGCAGTTACCACAGCCAACACAAAGGCCGTCTCAAGCACAAAGGCTCCAGCCTGCACCCTTTCAGGTAAGGGTAGGGATAGGCCAAAGGGGTAAGGTGCCATGCCTACCTGTCTGTAGCTAAAACACACAAGGCACATTCAGGCTGGGCTGGGTTTTCCCTGGGAGGTGAGGTCTACGCAGTCCTTGGAGGGGCCCCAGGTTCATACAAAGACTGGTTAGATATGGTACTGTAGCCACACTAAGCACTGGACACCCATTTCTGCCGCTGGTGGGTGGGGCTGAAGGAGGCCAGAGGAGGAGAAAGGCCCTGGGGTCTGGCCCTAGCTGTGGCCTGGACAACAGAGGGACTTAGAGCCCTTGATGACGCTGCCCAACCACTGGGGCGAACCACAAGGCTGAGGTCATTGAACCCTCAGAGGTCCTAAGCGTGTGTGGTCCCCTGTGCCCTCAGGAAGGGTCTGCAGGAGAAGGACAAGGTGTGGCTGCTGCGGGAGCAGAAACGCAAGAAGAAACTGCGCAAGCTGCTCAAACGGCTGCAGAACAACGATACGTGCAGCATGCCCGGCCTCACGTGCTTTACCCACGACAACCACCACTGGCAGACGGCGCCACTCTGGACGCGTGAGCAAATGGGCAGGCAGGGCATGGGAGGCCTGTGTGTGGGCAAGCAGAGGCAGGCAGGGGACAGGGGAGTTGTGTGCATGAGCAAGCAGGGACAGGCAGAGAATGGGAGGCCTGTGCATGGCCACCTACCTTTCCCTGGCTTCAGAGGGCCAAACTGCTAGAGGTGTCTTAGAAACCTGTGCTTGTCACTTGGCATTTGAGAGCCTGTCTCGGGGAGGCTGTCTGACCGACTGTCTCTCTGCGGGCACACTCAGGACATTCACTCTTCCTTCCACAGTGGGGCCGTTCTGCGCCTGCACCAGCGCCAACAACAACACGTACTGGTGCTTGAGGACCATAAATGAGACCCACAACTTCCTCTTCTGCGAATTTGCAACCGGCTTCATAGAATACTTTGACCTCAGTACAGACCCCTACCAGGTACAGGCATGGTCAGGGAGACAGGGAGACAGGCGTGTGAGACACAGGCATACAGCTGCAGAAGAGAAGCCCCTCACGGCCCCTAAGCCTGGAAGACTGAGTTCTGAGGCCACTTGGAGTCTGGGACTCTGTGTTGTCCACATGCGTCTCCCTCCATTGCCCTGTGTCCGATCTACAGTCCAGTTCTTCCCTCCCCCTCAGGCAGACTGCCTACAGAGCTCAGCAGGTACTTCTGTGGACCCTTGATCAGTAGAGCTACAGGATCAGGCCACGTTCTGGACTCTCTAGGCTGCCATGGAGAGTACAGACAAGCAACCCTAACATTTACCCAGCATGCACCCAAGACAAGCTCTGTGCGGAGTCTCCCTCCTTTGGACACACCTCAGCACAGGTGTGACTGCAGTGGCTCAGAGCCGCACAAGACAACCACAAGCAGCAAAGCTCCTAAAACCAGAACCCTGCTCCTTAGCCATTCTGGAAGGTGACCTTGGTAATGACCAACCACTCAACCTCATTCAAAAAGCCCGACACAGCTCCATACACTGTGACTTCAATATGTCAGCAGCCATGGCGCAAGTAGCCAGAGACCGCCAGTTTTCCTTCTCTGACACTTTAGCCCATACTTTACCAAAGAGGGTGGCAGACATCGTCAGTTAGTAACCATCAGTAGTGCCAGACTAGGCAAAGCCCCAAGGTCCCTGGCCCACCTCCATACCAAGTTCCTCCATCAAGAGGAACAAAAAGGTCAAACCTAAGGTAGACCTGCGGAACCCGGCTATGCAAGATACCCAATGGGGGGCTGGCGAGATGGCTCAGCGGGTAAGAGCACTGACTGCTCTTCCCAAGGTCCTGAATTCAAGTCCCAGCAACTACATGGTAGCTCACAACCACCGTAATGAGATCTGACGCCCTCTTCTGGCGAGTCTGAAGACAGCTACAGTGTACTTATATAGAATAATAAATAGATCTTTGGGCCGGACCTAGCGGGGGGCCGACCAAAGCAAGCAGAGGTCCTAAAAAATTCAATTCCTAACAACCACAAGAAGACTCACAACCATCTGTACAGCAACATAAAAATAAATAATAAATAAATCTTTAAGAGAGAGAGAGACCCAGTGGGCAGCTGCAGAAGTTCAAGGTGAAACCCACAGGCATGGTTTGTGTCTCCTCTGGAATTTCCATTTCCACTGAGCAGACCTGGCAGAGTACCTGAGCCTTCATTTATCTCCCAGCACTGTGGCTCTTGCAGAAATAAAGGTTGGGTATTGATAGTCACCCCACCCCCACCCCATAGCTCCTGTACTCCCAGCCCACCTGAGTTAGGTGCTCTGGTTTGAGGAGATGGAGGTAGGGCTCCCAGAACACTCCCTGTTGACAGCTCCCCTTTCCCATCAGCTGATGAACGCGGTGAACACACTGGACAGGGACGTCCTTAACCAACTGCACGTGCAGCTCATGGAGCTAAGGAGCTGTAAAGGCTACAAGCAGTGCAACCCCCGGACCCGCAACATGGACCTGGGTGAGTTGGCACGAGTGCAGCCTGCAGAGAAGAGAGTGTATGTCACGTCTGCCCCAACGATGAGCCCAGAATCACAGGGAAGGGTACAGAGAAGCTGTGCTTCCAGGAGTTGAGAAGCCACACAATCTATACAGGACACTGACTTCTCTTCTCTGTTTCGCTCCCTTTTGTTCATTCATTCTTCATGAAGAACTTAGCCTCCTGAGTTCCTTGGGCAGCAAATGTATGGGCAAGGTGTGGAGCTCCTCCTGGCCAGGACCCATACTGGGAGGCATCTGGCTTGAACGGAGTGAGACGGGGACCCGCAATGCAATATGCTGTGATCGTTAGCTCTGCGATAGAACAGGGGCGACCACTGTAGAGGAAACAACTGTCAATTGCAGAGGAAACATGGAGCGCTGGGAAGTGGGAGGGGCATGAAGCCATCCAGGGTGGCTGCAACAGAAAGTGACTGACCTGGCGGCCAGGCTCTGTGGGCCAGAAAGGAAAGTCTAGACTCCATTGCTTTGGAGAAGGATGCTGGAAGGGTTTGCATTTGGGCAGTGAAAGTCAACATTTTAAAAAGACAGTGATTATTAAGTAGAAGATGAAGCTGGATCCAGTAAATAGTGCCACACACTATGGTTATCCAGGGAGAGCGTGCTCAGTAGGAGAGATGATGCCAGACAGGCACAGTGGGGAAGCCCACATCACATGGTGATTCAAGATGGATAACAGAAAAGGAGGTGGCATGGGCTGCCCCCTGGGTTTGCGGTGAGCGGGGTAAAACTGGCACTTCTAAGCTCAGGATGCCAGCTAGATGGGGGTTTTGTTGTTTTTTTTTTTTTTCAAGATGGGATCTCTTTGTGTAGCCTTGACTGTCCTGTAACTCACTCTGTAGACCAGGTTAGCCTCACGCTCCTAGAGATCTACCTGCCTCTGCTTTCCAAATGCTGGGATTAAAGGTGTGTACCAACACACCTGGCCAGCTAGATGTCTTAATGGAGGACATCATGCTATTAGCCTCAGCCAGTATAGAGGGAACCACAAAAGCCATGGACATGGAAGGCCTAGGGAGACCTGTCTGTCCTAAGCTGCCTCCTGTTCCTATCAGGAAAGTGGGAAGTTGAGGAGACAGGCCCAGGTGTGCCAGTCTGCCTTGCAATGGGGGGTGGGGGTGTCAAATAAATGGGCCGAGAGTGACTGCAGAGGAGAAAAGACACCACCTGACTCTCAAGTGCTCCTTTGTGACAGCTGTGGAATCTCCTATAAGTACTGTGCCAAGCACACCGCGCCAAATGATAGTGTGTGGGAATTCTCACGACAGCCCTGAGGTGACTCTATCCCCAGCTTAACAGTGAGTGAAGTGAATCCACCGGGTGACTCCATACCCGTGCTCTTGGTCATACCACCCACAGCCAGTGAGCCTTGTGTGGCACTAGTACCCACACCAGTGCCTGCTTCCCCTTCTCCATCACTAAGGCGATTGCGAATGAAGGCTCAATGTATACGATGGCTAACTGGGCTCAGCAGGGGGCAACCTGCAAGTGCACCTAGCAGACTAAAGGGCTTCATTATTCCCTCTGAGCAAGGAACCCCAGCAACATCCCCGCACTGGCGTTCAGTAAACTGAAGGTGGTCCTCGGCTGTGTCTTCGTTAGCGATCGCAGATCGTGCTGATGCTTGCACCATTTCGCCCTAAAGCGTTCTTATTCTGTTCTTCTCTCACCCAGGGCTTAGAGACGGAGGAAGCTATGAACAATACAGGTATTTGGGGTTGTTCCTAAAGTCTGGGCTAAGATCCCTTATCTTGACCTGTCCTGTTTAAAGGTTGTAGCTATTGAGAAACTGTCTGTCTAGGGCATAATGACCATCAGTGATAGATGTCGTCTCAGACACCATCTTTACACAGCCCCTTTGGAGGGAGGAACAAAGTGATTTCCTCAATGGTGTTTAACACGCATTTTCCTTTTGGCATCTGAAAATGTAGGCAGTTTCAGCGTCGAAAATGGCCAGAAATGAAGAGACCTTCTTCCAAATCACTGTGAGTTGAAGAACCAGTTTGCAGACGAGCAGAGCTGGTTCTGACTTGCTAGTTTTGTTGCTGCTATTGTCTGGTTGTTCTTAGTACTGGCATTGAAGCCAGGAATTGATCATGCTAAGAGCTCTACACCAAACTCCACCCCAGCCTTAAGTGTCTCCTTTCCAGGGCTGGGTCTATCTTTATTACCCTCTCCTCCCCTGCTAAGATGGTATAAAGTCATAGCTGCTTTTCCTATAAGATAATGTGAATACATTTCATATTTCAAATTAACGCCAATCATAAGTTGCTGTTCTCTCTGTAAGTCTGGGGGCTTGAGCTATTATGTAGCGCTGAGAAGTACTACAGGTGACAGACACCTTGAAGGATGTGGCTGCAGAAGCGCTGACAGGGTGTGTCCCTCTCAGCAGAATGGCTGTCAAGGGCCATGTGCAGACTGCAGCAACCTGCACTTGACCTCATGTCTAAGGGGGTTAGGGGGTGGGGTGGGGAGAAGAGCCAATCGTTCCCCAAGGGGTCCAAATTCTTTGCCAGATTCTCTCAAAAGAGCAGTTCTTTTCCTTACGGCCTAAGTACTCCTTTGCATCAGCCACATCCTTGAGGCAACGCTTGCAGTGTGGGGCTGACTTAAATCCAGATAACACTGTAATCACAGGCTGATGTGCACTTTGTTCTGCAGGGGACAGCTATGGGAAGGTTGGGAAGGCTAAGCGGCCATAGAGAGAGGAACCTCCAAAACCAGGGGCCTCGTGTGGCTGCCCAGGCCATGCAAAAAACACCCGATTCCCAGAAGATGAATGTTGGAACTGGGAGACCTGACAGAAGGCAGGGCCTGCTCTTGGGACAGGAAATCCTGGAGGACAGCGCCTGGACTTTCCGATGCTCAGTTTCTTTGCCCTGCTTTGCTCTGGATCAAACCTCACTGGCTGCTCTGGGATGCGTGCTCACACCTGGAGTCTCTGCTCACCCTTTCAGAGGCTCACAAAGACAAAGGAACTAATTTCCATGGACACTTCCTCCAGAGATGGAAATTGCTGGGATTCGCCCACTCCTCCCCTGCACCCCTCCCCCAGTCATCTAGGGAAGCAAGCTTGTTTTAACCTTCTTACTCTTTGGAGAAAGCACGGACATCCCAGGTGCTGTCAACCTCACAGTCTTGACAAAGTCTATAGCACAAAACAGTACCATTCACCAGGCTGGTTGACCTGGCTGGCTCAGAAGCTGCCTTCACCACATACATGACCGCTCACACGTAACCAACACAGGGAATTGTAGGGGAATCTCACTAATATGAAATCCCGCTTTTCAAGAGTCGCGGTGTCAATAAACGCTGTGGCTAGGATCAAGGATAATCCCTTGAGCTTTCAGACATTTATTCCTGCCCGGGATTCGTTCCTTTGTTATCCATCCCAGAACTGATGTTTTTCTAAGGTACCGAAACCCCAAGTTGATGTGTGTCCTGTGTTTTAATGACATTGTATTTGTAAAGTTTTGTAGTATAAGTACCATCTTACAGTGTTCCTGCCCCCAGCCAATGTCTAGCTATTGGTATGAAAAAAAAAATCTTTGAATTTTTGTAAAAGGCTATCTTGGGACTTTTTTGCTCTTTATTATTATCATTTTTTTCTTGAAGCACTCAAGATGTTGTCGACCTTCAGCTGAGGGTTGGAGAAGCAGAGGGTAATACATTAATAGTAAACCTCTCCGATTCAAGGGACCTCATAGGTAAGTCTCACCAGCTTTGGGGCATCGATCTGTGAAGCAAAGCATCCAACTGCACCAACCCTTTGTTCATCCAGGTAGGGTAACCTGGTCAATATGGCTGCCAGAAAGCAGCTGTCAGAGCTTCGGAGGTGGGGGTGGAAATGTCAGCCCAACCCGACTCAGCAGAGGGGGCTCACATTTCTCTAAACCAGCAGTTTTCAAGCTGGGGCTCCAACGACCCTTTCACAGGGGTCCCTAAGGCCATCAGAGAGCACATTTAAATGTTACAGTTCACAACAGTAACGAAGTCACAGCTAAGAAGTAGCAACAGTAGCAGACCGGTGGCTGGGGAGCCCCACAGTATGAGGAACATAATTAAAGGGTTGCAGCAATAGGGATGCTGGAGAACCACTGGTCTAAACTATCCCACAGTTTTCCAGGCTCCCAGGAGAACGAACTGTTCCGACCTCGCAGACACAGTGTCCTCCTCACTCCTTATCCCGCTTTCACCCCTGCCCTGGGTGTGGAGAGAGGAAAAGCATGCGGAGGCGGAGGCTTAAATAGAAACCTTTATTTACAAGAGCATCCAGACAGTCGGCAAGGCATCCAAAGCTCACCCAACTGAGTCACCGAATGGTTTCCATTCCTTGCGGTGTAAAGAATGACACCATCTTAAGTGACACTTATATAAATGTGATTAACCCCAAATGTGTTCTCAGTGGTGTCGGTCAGTTCCTGAGAATTTACTGCTCTTGGAGTGACATTTCCGTCTTCTTCAGAACTCCTTATTTTCAAAAGAAGAGAAAAAGGGAGGAGGCAAGAGAAAAACAAAACACCGCCCTGTTTTTAATCGCCTGCACTGGAGGTAAACACACCTGTTGCTTCATGGCAGGGCCAGATTCGAGCTCACCTAGAGGTCTGCTCCTGGTAACACTCTACTGCAGATAGAAAGGGACTGGACTGGCGTGTTGTAAACTGGAAACTCTCTGCACAGTCCAGCTGCACCTACCCCTGAATCAAGCCAATTATGTGCCCTAGTACCCACTGCCTCTGGCCCCGACCCACCTCAGCATCTAATGCTGATGAACCGGGTAGGCCTGTTAATGACAGGGGCACAGTTTAGAGAGAAAGCGTTCTGATACCAACAGCAACAGTACAGCTTCATTTATTTTTGAAGAAACATGTTGCCTTAATATCATTTGGATCTTCATAAAATACATTTTTATTTATATATCTTTGGATTCAGCAAAAAAAAAAAAAAAAAAAAAAAAAAGGTAGGTACTGGAAATGTCCCCACATCATAAAAGCAGATGAAAAGAATACTTTTATACCATTTGCCCCAAGGACACCTAGGTTTAAAGAGGGGCCAGGGAGGAGTGGAGGCGAGGTAGGCAAGAAGAGTACAAAGAGAATGACCCAAAAAAGATTTAAGGACAATTCAGGTAAAAACAACAAATTATCTGAGAGGCTATTAAAAGGAAATCCGAATTTTGAACTGGCACCAATAAAAATCAGTAAGTAGAAAATATAAAAACATAATAAACTTCATTTGTCTCCCCATATAAAAAGGGGGTACCAACCAGTTGGCCTGGAGCTGGGGTGCTGAGGGCAGAATCAAGGTCTCTCCAAGTTAAGGGAAGAGCACCACTGTGGCCTACACCTAAGCATGGCGGGCTCACCGCGCCCAGCCAGATCGGGTGTCAGCGGCAAAACACAGCACACAATGGAAACGAGGACAGTGAGCTGATCATGACCAAAGCACGTTGAGAAGCCAAGTCCATCCACAGGTGCTTCTGGAAATGTGAGCTTCACTCACAGAGAGTTCAGAGAATGAAGCTGTGCTCCCTTGGGGGGGGGGGGGGCGGGGGGAGGTGGTTGGGGGTGGAGGACAACTGGCTAAACGTGTGACTCTTAAACATTGACTGGATCTCGGACAATGACACCAGGGCTGGTGGAGAAACAAAGCTACAGATGGTTTACTAACCTAATGCCATCTAACTGTTTGAACCTAAGGACCCAAATAAAGGCATTACACTTGGTTTCCCTACTTCACACTGACGAGGACAGGTGCCAAGAGGAGGCAGAGAGGTGGCAGGAGGGGCTGGCATGTGCCAAGGTGTCACTCTCACTCAGTGGCACTGGCAGGCCTGGTTCTGAGCTCAGCACCCTGATGCGGAGAGGTAGTAAGAGACCCTATGAGCTGAACCAGAGGAGAACTGGGCAGACACCAGACCACACACAGCAAGGGCCCGGGGCCTTTGACCTAAATGTGGGGCTCAGGTCCTAGTAACAGACATCGATCCTAAAATGATGAGTGGGCTACAGTTTTCCAAAATTATTATCATTTAATTTATGGACTGCTTAAAAAACACAAGATTCTTTTTAAAATCAATTTGCTTCGGTTTTGTTTTTAGACTCTTGGCGGTTTTCTGTTTTCGTTTAAAGCTCATTTCCCCATATCTATTCTTTCCCCACAAATTAACAAAGTGCGTAGTTCTCTGGTAAAGAAAATTTTTAAAAAATTTAAATGCCTACATCTAAACAAATGATCCCTTTAAAAAGCCTTTTTAAAGAGTGAGGCCTGTAACACGAGGGGAGCTGCAGGCTGCCCTGCCCCAGGCTGGGCCTTCCAGATGTCTCCGCTGCCTGTAACCTCACTGCGTGGAGCTTACAGAAATCAACAATGTTAAATATTTAGCTTCACAAACTCTGTAAAAATGAGCTGCTGTGGCCTACAAAAAAGGTATGTACATATTTTCACATAATACAATATCTTAAAGATCCTATTTACAAAGGGAAGGAAGTGTGTCCACAGAAGCACTGCTCGCTTCTGACTCAGAGTGCAGGACCTGGCCTTGGGTTTCACAAGTTTATTTCAAAGCATTATTGCTCCACCATATAGGCAAAGGGTGACGCCAGTACTTGAAAGAAACAACAAACAAACAAACGACAATCGTGTTCTTGTCCTAACAGATTAGTGCAGACAGAAAGCAGGAATGTGGTTCACCATTCCTCACGCCCTCAGGAATATTGCATTTCTCCGTGACTTCCTCAGTAAAGTGCGCTTGGCTGCACATTGGGGCGGGAAAATTCAATATTGCCATCTCATCTTCCCTTCTTCAAAGCCATTTAACATCAATGACAAATCCTTGAGAATTACAGGGTACGGGGACCTCACCAGGAGAGACCTAGGACGACAGACTCTGGGGACTACACCTGTAAAGGACAAGAGCGCAGAAACACTGATTGCACTGGACAGGAGAGCGACACGAACTACTTGCTGACGACACGCGAGAAGGCAGACTGTGCCCCCTCGTCCAGTGCTGCAAGACAGAAACCCTAGCCATCTAGATCTACGTGAAGACTTTGGCTGGCGAGGCAGAAGGGAGTGACGTAAGAGAGCGGTGCTTACGAACACCCCATCTCCAGAATCACATCCTCATGAGGCAGAACACCTTGCCACACAGAGGCAGGGCATCAGGTAGACAGTGCGCTTCAGCGAGACCCAGCTCTGCTCAAATGACAGCACAGACCCCGCTGCTGGTCACGCTGGCCTTGCTTCCAAGCTGGATGCTTAGACAATGACTCGCCGCCACGTCCTGATGATCCTGTGCAGTGTCATCTGTACAGTCAGTCCCACTAGGGAGATGTCAGCAGTATTTCTGTTAACAGAAGAACACAGGGTCAGCGCAGCAGAAAATCGGCCACTGTCTGTACACTCCTGAATGCACCGCCAAATGTTTTCAAAACACTGCAGTAGTTTGTTCTAAGTTATATACCCAAGTTAAAATCTCCAGACCACTGTGACAGTTCTGGGAGGCGTAAGAATAGATGCCCGTACCTGATCGGGGCCCATGGGCATGCCAGACATGGGCATGGGGGTCATGGCCATCTGTCCCAAGTGCCCACCGCTGCTGTTCATATGCACCATGTTGTAGGCTGCAGGGTTCCCCTGGGGAGCAAACTGCTGCTGGGGGAAGGAGCTGCAAAGAAAGGGTAACAGTGTTACTTCTTCAGGGAACACAGACTCTCACAGTTCTATCAAACATCCCTCTACCTGAGCAGAAAACACAGACATCTCTGTTGTTGTTGTTTGAGACAGGGTCTCTCTATGTACCTCTGGTTGTGGTCTGGAGCTCGCTAAGTAGACCAGGCTGGCCTTGAACTCACAGAGATCCTCCTGCCTTTGCCTCCCAAATGTTGGGATTAAAGGCACAGAGCACCATGCCCTATCTGAGAAAAGCTTCTGGACAGCCTGCGCTCACAGACATGGCACAATATAAAGCAACCACAAAACAAGCCATATGCCTCAGTTTCTAAGAGCCAAGCACATGATCTCTCCATCCAGTAAGTGTGACTGAGAAACAGGTTCCCGGATTCCCCACTAGGATGTAAAAGTAAGTCCCATCCTTACCCATTCCTGGCCAGGTTCCCTGACGGCCACCCCTTCATATCTGAAGGCTGATACATGGGTGTGGGCTGAGGATGCTGCACCATGGCATTCTGGGAAGGCCCCATTCTTGATGACATCATTGCACTGGGAGGACTCGAGCCTCGACCAAAGGCTGGCTCTGGTGGTTGTCCCATTCCTTAAAGAAATGAACAGAAATCAGTGTTCAAATGCAGCATCCATGGACTTTCAGCATCCTAGAATCACCAAAGATGGAGAAGGAAGGAGAAAAAAGGCTCCACGCCGATGCTCTGTCGTTCTTGCTTCTCACTAAGATGACAAAGTCATCAATTTAGTAAAAAAAAAAAAAAAAAAAAAAATGCCATCCAGGGCACCGTGGCGGGGCAGGGCTGCACTCTCTAACAACACATCTCTGTCCCAAAACCTCCCCAAAGGTGGGCCTGAAGCACCGCCTGCTTAATATAATCACAGTAAGTGCCCAAGTCACAGAAAAAAGGGATGGCGAAGCCCATACTGGGATCTGCCCCTCAAGCTTGAGTGTCCAGAGATATCACATGGGACATGAAGAACAGGCAAGAGGAAGGTTTATGTGATCTTTTTCAAATAAGGGGATGAGGGGGTTTGCAGGGGCTAAAAAAAAAAAAAAAAAAGTCCAGCTATGGGAACACACACTCCTTGCTTCTGCAGCACACTCCAGCTTCCTGCAGCTCCAGACAGTTTTCCTGGCAAACAAGATGGAGTGAGCGGTACTTTTGTTTTCACACTCAACGGAACTGGTGCAGCTTGGGGCCTTACTAACCCTACTTTGATAAGGGCACAATCTGACAGGTTTACCGTAATTTGCTGGATATGGAAACTGTTGTGGAGGGGCTTGCGGCATTGCTGAACCTGCCAAAACCCCGTCCATGCTGGGGGAGGCGGTGACGTTGGGAGGTGGGCTGAAGGCCTGAGGCTGTGGTTGTGACATCATCATCGCCATCCTCTGCTGCTGCAGGTGATGGCTCATCAGCTCTCGTTTCTGCTGGGCAGCCATTTGGGCATTAAAGAAAGCCTGCTGGTAGCCAAGAGACACACAATTAACTTCATTTCATAGCATCTCACAATACACCAGCTATGGACAAGAAAGAACAGAGTGCCCTCTCTGTAACTAAAGGGTAGTATACACAAGCGGTTCTTTACACCCGTGGCTTCCAAACGCTGCCCAGTGAGCGTCCTTCCTGTGCAGGGTCAGAGGCAGTCCCAGAATCCCAAAACACTAGGCAGTTATCTTACAACACAGCAGCTCATCACAAAGGGAATCAATCTGGGTGAGTTTACTGATGGTTGTAATCAAGTAGCCACTTCTCTCCAGCCCCTCATCACAGACAAAGCAGAGTGAGAGTGAAAGACCAAGTACAGGAGCTGGAGACATGGCTCAATTCCCACACCCACAAGGCTGCTCACAACCATCTGTACCTCCAGGTCCAGGAGATCTCATGTCCTTTTCTGGCCTCCACATGATACAGACATCCATGCAGATAACACACTCATAAACATTAATATATATATATATATATATATATATATATATATACACACACACACACACATATATATACATACATATATATATATAGAGAGAGAGACAGTGTGACAACCAATTCTTACAAAAACTTCAGAATTATTTAACAGGCATAGCTAAGGCCAGGCCGGGCGTGGGTCCCGCCTGGACTGGCCCCTTCTCTGCAGGGAACGTACCTGGGGCATCATGGGCCTCATCACAGCAGTGCCAGCAGGGTTCTCCATTTTCATTTCAAGTGCCTGCCGGCTCTGATTTAAAAACTGAACAGAGTTGGGTTAGTAGGTCAAGTGGAGCGTGTTAGTGAGCCCCAATCAGCTTTATACACTACCCCCACCCAGTGAGATCTCTCCAGACCCACCAAGCTAGGGAGCCACATTTAAACTGAATTGGTTCGTCGTCGTTTACATCCTGCAGAAGGAAGACAGCTCTACAGCTGAGAGCGTGCACAGTCCATCCACTGGACCAGATTCCTTTCCCAGCACCTACATGGTGGCTCAGTCACCACTGCCCCAGTTCTAGTGCACCTCACACCTCTGGCCTCTGCAGGCGTGCATGCGTGCGTGCGTGCGTGCGTGCGTGCGCGCGCAAACACGAACTGCACAGACACTATTAAAAATACAAGAAACCTTAAAAAAAAAAAAAAAATAGAAAAAAAGTTCGCAGGACAGAGTTCCTGGACAGCGACATTGGCGCCGATTCCCTGCCTCGGTGTGAGGCTTAAACAACTGCAGCAGGAATGCAGTGTCAAGTTTCTCCAGGGACTGTTGCTCAGACAATCAAAATTACTCTGACTTGATCAGACACTAGTGAGCACTTAATAGAAAGGAGGACTAAGCTATAAAATAGTACCATGCGCACAGGCACAGAGCTTCCCCAGTTCTGAGCCTGCTGCAGGGGCTGCCATAGCCTGGCTCTGGCTTCCTGGGCTCTCCTACTCAGGTGACTCACTGCCACCTGGTAACAAGCACTCACCAGCCCGTGCAACCATACAAATATGCTTTAAAGCAACTGCAGATTAAGGAAAGAGGAGGGTGTGGATTCCCTAGAACTGAGGTTAGACAGTCAGTTGCCCACAGTAGGTGCCAGGAACTGAACACGGGTCCTCTGCAAGAGCAACAAGTGTTCTTAACCACTGAGCATGCCTCCGGCCCCAAAGTGCATCAAGAAGTGATTTCCATTAAAATACTGAGTCAACAGGGGTGCTTAACGCATTGCATGCCTGCAATCCCGGCAGGAGAGGTTGAGACAGAAGTGGTTACAAGTCCCCTAGACAATCATCAAGATCTTGTCTTTAAAACAAAAAGCTGAGGAAATGCCTTCCAAGGGCCATCAAGACACACTGCTCCTCCTGCTGTCCTGTCCTGTGTCAAACAGCTCACTGTGCTGTCCTAACTGGCCTGGAACTCACTCTGTAGACCAGGCTGACCCATGGAACTCACAGAGACCTGTGCTTCTTTCTGCCTCTCAAGTGCTAGGATTAACAGCATGCACTAAGCAAGGCTCTAAGAATTAAACTGGCTTGCCTGGCTTGCTTGGAAAGTACATTTACCCACTGAGCCATTTTGCCACTGCTAATGTTATAGCAAAGAATATACATATAGAAAGATACCCAAGTTTAATACACACTCCTTATCAAGGAACTGTCTGCATAAACAAAATCTTACAGAGAAGTGAAAGCAAAAGGGATTCCTTTAGTTAGCAAAGAGTGGAGAGCCGGTGGCAAGGGCCACGGAGAGCACAGCCTAAGAGCCCCTGACAGCCCGGTCTTACCTGCTGGCCCTGTAGCCTCTGCTGAAGCTGCATTCTCAGCTGCTTCGGGGTGTTGGTCCTTGGTCTCACGAGGCCGGCTCTAGGATGCATGCCTTGCAGAGGAAAGCTGCCTTGCTGGCTAATCTGACCCATCATAGAGTTAAACGATGGTGACTGTCCCTGAAGGTTAAAGCCTCCTTGAAGGGGAGGACCCTGAGCTGGGTATGTCTGTCCATATAGTGCAGCCTTCTGATCCATCATTACTGCTGCTTCTTGGCCTTGGAAAACATCCTGTTTGGACTCCAAAGCTTGTCCCTTAAACATCAAACACAAAGGAATGGTTAGCTACACCTGAGAAAGCAACCAAAAGCAAATGCTGCAAACAAGGGAAAAAATGTAAATCAGTACATGTGACCGGTGGTGGCTCAGAACCCAGATGCCTGAAGCTGCATCTGCACTGTGTCTTGTGTACTCCTGTGTAGTTCAGAACTCATGTCTGTAGAATGGGACAACCAAGTCTCAAAAGGATGGGAGAAAATGAATGGTGATTTGGTTGAAATGTAGTAATGAATGTAGGTAATTAGATTCTCTGGTTTTCAAACATCAAAAGAAAACCAGTGTAGGGCTGGTGAGATGGCTCAGTGGGTAAGAGCGCCCGACTGCTCTTCCAAAGGTCAGGAGCTCAAATCCCAGCAACCACATGGTGGCTCACAACCATCCGTAACGAAATCTGACTCCCTCTTCTGGAGTGTCTGAGGACAGCTACAGTGTACTTAGATATAATAAATAAATAAATCTTTAAAAAAAAAAAAACAAAAGAAAACCAGTGTATTATTTTAATGTTTAATAATAAATAACTCTATATAGTGGAACTGACATAAATTATGGGTTGTCCAGGTGGCTAAACAAGTAAAGGTGCCTGCTGCCTGAGTTCAATCCGTGGCTCCCACACAGTGGAATAATAAACTCCTGGAAGTGGTCCTCTGACTCCACATGCATAGCAGGGTCTTTTAAGTGCATGTATACATGTACGCTCTCGGCCTTTTTGGTAGCTATAATGTGTTTAATACCTGAAAAGATACTATTGGCTCAAAACCAGAGCTCTATACACTAAGAACCCTTACTTACACACTTACACACACACACACACACACACACTTACACACACACACACACACACACACACACACACACACACACACTTTAGGACTGGTGAAATGACTCAGTGCCACTCGATGCCTCTGCCACAAATGCTGACAGTTGACTCCCAGAGGTGGTCCTCTGAGCTCCATGTCTGTAATGTGCATGCAATCTGCACAGACACACACAAAATAAAGTGTAATAAAACTTTACAAATCTGTTGTTCTCCCATAATTTGTGAATAGCAAGAGATGATTTAGGTAATAATAGGTCAGCCAGGAAAAGCACCTCTGCAGATCTCCATCTCTGAGTGCACTCCCCAGTTAGACACTAAAGGTGGTCACTCACCACTGATCCTCAACAGGTCTACTTGGCAACAGATGGCATGTTCCAAAGGAAATGTCGGGTGCACTGTGCACCTCTGCCTTCTCCCAGGCCCCCAAACCAAGAACACAGTGAGCAGCCTGTCCTGCAATTCTGCTCTGCCACCTATGCTCTCCCACTGCAGCCTTCCCTTGCTTGGGTAAGGGTCGAGTGTACACTGAAGTTCCTTCTCAGGTTTTCCTCTTCTCTCACAGTGTTTCCTGTCTGGGTACGCTCAGACACAGAGGATAACTAGCTATCAAATTATGCGTTCTACCCGAAACATTTCTGAACTCACTTGGCTTATGCAAATGAATCTGGGTGTCCCCAGCACTCAAACTTAGTCTGCAGAGTAGAAATCACGAATTTACAATTCTCCCACTTCCCCACTAGATAGAAAAGCCGCTTTCCTCCAATCTCCCCAGGACTCCTTCCTCCCGCCTCCTCACTACTCCTCACTATCCTTCTAGTCTACGAGGCCCACTCCCAGGACCCTTCCCATGATTCCTGTGGACCCTTGCAGTGACGGGTATTTATGCTTCTACTATCTTATCATTCCAACCTGCTCACACCAGATACAACATCTTTGATAAAGCAGTTATATGTTACGTTGAACACGCAAACTATATGTGTGGGACAGTGAAGGGCAGCCTGTTTTGGTTGAGCTTGCTCAGGTGACCCAGTAGAGGGAGGGAACAGTGAGCCACGTTCCCAGAGACAGGTGCCTGACACCACAGAGCCCCCAGCTCCATAATTCTGTGACAATCAGTCACGCAAACAAAGCCCCAAGCTCCTGGCATTCTAGCTAGACTCCACCCTCACAGTTACCTGACATTAGCCAGGAGTGCTTCTCCCCACAGCTACCCTGCAACTACAAGATCAAGGGGCTGCTTGGTCCCTCCTCTCTCTTAAGCTCTCACCTTTCTTACTCACCCGCATCCGCAACGGAACTCTGGTGGGATGCAGGTTCTCTCCCACTCCCTATATTCCCCCACACCCACGGCCCTACAACATGCATTCATCTCCCTTCTCTTGGGCAGACTACTAAAATGAATGTAAAGAATTCAGAAGGTTCTGAGACCCAACCTAACCCACAGTATAAGCAGAATTTAGCCAGATATCCGAGACTTCCATGCAGCCGCTGCTGGCCACTCACAGTAGACCATGTCACCAGTCCCCGGGCTATTTATTCAGCATGTTCTACACTTCCTGTCTGGATCACAGACATCATCCTACCTACTGTGCTGACAATTCCCGTAACACTTTCACCTTACTTTCTCTGTTGTGGCATGTGCACATGTGGAGGTCAGAGGACAGCTTTGTGAAGCTACTTCTCGAATTCCACTTTCATGGAGACCTTGACGCGTCGTGGTGCCAGTTTGGGCCAGCCCACAGAACAGTACTTGCTAGACTATCTGATCACTGTGTCGCTTGTCACCTATGGCTGTCTTTATAGATGTCTTAGATACCATTTAATGCTTCCCAGTTAACAACCTCGCTTCTGAGATTTCACCAGCATTTTACTGTTATAATAAATTACTGTGGGTATTAAACACAATTTTGAAATTTTTGATGGTGTGTGTGTGTGTGTGTGTGTGTGTGTGTGTGTGTGTGTGTGTGTTTGGGCGTGGGGAGTCTGTTTTATTTTTCAAGACAGGATTTTTCTATGTAGCCCCGGATGTCCTAGAACCTTGTAGACCCGGATAGCCTGGAACTCAAGGGAGCAGCCTCCTCATTGCTGAAGCTGAAGCTGTGCCCCACCATGCCCGGCAACACTCTTAAGCTGGAAATAAAGCTAAAGCCAAGCCATGACAAAGAAGGAAGGAGCAGCAAACGCTCACAGTGGGCATTGCCCAGCATCTGAGTGTCACGCTACAAATGGCCAGCCTGGTAACATCAACACTGCAAAGACTCGGCATGAGCTCTGCACCTTCATGAAACCAGACAGCTCAGCCTGAACCGCCATGCCAGCTGAGCCTGAACTCGCTCACATAGCAAGAAAATCAAAACCCCATTAGAAAACTCTAGAGCACAGATGCGTGGCCAGCAAACAAGCTTGCAAGAAAGTATAGTGAGAGCCAGTCTATCATATTAGTAAATATCTTTTTAAATAAACACGCTCTGTTATTTGTGTGGTCATATGCCTAAGCCACACAATGGAGCTGAGAGAGAAAAAACTGAAACTACTCATCTAGAAAAACAACAAATGCCATTTTCCTTTCTGTGACAAGGTCCTGATGTGATAGACCAGCTATCCAGTTACAAGGTCATTATAAGTTCATTTCTGTTTTCTGTAAAACTTTGGTTTAACCATGTCTTGACCCATTTTCTGGAATTTGACATGTTCCACACCCTATCCCCTAACCTTCACCCTAATAAGATGCTCTGCCAAATAATTTTGAGTGTTCTGCCAAGTTCCTACAGAATGAAAACCCCTTGAGAGCCCCCTAGACTTGAAGTTTTGAGGCTCTCTCATAAACCCTACCTTCTCCTACGTCCAATGCTGTTTTCTCAAGCCCTGCTTTAGAGAAATAACACTGTCTGGAAGAAAATAGAGCTTGCTTCATTTGACCAAAGATTCTGAGTAATGGCTCTTACTCTCACTTGGTCTACAGAGTTCCAAGACAGCCAGGAGGCTACACAGAGAAGAAATCCTGTCTTTCCTGAAAAACAAAATAAACTTGTAAAAGTGTATTTTCATGAGATGAGTATACAAAGAGGCAAGAGATGACAATGACCTAATTTGCCACTGTAAACATGTTTACCCATGGCCTGCCTCACCAGCACACTGGGCACACCTAACAGGTTGGCTACAGACTGAAGAAAAAGTTATAAAAGTAAGCAGCATTTGGTGGGGCTAAGAGAAGGCCACCTCTTATTTATTTCATGTATGAGTGCAATTATAGCTGTCTTCAGACACACCAGAAGAGGGCATCAGATCCCATTACAGATGATTGTGAGCCACCATGTGGTTGCTGGGAATTGAATTCAGGACCTCTGGAAGAGCAGTCAGTGCTCTTAGCCACTGAGTCATCTCTCCAGCCCAAGAGAGGGCTCTTGACAAGGACCCTGTTCCAGGTCCCAGAACACACATTTTAGCTCAGAACCATCTTTAAATCCAGCCCCAAGTGAGCTAATACCCTTTTCTAACATCTGCAGGTACCAAGCACACACATACGCACATAAGCAAAACACATACATAATAAAGTCAAATTAATAAATCTAATTTTTTTTAAAGTTAGGTAATTATTATTAGGGCCAGAGATGTGGGTGCTAGGGTCTGTTCCTAGAACTATATGGTAGCTCTCAGCCATCTGTAATTTCAGTCCCAAAGAATCCAAAACTCTCTTCTGGCCTATGTGGGCACAAAAATGTACATAGTGCACAGATGTACCAGATGTACATACAAACAAATATCCATTATCATAAAGTTAAACTAAAAAATTTAAGTAAGCAGCATTCTTAAAACTAGTGTTTTCATTAGATGTTTTCTTTGGCTGTAGTAAAACAAGGGACAAATACTCACACTTTCTCACAAGTGACACAAAGGTACACAGTCTAAATTTAAGCTGTGTTTGTCTCCATGAATATGAAGACATACTCACTGCCACGCTCTTCAGCTCTCACAGACTGCAACTCACCTGATTCACGAGCTCAGGAATTCCCAAGGCCCTGTCGATCTCCTCCAGACCTGTGGCATCTGTGTTGCTCAGGAGTGTGTGCAGCTGGTCCAGCAGAGCTCTCTCGTCACTCTGGCCCTCTGCGTTAGAAGGTGGCCCAAGCAGATCATCCAGAGAGTTTCTAAGAAGAGGCCTAGAGAGAGACGTGAGTCAGCTCCAATGCAGCTTGGTTAGAGTTGGTGAGGTCCTATGTTCTACACCAAGGACCACAAAAAAACCAAACCAGTGCTCTTCTGATGAAGAGCTTGTTAGGCTTTTAAGTTTTCTGAGAGTCTAGCCTCAAACTCACACCCACCAGTCTCTCCTATTTAGTGGTAAATGCTGATGGTAATACAATGCCCACAATGACACTGAAGTATGCACTATGAGATGTATGTGTTTCAGCTGACCTCTAGCCTCTGCATAAACACAGAATTTTTAAAAAGAAGACATGGCTGGGATATTTCTCAGAGGTAGTTTATTAAACAAATTAAAGCTAAAATGTAGAATAAACTCCCAGTCTTTTTCTTTCATTAAAAAAAAAAGTAAAAGATAGTACAATAGTTCACTCCCATCTGTACTACTGAAATGTTGTAGATGATTTTAAAAGATAATGGAGAGATGGCTCAGCAGTTGTGAGTAGAGCAAGCACAAGAAGGCCCAAGATGCACTCCAGTCGGGGACCTGGCGCCCTCTTCTGGCCTCCTTGGACACTGCACAAATGTGATGCACAGTCATACATGAAGTCAAACACTCAACCCCCGCCCCGCCCCCCCCCAAAAAAAAAACTGAGGCACAGTATCTGAATAGCCCCCCATGGCAGGTCTGGGTAAAGTGGCACTGTAATCGGCTCCATGAGAACATGTCTTTCCCAACTGCTACTAATGCATGGGAGATTACTGCTAAGAAGCCTTTTGGAAGTCTTGAAGGCTGAACTGTAGTTCTGCCTCCTCCCACCCTCCAGATGCCTCTGCTTCCTGCACCAGCAGATGGCAAAGTCAACAGTCTCTCCATACTCTCCCAGGGTTGCTCCTGCCCACACTCTTAAATCCAGTGCAAGCATTCCCACATCCCAAAATAAAACCCTACCTATTTTGAGACCCGTGAGGACCTTGTTCCATAGAGAGCATGCCCTCTGGCCAGGAACCTGGTTGGTTAGACGGCACTGCTGGGCTATAGGGATTGACTCCCATTCCCATGGGAATCTCACCAGTTCCTGGGGGAGCAAATCAAAATTTTCAGCCAGGTGGTGGCACACACCTTTAATTCCAACACTCACAAGGCAGAGGCAGGTGGATCTCTGAGTTCTCAAGGTCAGCCTGGTCTACAGAGTGAATTTCAGGTCAGCCAGTGCTACACAGAGAAACCCTGTGTTCAACCCTGCCCCTATGCCGAAAAAGGGGATTTCCATTTTTTATTGAAAGGGACAGCTTACTCATTTGAAGCATCTGCTGCTGTTGCTGCTGCTGCTGTTGCTGCTGCTGTTGCTGCTGTTGTTGTTGCTGTTGCTGCTGTTGCTGCTGCTGTTGCTGCAACGATGGTCTTGCACCTGGCAGTCGATTAGAACGAAGTGGCAAGGTAGGCACAGAGCCCCCCATGGCAGGTCTGGGTAAAGTGGCACTGTAATCGGCTCCAGTTCTTCCCAGGGGACTTGATGCCAGAGGCTCCATTCTGCTGGCCCTTGAGTTAGCTAAGCCCCAGTCTCCGGGGGAGGAAGTCGGATTCACAGGAACATTTCTGTTTGGGCCTAAAATTAGGGAGGGCTCATCAGGTCTGACCCAGCACATCACACAAAAGCCCTTCGTGCACTGGGAGAACCATTATTTACTACAGTAGCCAGGACTGTCACCCTGAGAGTAGGGCTGTCACCTACAAAGACAGTATCTAGAAGCCTCTACTCTCACGTATTTGTTACAGGTTAGAAAGGTGTTCTGAACCAACGGGATATTTAAAAGACACCATGGTTCAATGGAAGGAGCACTATATTAAAAATATAGTAATAATAACTTAAAATATTAAGGCTGTTACTTGAGTTCCATGTTTAAGGAAATGACCACACTTAGACATGACCTACCCATGTTGGCACCGTAATTCTCCTGACTATCCATCATTCTTGGATTCCCAGCCAGTATGGGCTGTTTTGGTAACCCAGGGAAAGCACTGACATTCTTCACTGGCGGACCTGAGCCAACAGACACAGGGCTATCCAGAGACACCGCTCGGTTATATGGAGGACGAACAGACTGCACAGGCTGTGGACTTCGCAAACCTGTTGAAAACACAGAAGCTTGCCACATTAGTATAATCAAGGGCAACTATCAAACACTAAGCCCCCTACAAAAAGCCTTTCTCATAAAAACAAACACTACCATTTTCTTCTACAAAATAAATATTTATGTCAAAAAGAAAAGAAAAAACCCAAATTCCAAATAAAGTACAAACAAAAGTCTGTATGTTGGCCAAAGTGCTAGCTAGCATTCAGCTGTAGCCGAATACGGTCATGTCCAATGCCTATCTCAGAATGCCACGGCAAGGCTGAGCACTGAGGCTCAGTAGGCCATGTTGAAGGAGCATGAGACTCTGAATGCAGATGCCCAACAACACAAAGGAAGGAGGGAGATGGAGACAGAAAATGGACAGATGCTTTTAATTCCTAGAGATGCTTCCACGTACGCACTTATGAAGTAGATTCTCTACTTACAATTTTACAATAAAAACAAAAAGTTAAGCTGCCTTCCAATCAAATAAGTGCACAGTTTCTTCCCAACCTCTTTGACTAATCTGACCAGTCAGTTTAGGAAACAGTAAAACTGAAGGTAATGAGACCCTGTTGCAAAAAAATGGAGGGAGGGAGGGGGGGAGGGAGGGAAGGAAGGAAGGAAGGAAGGAATTAAGTAAGTGTGGAGGCCATGCCTTTAGTCCAGCACTCAGAAGGCAGAGGCAAATGAATCTTGGTGATTTCAAGGCCAGGGTTACCCTTTCTCAAAGAAAGAGAGGGGAGGAGAGGAGTCTGATGCAAAAGATAGAAAGAAACAAAGAAGGGGGAGAGAAGGGTTCCTGCAAAGACCAAAACAATGAGAAGAGGCACCTCTCAGGGTTAAATACAAGGACCTTCTTTAAGGACCAAAAATGACATATTTAATCCAGTTTGGGTCATTTAACCCAATTCTCCATGTTTAAGAAGAAGTCTACCCCAAGGCCCAGGTATGTGTTCTCTAAGAATCATAATTACTGAGCCGGGGCTGGTGAGATGGCTCAGTGGGTAAGAGCACCCGACTGCTCTTCCGAAGGTCCAGAGTTCAAATCCCAGCAACCACATGGTGGCTCACAACCATCTGTAACGAGATCTAGCGCCCTCTTCTGCAGTGACTGAAGACAGCTACAGTGTACTTAGATATAATAAATAAATAAATCTTGAAAATAAAGAACGTCTTGTTTCCAAAAGTATTATACTTAATTTAAAAAAAAAAAAAAAAATAAATAATTACTGAGCCGGGCATGGTGATCCCAGCACTTGGAGGCAGAGGCCAGCCTGGCCTCCAGCTGCTTCCTGGTCGTGGTGGAAGCGAACATGCGACTGTACCGAGTGAGGAGCACCTGCATTGGGACGTCTGTCTCTGAGCAACCTCGGCTCCTCACAAAGCCCCACCCAACCTCACCTTTCAAAAAAGAAAAACTCTGGTTTTCCTTACCCAGAGAACTCGGTCCTGCAAACATCTGCTGTTTGGCCCCTGGGTGACCGCCATTTGTAGGATTGTTGTAGAAGTCAGAACTGGTCAAATCTCCAAGAATGGCATCTAGATTATCCAGGTCTCCCGATACCTGAAAATGAACCTTTTAAATTATTCTGTATGTAACACCAGATGCAGCTATCAAGGCATCAGCCAAAAAAAAAAAAAAAAAAGAACGACTGGTAGTGCGCACATTGAATCCCAGCAAACTAAGTTCCGGGACAGCCAGAGACAGACAGTGAGACTCTCCCTTTCCAAAGAAAACAGACCAACAACAAAGCAAGCAAACAAACAAAAACAAAAATAAGGGTTGGGGATTTAGCTCAGTGGTAGAGTGATTGCCTAGCAAGCAAGCACAAGGCCCTGAGTTCTGTCCTCAGCTCTGGAAAAACAAACAAACCCAAGCAGCAACCCACAAGCCATTACCAGAGATAACAATGACCAGGACAGAGGCTGCTGTCTTGGGACACACACATACACACACACACACACACTATCTCCACCTTCACTGCAAGGATAGCCATTTCGATAAATCCCTGGGCTCTGCTGGCCCACACTGCACTTTTTGCTCTGCCACTATTTCCCAGGACAAGTGGCTAGGGAGGATTCATCCTTAGCTGGCAGAAACCTCCACCTATGAGTAACTTTTCTGAAAATGTATTGGTAAGTGGTGTTTAACAAGGTATTCACAGGCACACAGCAAGGGACCCAGCTTGGATATGGTGAAGAGAGGTCTGTGCCCTATCCTATGAAACACTAGTCTTTCTTGTTCTTGCTAGAAGAGTGCTTACTCTTAGTAAGATGCATTTGTACAACATGCAATATGCATGAAAAAGGTGCTCGCTCTCTCTCTCTCTCTCTCCCTCTCTCTCTCTCTCTTTCGTTTTTCAAGACAGGCTTTCTCTATATATATAGCCCTGGCTGTCTTAGAACTCTCACTCTGTAGACCAAGCTGGCCTTGAACTCAGAAATCCACCTGCCTCTGCCTCCCAAGTGCTGGGATCAAAGGCGTGTGCCACCACTGCCAGGCGAACTCTCACTCTTGAGGGGGGGGAAATGATGCTGATAAATTCAAACTTTTCCCAATAACATCTACCATGTCCTTAACAACCTAAACTGCTTATTCCAACGTAGCCACTTCCATGAAAATACTTCTAACTGGCCACTAAAAACTTATTTATAGGGCCAGTAGAATGGTTCAGCATGTAAAGATCTTTGCAGAGCAAACATGACATCTTGAGTTCAACCTTCAGTCCCACCACCCCCTCACACACACAAACTGTCTGTCTGTCTGTCTGTCTGTCTCTCTCTCTCTCTCAAACACACACATACACACACACACACACACATTCTCTCTCGCGCACACACACACACTCAAACTATACACAGTAACTATATAGTGAATGAAACCTCAAGGTTATCCTTCAATTAAAAACTAACCATTTATGTTAGTTATTAACAATTGTAATGTATAACAAGGCAATGTTTATAACACAGAAATGAAGAAACCAATGAAGGGCTGGAACAGAGAGTACCTTACCTCCTCGTTCGTCTCGGTCTTAATTTTGGGGTCTTTCTCTTGGCC
Organism: Mus musculus; assembly: GCF_000001635.26. Taxonomy (NCBI): domain Eukaryota; kingdom Metazoa; phylum Chordata; class Mammalia; order Rodentia; family Muridae; genus Mus; species Mus musculus. Next base: position 166,055,594 of record NC_000068.7, on the reverse strand, counting down.
AGAGCTGGGATTGGTGGAGCAGCTGCACTGACTCAGTTTACTGTCCCCACTGTCGGCCTGGGGCTGCAGCTCTTTGGCAAGCACATCACTGGGGTCATCCCTGTCCAGCAGGTATCTAAGCAGAGCATTATTCTCCTTCTTCTTAGGACTCAGCTGCTCCTGCCTGGTTGTCCCCTCTCCACAGGAAGCAGTGCTGCTCGTGTCCTTCCCAGTGGCCTCTGCAGTGATCTTGGCGACCTCCGCTGGGGAGTTGCCATTCTGCAGCAACTTGTGCAAAATCCGGTGTTTCTCTTGCAACAGAGACCCATGCACATTGGAGGTGGAAGACACTGTCCCTGATGTTGAGGAGGACACTCCAGAGGGGCTGGTGACACTAACGGAAGAGTCTTTGCAGTTTGGATCCAGGGGAGAGTTGGTCAAGGAGGAATGGCCTCGGTCGTCGGAGGAGCACGTGAGTAACTGCAGCAGTTTCTTGTGGCCTTTGCTTTCCAGAGGTCCCCTGGGCGTCTCTGACACCTCCCCACTGCTCTCCTTGCTTTCTTTTTCACTTGGGTGATCTCTGCTGTTTGACTGACACACTGAACTCTCCACTGGATTCTGTTCACAGTATAAGCCTAGGGGGCTCTTAGAGTCCTGACCACTCACTTTACTTGGCTGGCTTATATTCATATTGGGAGAATTATCCAGTTTGGGGCCTGGTGAGGACAGAGTAGATAAAAGAGAGGTCCCCACGCCTTCACTGATGGCTTGCAAGGCACTGAGGGAGCTGCTAGAAAAGCTGTGGCTCCCTGTGTTGCCAGAAGGTCCCATGGGTGAGTGTGCACCTGCATATGGAGAAAGGTCGTGAGAGATGGTCAGACACAACCTCTTTTCCTATTACCAAAGACACTGGTGAGGAAAGAAAAGAGAAGCAAAGGAAAACGCAGCTGTGGATACCTGCAGCAGGAGAGAACTGGTGGGAGGCCATCTTTGGGCTGCCACGATTCCGAGGGGAAATCATGATGTTCTGCTGGTTGGGACCAAGACCAGGACTGCCGTGGGGGGGACTGCTCATGCTGAGCCCATAGCTGCTGTTCTGATAGGAAGATGGCGACTGTAGGCTTTGTCCTGGCGTCAGTGAGGCTACGCTACTAGAAGCCCCGTACCTAGCTCCACCCATCTGCCCTGTGTTGCTGGGGTCTGGCACGCCATAGGTCCGGCTGCCCATCATCTGTACATTCTGATTTGGAGACATGCTCACGCCACACCCTGCTGCAGGAGGTCGGATGCCTTGTCCTGCGGGATTTGGGTTTGGTCTGTATCCATTCTGTTCTCTGCAAACAAACACACGCAAGTTTTCCTTTAAAAGCCAGCAAGGGAAGGAAGAGAGCGGGAAGGAGCTGTCCAGGAGCAGACACTAGGCGTCACTCCAGTACCAAGTGGGAAACCCAATTCTGGGGCTACACCAAGCCAACCCAGCAATACTCTGCCTTGCTTTTCTAGCTTATAGACATATTTCGTGTACACTGGTATTTTGTCTGTGTGTGTGTGTGTGTGTGTGTGTTTGCCATATGCATGCCTACTGTTTGTGGGGGTCAGAAGGCGGCATTGGATCCCCTGGAATCAGAGTTAGAGAGTTGTAGGTCAGCGTATGGGTGCTATGACTCAGGTCTTAAGAACAGGTGTCCTTAGTAACTGAGCCATTTCTCTAGCCCCTCCTTTTCCTGTTTTGATATACTGGGGATGCGGAGTCTCCTGCACGCTAAGCAAGCTCTCCAGTACTGAGCTCTACTCCAAAGCCCATTGATATTTTGAGACAGGGTCTCATCTCACAAAGTTACCGAGTCTGGTCTTGAACTCATTCATTAACTCAGCCAGGCCCAGAACTTGAGGTCCTGCTGCTGCCTCAGCCTCCCATGTAGCTAGGGTAACAGGTCACACCACCAGATGTCAAATATGGTATTTGTTTGTTTTGGTTTTTTTTTTTTTGGTTGGTTGCTGTTTATTTGTTTGTTCTTTGTTTTGAGATGAGCTTCGAAGTCACTATGAAGATTTTTTTTGCCTCTATCTCTCAAGTCCTGGGGAAAAACCACAGGAGTTTTTCCCAAACTCAGTTTATACTGTGCTGGGAACTGAACCTGGGGCATCATGCAAGGAAGGTATTTTACCAGCTAAGCTGCATCCCTAACAGTTTAGATGAGCCACAAGATCTAAATGAGTGACATCAGTGCTGAGTGGCTCTGACAGACATGTGCTATGGAGCCTCCAAGGCCTCATTACAGCCGACCATATCTGGGGCTTGGCCTTAAGACAGTCAATGAATGAACCTCTTCCTATGCAGTTTGTTCACCATTAGTAACATCAGTAATTACTACCTTTTAGTAGCTAGTAATTACATTTGTATTCTACCTTCTATTCAAACTCCAGTCCCTGGAAGCAATGTAAATGTAACACTAGAAGTGAAAGGTAACAAGTCCACTACTCTCCCATCCACCACCCTCACCTCAGCCCCCCCACACACACATACCCTGGCCTTAATCGGGAAGCAGTTATTTAGTAGAAAATACTAATTTTTAAATAAAAATATAACCTTAAAGAAAACATACTCTTAAGAACCTAAATTCACTTCACGAAATCCAACAGCTTCCCTGACTTTTCTCCCTGCAAATCAACCGCAAAGCATCGTGGGGACAAGGGTGCTTTAGTGTCATCACCTCTGAAGAAAGTGGGTCGAGATGAAGCCGTGACGATCATTCGTTACAGGATTGCGGAAGAGTTTGCTTTTTGTCTGCGCACTCACAATAGTTCCATCAGCCAAGGAGAAACGATACACGGGGGTCTCTGCGTGGCCATGAACATAAGCTACGGAGGGGGAAGCACACTGTCACTAGCATCTGAGACTAGACCAAGGCAGACAGGAACAGACGAGGAGGAATCACGCTTCGAGTACAAAATTGTGTTAAATTACGCGGAAATACACAAAAGTATAGAACAGCTACGCTCAGAAACCACTCCCTCTCCCACAACCACCAAAGAGCAGGACGAGGACTGAGCACACAGTGAGTGCTTTACAGCACCATCAACATCAGCACCAAGATCCACCCCAAACGCCTCCCTCACCTTCTTGATAGTGACGCTTCTGGGACCATGACTGCCCATCATTCAGACTGAAGAACCTCTGGATACATCTTCGGATTATGTCTTCAAAGCCAGGCCTCATGGAAGATCTAAGTGAGTTTGTATCTATATTGACAACCTTTCCTATTAAAGATAAAAACAGAAGATTCTAACCCTGTCCAGAAGAGCCTACTGCTGCTTAACTGACTCGCATTTGAGAATGACATAAAGGAGACAATCTCAGCTCTGCCTTCTGTCCTTCACACACAGCTGGTGGCTGCTCTCCTACTAGCTGTAAGCAAAGCTCCTTGTAAGAAGCACGCCTCTGCACCCCTCTGCACCGGATGAGCCTTTTATAATGCGCTGGTGCTAGGAAGGGTATTTGACTATACTTAGCGTTTACTTAGAGGAGAAAATAAGACTGCCAAATCAGAGAGACACAGAAAGTGAGAGAGCAAACACTCAAGAAGAGGCTGATTCCGACAGATCACGTAACAAATAGAAATGTATGTCTGGAGCTACAGAGAGCCAGATTCACTCTGAGCACACAGGAGGAGACCTAGGTGGCGAGGCCCAGCGTGTAAGACCGGGCTGAGAAATGGAGCTCAGCGTGTAAGGTGCTTGCTGAGGACCTCTGTTCCATGCCAGGAGCCCCAGGTGGAAGAAGAGTGACCTTGTCAAAAGTGCACACACTTGTGAACTCACAGAACCAGCAGTGCACACACTCATGCACACGCAGAACCAGAGGAATAAGAACACTTTATAACGTTTCCCAGTGAAGACTGGTCTTACCGGAAAGGTCATGTCTGGTAATAAAGCTCTCAGGACTGGATGGGAATGGCGCAGTCACGCGGCGAGCCACGCAGATCATACAGCACTGCAAGTCTACAACGAAAGGTCACCAGGTCGGATTACAGTGGCTTTAGCTGTGACTAACGGGCGAGCAGGAATACAACATCAGTAAGAAAGGTTAGGATCAGCACAGTGGACCCGCCTCTCACCTTCTCCTTCTTCCAGCATAGCGCGAGGCTGAGACAGGGCAAAGCACTGCATTGTTTCATATCTCTGGCGTGTTTCGGGACTGGCATTCACGTCTTCCAAAATGTCGTGTGTTTTCATCAACATACGACAATTAAATGTATGGCTTTTTTGTCTCTGGTTCTCATTAGTCCAAGAAACTCCATTAACTTTGAAAAACAAATTAAAATTTGAAAACAAATTGAAATTATTCTTTATAAATCAAGTAAAGCTCTGTCAAAATTAATTAAAAGAGTTCAAGCTAGCGTTGGGCCTTGCTCTTTGCGGAGGACCTGGGTTTAGTTCCCAGGTGGTACAGTCATCCACAACTCCAGTTGCACGGAATCTAATGCACTCGGCTGGCCTTTGGTGCACACCTCATGCACATACATGCATGCAAGCAAACTTTTCATTATATATACAGAATTTTTAAAAATTCAAGCTAGGGGCTGCAAGGGCGGCTCACTGGTTAAGAGCACTTAGTTGGCTCTTCCCGAGGACCAGAGTCAGGCAGCTCATAAGCACCTTCAACTCCTGCTTCAGATAATGTCCTCTTCTGGCCCCCATGACACTGCAGTAACACATGGCATACATTCACATTCATACATACATGTAAGGGTTTTCATATATATATGTAAAATCTTTTAGAACTCATGCTATAAAGTGAGTGTGGCAGGGCAAGCTGCTGGCCCAGCTACTAAAGGGGCTGAAAAAGAGGACTGTGGCACACCCTGGGGCAATACATGAGACCTTACCTAGAGCAGAAGAACAGGGTCCAGCTATCTTTTCTTACTACACAACACCCATGTGGTGACACCTAACATTTCAGAATGACAGTATCAAGATATCTGAGTAAGTTCAGCCTCATCAAAAGTCTACTGAACATTTGGGCACCATGGAAAACTTTTGAGTACACTGAAGCCAAACTGAAAATTTTGCTGGCAATCACTTATTAAGTCTCATTTTCTGGCTTCCTAGAAAGCACATCCAATCTCTGAAGAAATAACTAAGAAAAATTAAATATATATCTAGAAAACATGTTTATATGCAAGCCTGTAGTCAGGCATGGCAGCACATACCTATAATCCCAGCAATGTGAGACAAGACAAAAATAGATGATCATAGATTCAAAGCTAGTCTGGACCACACAGTAGGGTAGGACCACAGATTCAAAGCTAGCCTGGACCACACAGTAGGACCCTGTCTTTCCTTGAGAAAACCAAACACAAAGAAGAGCCCACCTGTGGATTTTGGTAAGTGTTTAAGAAAATCCTTCCGGTCTTGCTCATGTAAGATGCTGTAGACACTTGTGTTAACCAGGTCCTCCTGCTTGTACTGCAGATACTGTGTGACATTTTCTGACACGAATACAATGTTTCCATCTCGATTCACCACAAACAGGAAACCATCCAGTGCCTACAGTGGAATGTGTTAATAATATTATGAAAATCATAACCCCACAAAAGCATTAAACCCCCTCCCCCCCATTTTTGCCAGGGTTTGGGTTAGGGTTCAGGTTAGGGTTATACTGGCAAAATAGAGCATTTAAAGGGTCAATAGTATTAAAGAGGACCCTATCCAATACAACTGGTATCCTTATAAGGACAGATTAAAAATACACAGGGGAGGCATGCTCAGGGAAAAAGGCCTTATTAAGACACATAGCGAGCCAAGGAGAGAGGACTCAGGAGAAAGCAACCCTGCCAACACCCTCATCTTGGGCTCCAGTCTTCAAAACTGAAGAAATAGGCTTCTGTTGTCTGAGTCATCTACTCTGTGACATTGTCAGTGCAGCCTTAGCAGAGGAAGGCTACAGCCTCGTTTGTAAGAAAATCTGAGGGGGGGGAGAAGAGAGACACACTAGCCCAACATTTAGAGTTAACTGTTCTACTAACATTAGCATATTTCAGAGCATACAAAAATGTTTAAAACTAGGCAAGTAGGGAATGACATATTATACACCTTTCACCCCAACATTTAGGAAGTGGAGGCAGGAATTGAGGTCACCCTGATCTATACTGCAAGTTGAAAGACAGCCTGTGCTAACATTACAACGTCTCAAAACAAAACAACAAAAAAAGCCTGTATGTTTTGGGACCTTAAGAAACAAAGAAAAAACCAAAAAAACAACCCATTCTTAATGCTGCCCAATTTCCCACCTGACCTCAAGTTAAGCCGCAGGATTCCTATCTGCTCCTGAACAAGAGCTTAAAAGGATGAACACAAAGTAGTCGAAATGACTCACTGAAAGAAAGACCAGATGTCAAGTAAACTTGCTGAAGCGCTCTCCGGCCTGAAGTAGACACTGCGCCATGGTTAATCAGCTCTTCCCAAGGCAATTACTTTAAAAACATGCACATGTTTAATGTTTGAAATTGCCTCACAAGCTGGAGTGTAGCTCTATCACAGAGCACATGCCTAGCATGCATGAGGCCCTGGGCTTCCCTCCCCAGCACCATAAATAAATTCTCCAGGAATTCAGAGCCGAGGGCGGAGGATGTCACTCCGTGCTAACATGCTTGCCTACTATGGTCACCTAGTATGTGTGAGGCCCTGGGTTTAATTTCAAGCACAGCAAAGAAAGAGTAAAACTGTAGTGTACTATGCAAGCATTCATGGGAAAATTCATAGAAAGGTCTGAACTAAAATGCACTAAGTAGCACCTCTACGCGTTACTGACTCTATCTCAAAGAGTGTCTTTGCTTTTGTGTACATGTGTTGTGTTTTTGTGTTGTACACAGTGCATATACAGTATTATATATAGTGTCAGGAGGGTATTTTATGAGTGCTATAATACTGAGCTCTGCTCCACGGGGGTAGAAACTATCTCCTCATTTCCAATCTCCCCTGCCCCCACACACATAAATCACAGAGTACAACAACCAAAGCATGACATGCTTTGGACAGCCACAATCCTCACACCTACCTGTAGTAAAAGCGGTCCTAAAGAGTCTTTATCAATGACTCCCTGCCCTGTAGAAGACACATCAGCTTTTTGAACATCATCATCACTGGAAATAGTTTTTCCTGAAGACACAGAAGGAAGCGTCGTGTTGAGCAGCACTACCTCAGCCCTTACACACACACACACACACACACACACACACACACACACACACACACACGAGAGAGAGAGAGAGAGAGAGAGAGAGAGAGAGAGAGAGACAGACAGACAGACAGACAGTATGTACATATACATGCAGAACACTCACTAGCTGATAAGAGAAGGCCTCAAGGTTTCCCAGGAAGGTAGAAGACACCTGGCTGGCTCCCTTCCTGCTCCCATGCTAGCCTAAGGGCCCTAGCTTGCCTCCCACCAGCATTCCGCGTTCTGAAGAACATCGGTCTTCTGCCAATTCTGTTAATTGTTTCTTAAAAGTAAGAGCTGGTCAACTCATGGGACTTTGGTAAGTCTTACTTAACACAAGTGAGGCTCTATTTAATCTCCTTGATCCAGAATGGGGGAGGGAGGATTTCATACATATTACAAGTCCAACACTTGGGTGTTTTTCTGACTCTGTGTTACCTTGTTCTTTTATTTGCCGTATCTGTCTCACTGTCTCCTTTAGGATGGCACATTTATCTGGCTTGACATTGAAGTTGTCGATGTCGCTGAGATTTGCAGAGATGAGCTCTGCCAGCTCCTCTATGTACTTGCTCTCCTGCTCCCGTCGCCACTTCTCACCACTGTAGACAAGCCTGGAAGGCGGAGAAAAGCCACAACTTACACCTCTCAAGAAAACTTAAAGCAGAATCCGCCCCATATTATGCATTAGTTTTGTGTGAAATAAACTAAACTTAGCCAACAAGAACCATCAAAGTGGTGGCACAAAGTATACACTGAAGAAATTCCTTGTTCAGTGTCACCTTTGATTAGTCCCTGGCCTTGAGAAACATCTGGAAATGGAGATGATCACCTACCCCTGTCCTGGGGCATCACAGGGCAGTTTGCGTTTCCGAGACTCAGCGGCCAGCGGATCCAAAGAGCTTTCGCCTAGTCCACTCATCCTGATCACAGATCAGCAACTGCGGAAGAAGAGGTGACAAGATTAAAGCACAAAAACAGGCATTTTCTACGAAGGTGTCACATGGTGGAACAGCTGTATCCTGTGGTCCTGGGGTATTTCTGTATGAATGAGTGTGTCTGCACAAGCTCAGAGCTCAGATGCGTTGTAATTATGCTGGGCATGGTGGTGCCAGCCTCTAACCCCAGCACTCAGAAGGCTGAGTCAGGAACATTAAGGATTCTGGTTAAGCCTGGTCTACAAAGCAAGTTCCAGGCCAATCTGGGCCCAGTGTCAACTTATATTTCACAAATAAATTATGTTTAATAAAAGACTATAGCACTTCAATCTTGAAACAATTCTGAATTTTATTTATACCAAGGTAATAAAAGCTAACCCAGTGATTTGGTAAGAACACTTCAAGTAATGAGCCCAGACTAGGCTAGAAGATTGGTTTTGACTTTCTGTATATGAGTGAGTGTTTGCCTACATGTATATATACATATGTATGTGTGTGTGTGTGTGTATATATATATAGCTAGCATGTGTATGCAGTGTCCCCACAAGCCACAAAAAGTCGCTGTCAATCCCCTGGAGCTAGAGTTAAGAGGCAGTCATGATCTACCATGTGGGCATGTTGGGAACAGAACTCATCCTCCTGTCCCCAGGCTCTTTTCCTAGGTAGCACTTCTGTCCACTGGATCGTTTCTCTTCCATTGTTAAGTCCAAGTTAGCCTAGACTATATTAACATGACTGTAGAACTACCCTACGTTCTTCTTAAAGCATAGGTGCAAAGCCAGATACACACTATACGACAGGTTGCCATTAAGTCACACAGCAGCCATTATTTACATACTGACGGCTGGAAAAATAATGTATCTTGGTTAAGTTTCGCACACTAAGACGATAAATACAAGTTATTTCTTTTTGAGCTTATAATGTCAGGGCTCTATTCAGCCTCATTTACTAACTAAGTGGTTAACTCGTGCGCGAACATGACAATCACTGGTCTAAAGAATCCAATGTTGCATCAGTATTGCAGCCAGCCAGCCTGCAGTTGTGCCACTAGGTGGCACAATTCCACCACAAAGGCCAGTTTAAAAATAAAAATAAAATGTAAAAAACCCCACATGATCAAACTTAAAATATGTAGGTCATGTTTGTTTTGAGACAGGGCCTCATTGCCCAGACTGGCCTGGAACCCATAGTTGTGGTTGGCCCTGAGCACCAATCCTCCTGCCTCTGCTTCATACTGAGCAACAAGTATTTGCCGTCCTATCTGTGGTCACACACACCTTTTGAACCCTCTACAGTGTCAGACTACAGCATCATGTAGACAGACAAAGTGTTAAACAGACAAGTGTGGTTCTAGCTGTGTTGTCAATCAGTTCAGAGATTATTTTTTTAACTGAGCAACATTGAGCGCTTACATACCTATCTTTACTTAACTTATTCCAGAAGTCTAACATTATCTTCTTGCCCTTGTGCTACATGGACTGCAAGTCCACGTGGAGAACCGTCAGTGAAGAGCAGTTCATGGTTTGATCTGTACTCCACAACAGGTCTGACTTTGCTGTGCAATACAGCATACAGCAGGAAATGAACATCAGTGGAGTGGTGCCAACTCAATGTAACTGAATACACAAAGACTGGCAGTGGCTCCCTCTAAAAACATTAAAATGCTGGTTACGGCTTACCGTTAACCAGCTTCCTTTTTGTTATCTCAGGGTTCTGACAGGAGAACATGCTTGCTAACTAGCCCGAAGCACAAGGACACATGGCCAAAAAGAAGAATTAGTGAGAGGCCTCAGAGGGCAGAGGCACTCTCTTGCCTCTTTCCTGGCAACCAGAGATCCATCCTGGGGCCCACAAGCTAGAAGGAAAGAACCATGTTTTCTGTACAATGTTTGTAGACTGAGACCTGTGTGCATGCACAGGCACACAAACGTTTAAAAAAAGATTAAACAAAAAATATCAATGCTGGTGTTCTGTTTGAGCAAGTTATTTTAAGGTCTAAGAAAAACCTTATTGTACCAAAATGAGAGGAGGTAGGCCATCCAAGGATAAGGCAGCAGAGACTGGTTAAGCCTTCCCCTTTTCCTAACTTAGTTAGTAACAGAGGGAGTGGATGAGACAGAGCAGAATGGCACTGAACTAACATACACTGGGTGGTTACACATGGTGACCCCCACCACACACATGTGATTAGTTCTGTTCTACAGATAGGGAAGTGGCTAAATAGCTTGCCTAGAATCATTACTAGATCCGGATGGAAGAGGCTATGACATATTCCATAACCAACCAAGCCATCACCAGAGCAAACGATTCATGACTCATTCCCTAAGTCAAACTCCCTCCACCCAGCTCACAAAGCTTCACAGCTTAATCAGGAACCACATAAAGTGCTGTAACATCTGCTGGTTAGGGGCATGAGGTAAGGGTCTGGGCAGGTAGGGGTTACCTCCACAGGCATTATGCCTCCTCCTACCCACCACTCCCCATGACACTGCCTGAACCATGCTCTGCCAGGCCTGATACCACCCTGTCTTCCACATGACTGTTTGTGTCTTCTCTAATTAATCTTTGTCTCAAAGAGGCACATTTTTCAAAGTACCTCTGGTTTCCTGCAAGTGACAATCAGACCTCAATCCTATCAAGGACTGTCCAGGCTGCACCACTGAAGAGCACGGCCTGACTTCACTGTACTACAAAAACATGTGCACATATAAACTGTCAGTGAGGGCCAGCACTGGATAAAGCTGGCCTTTCCAATTAGATGTGTTTACTTTCAAATAGATAACATTTCATTAGAAGTCTTTTTGTTTGTTTGTTTTTTCCCCCAAGACAGGGTTTCTCTGTGTAGCCCTGGCTGTCCTAGAATTCCCTCTGTAGACTGTAGACTAGGGTGGCCTTGAACTCACAGAAATCTGCCTGCCCCCACAGCCTGGTTCATTATATCTTTTTAAATCTACATTCATTCACAGCACCAATCATTCATCAGAGAAGACATTTAGTAATGAATCAAATTCACCAATATCATGTTCAAATGTTATCATTGGCCATCAGACTTCACCTCCAAAGAGCGAGTTTACCTTATCACTTTCAAAACATTGTCTGCCAAATATACAAACTTGAAACCCATAGATTGTCAGTCACTGATTCAATTAAAAATAGTATTTTGAGGCTGGAGAGATGGCTCATCAGTTAAGAGTACTTAACGTCTGCTCTTCTAGGTATCCTGAGCTCAATTCCCAACAACCACATAGTGCCTCACAACCTATACTGGGATCTGACATCCTCTTTTGGCATACATGTATATAGAACATTCATATACATAAAATAAGTCTTAAAGAATTTCTGAGGACTCAAAAACTAAAATAGTATTTCAAACCAGGAATGGTGGTGTGTACCTTCAATCCCAGCACTTGGAAGGCAGAGGCAGGCAAATCTCTTGAGTTTAAGGTCAGCCTGTTCTATAAGAGAAAGTTCCAGGACTGCAAGAGCTACACAGAAAAACCTTGTCTGGGGTGGGGGAGGAAAGACAAAACAAAAAAAAAAGTATTTTAGGGGCTGGAAACCTGGGTTCAATTTCCAAAACGCACAGGGCAGCTCACAATTCCAATTCCAGAGCCTCTGACACCCTCTTCTGACCTCCACAAGCACCAGGCATGCACATGATCCACAAACATAATGTGTAGGCAGAACAACCATAAAGCAAAAATTAATAAATCTTTTTTTAAAGGTGCTTCGGTGCGAAGCAGGCGGCTCAGCCAGTAAAATGCTTGCCTGAACTCAATACTTCAATCTACATAAAAGCCAGGGGCAGTCATGTACACTTATAAACCCCCGCCCCCTGTGTTGGGGGGAGGGGGGTGATACACGAATTTGGGAGTACTGGGCAGGCTGGGGAAGAAGACACCCGGGGCTCACCAGCCAGCCAGCCTAGCCTAATTAGCTAGTCTCAGGCCTATGTAAGACTCAAAATTAAAGGGTGTGTGTGTGTGTGTGTGTGTGTGTGTGTGTGTGTGTGTGTTGATAAAGTACATGTCTGGCTACCACGCCTCATGACTTGAACTCAACCTCCAGAAGCCACAGGGTAGAAGGAGAGAATGGACAGACTCCCAGCCTCCCAGAAAGAACAACTCCTAAAAGTTGTCCTGTGACCCCTCCACATACACGCCGTGTCACGGGCAAACCAACACACTAAATAAAACACTCGTTCAATCTTAGCACTCAGGAGGCAAAGGCAGGCTGATCTCCTGTGAGCTCAAGGCCAGTTTGGTCAACATTTCGAGTTCCAGGCCAGGCACAGCTACACAGAAAGACCCTAGATAGATAGATAGATAGATAGATAGATAGATAGATAGATAGATAGATAGATAAAACAGGTTGTTCCGCACCCAATAAGAGGTTGTAGGCTACAATTTAAAATAGTGTTTTTAAACTGAATTAAGAGGGCTGCGAAATTCAAGAAAATAAGACATTCAATAACCATATAATAAAATCTTCTAATCAAGTTAGAAATAAATGTCCAGGATTAATAAGAAAAGAACTGATGTTCAAGGAGGGGTGCACTTGCACTTGAACACAGACAAAGACATAGTAAATGTGAAAAAATTATCAATTTTCATAAATCACAAAGTGTGAGACAATCCCATCACTCATTGTCTTAAATAGATCTGGTCAGCATAGATACTGTGTGAAGCCAAAGCCTAGCAAGCAGATAAGGCTGCACACACACTCAGCAGGCACACACACTGAATCACACAGGCTTATCAGACAAACCAAGGGAAGAGGAGGACCTCAGGCCCATCGCAGACTTGACTCAAAGTACTGAGTAGCAGGACCCTACCAAATTGCCATCTCTGATTTCAACTCCATTTCCTAAAACTGGAAATCTAGAATTTTTACAACATAAAAGTGATTTAAAACCCTGTTTCCAATAGCAAAACTTAACTCAGTGTTTAGCAGACTTAGGCCTTTGCTCCAACAATACTGCCACCTGTTAATGTTGTTTTAAAAATCAGATCTTTGTAACCAGAATTCTGGTGTATGATTTTAATCCTAGCACCCAGAGGGTAGACAGGCAGATCTCTGTGAGCTGTAGACTAGACCAGGGATGGGAATTACAAATGGTTTGTGAGCCGCCATGTGTATACTGGGACTTTAACCCAGGTCCTTGAGAGGAGTTGCCAGTGCTACTGAGCACTGTCTCTCCAGACCCCTCATAGTTGGCAGGCACTTAGAATTCCAGGACTTAGAAGGCAAAGGCAGGAGATCTCTAAGTTTGAGGACAGAAAGTTCCAGGAAAGCCAGGGCTAGAGAGAGAGAGAGAGAGAGAGAGAGAGAGAGAGAGAGGGAGAGAGAGAGAGAGAGAGAGAACTTGCAGCCCCTCCCCCAAAAAGGTCAGAGTAATGATACTGGCAATATAACCTGATTAAACTGAAAGTATCTTTCACTATACAGCATTCTTAGTAAAATGGTTTCCTTATGAACTGCCAAAAGAGACTCGGGATCCTTATATTTCCTCATAAAACAACTTATCAAAAACCCAGACGAAAACACATGACTACAACTAATTAATTTTTACTTCCTTCTCGGGACCTAAGAAGCCAGGTCTGCAGTCATGTCTACAATCGCAGAGACAGCGCAACAGCATCTGGGTGGGCGTCTCCTGCAGTCAGAGCATGCTCCTGCTCCTTCAGCAAGCCAGTGTGATCAGCACTCAATGTGTGACCAGTGTGGTACTAGGAGTCATTATGTCCTGACACGTGAAGCCTATGCCAACCGTAGAGAGCGTAACAAGCCTGCAACACATGTTTTATTCTAAACCCCTTTTAATTATCATCACAATCAAATTTTTAAAAGCTAAGAGCGAAATTAAAAATCATTTCAATTCTACTCGTGCCACCCTTCAGAACCTATCCACAGCTGATCTACGGGGCTCCATTCCCTAATTCCCCTTTCTACATGCTGATCACATTTCAGGATATGGAAATTAAAGAAGGGCTGGCTTGTAGGTGACCTTGCAAGACCACTGTGTGTAGATGTTTTTACTCCCAACGGTCTTAAAACTGGCCAAACAGACGATCCCACAAAAATGAATCCAATACCCGACAGCGTCCATCTTCAGAGGCTGTGGACTTGCAATGTTTGGTACACAAGCCTACTAAGGGTTTAGCTTCTCATTATTAATGGTAAGTGATACATTTAAGCTTAGAAACATATGTCCAACATGTGTGTACATGAAAAGCTTTAAAAGTTGTTTGAAAATGTGAAAATGACTAAGGCTCCTGTTACCCTTGATCACTGTCAGCTGTCACACACTCCTGTCTGATACATATTAATCCACAAAGCAAAGATCTAAAGGGGGCAATTCTGAATCCACCAGCTGCATGCACTGATCACACACAGCAAATCTACCCAAGGTCAGAAGTGTAGCTTTTCAATATTAACTTCCAAATAGCACTGTACCTTAGCTTTTCCTTTTGAGACAAGGTCTGTGTGCCATTGACTGGCCTGGAGCTTGCTATGTAGACCAGCTAACCTCACAGAAATCTATTTGTCTTTACCTCCTGAATGCTGGGATTAACAGAGTTTTCAAACTCACCCAGCCTAACATTCTTTTGGAACTAGATTTAGAAACAAAGAATTATAAGGAAGTAATTAAAAGTTTGGCCCCAAAGGGTACAACCATTTATAATGGCTGTACATTATTTCATCCTTTAAACTCTTAGCCTGATAGTTACACTAATTACATTTAATTTTCAAAACTAGGTAATAGAGAGGTAGATTATCTTGTACTCAAAGGCTTGTTTTGTATGATTATTCATTTGGGATGTTGGGGTGTGAGTGTGAATGTGTGTGTTGAACTTAGAGCCCTATCCTACCATCTGATCTGCAACCTCTTGTCCTTGATCCATTGTGTGTGTCCACTCTGAATAAAACTCAGTCATGAGCAAAAACTAAAACTGTAACCAGTTCTACAGAAAAATGGTGACTGTATTAAACAAAGATGACTTCGAGGCCAGAGAGATTGAAAGCAGCACGTAGTTGAAAGCACGTGTTGCTCTTGCCAAGGACCTGGGTTTGTTTCCCAGCTACTTGTAATCCGTTCCAGGGGACCCAACAGACACACATGCAGGCAAACCATTAATAACCATAAAATAAATCAGACTTTAAGAAGATGAGATTTACCCAGGCGTGGTGGTATACACCTTTAATCCTAGCACTCGGGATTTCTGAGTTTGAGGCCAGCCTGGTCTACAAAGTGAGTTCCAGGACAGCCAGGGCTATACAGAGAAACCCTGTCTCAAAAAACCAGAAAAAAAAAAAAAAAGTTAAAAACCTTTTGAGTAAGAATAATCTGGACTCATAGAGAAAGACCACGTGTCATAGAGATAGACCACATGTCAAAAAAAACAAAAACAACAACACATTTATTACAAATTGCAAAAATATCATACTTAAAGGAAACTACCTTAACCTCTGGTCTGACTTGAGGAATGAAACATGACTACAAAATTTCTTCTGAAAGCATTCTGTACAGCACGTGGCCTAAGCTCAGCCAGCCAGCGAAGTGCACACTTGGAATCCCAGCCCTTGGGAAGCTCAGGCAGAAGGACTGCACCAAGCGCAAGAGTCCACTAAGAGCTACAGAGCAAGTGCCAGACAAGGTATCACAGCCAAAACTGCACCTCAAAAAAACTGAAGTAAGCTGCTATTTATTATTATATTATTTAGTTTATTTTGGGGGTAAGGCAAGGGTCTGGTGCACATGCCAATAGCACATGCCGTGGTACAATATACTACACACGGTTAAGGCAGAGTCTCCTGTTCTGCTTCTACATCTGCCTGCCCCTGGGCCTTAAGGAGGACTCTCTCTGTCTCCACTCCCATGTCACCTTAGGAGTGCTGGATAACAGTGCACCTAGCTTTTTATGAGTAGTATGGCAATGGAACTGGGGTGGTAAGGCCTTTACCCACTGAGCAATCTTTGTGGGCCCAAAAACTACTTTTATTGTAAACACTATACTCAAAATACAATACTCCTGCTTTAGTAAGTTCACTCCACGTTCCAAATCTATACCTCACTGTCAGCCGTCTGTTTCTCATGAAACATAACCTCTTAGACCGGAAGGTGCTGGAGCTGATGGCTCCTACCTGCAACACTAACACACAGGAGAATTGCCAAGAGCTCCATGCCAGCCTGGGCTACAGAGTGAGTTATAGGCCATCCTATACTACAATGTGAGACCGTGTCTCGAAATAATGATAATAGCAAAATAAATTAAAAGCAAGGAAGTTGGAAGGGGACATATTGGGGACGCTAAGGGGAGTTAGGAGAGTTATTGAGAATGTATACGATCAAAAAACACTGCATACATGTATGACATTCTAAAAATAAATTTAAAATATTGTTTTTAAGAAGGCTTTTTAAAAAGCATTCACATCATTCCAAGTAAAAAAATAGCTGTGTCTTTCCCATTTGTAATGAAACCACTTAACTGGCCCTAAATTACAGTGCAAGTTTTTTGTTGTTGTTGTTTGTTTTTTGGGTTTTTTGTTTGTTTGTTTGTTTTTTGAGTCAGGGTTTCTCTGTATAGCCCTGGCTGTCCTGGAACTCACTTTGTAGACCAGGCTGGCCTCGAACTCAGAAATCCACCTGCCTCTACCTCCGGAGTGCTGGGATCAAAGGCGTGCGCCACCACCGCCCGGCTACAGTGCAAGTTTTAAACTATAGTCATAAGTCTGAGTGTAACAACTGGTTTTAAAGGTTTTGAAAAACTAGAGTGAGCTAAGTGGATGGCACACACCTGTAATCCCAGCACGTGAGGTGGGACAAGCAGAAATTCAAGATCAGCCCAGCTATGTAACTAGGTTGAAGGTCAATTTATGAGACCTTGTGTCGGGGGACAAAACAAAACAAAACAAAAAAAACCTGGTGAGGCTGAAAGCTCAGCAGTAGGATGCTTGCCCAGCAAAGGCTTGATCCTCAGAACTGCAGGGCTGAGCACAAGATGTGCTGCTATATCACAGCAACAGGACTTTAGACCAAACCCAGGTCTGCATAGAAGTCCTCATGAAGCCAATCCGGAAAAAAAAGTAACCATGCAGGATGTAAACCATCATTAAATATAACAGGCAAGTGTGTCAGACCTATTTTCACCATCATCATCATTATTTTAAAGCTTGCCGAGAGCACATATGCTCTAGAGGACTTGGGGAGAGGGTGTTCAGTCCCAGGAGGCACCCATGACAGACAGCTCCTAACTGTAAATAACTCTAGTTCTAGGAGATCCAACCTCTAAAGGCAGTGCATGCAAATGGTGCACAGACATGCATGCAGGCAAAACACCCAGAACACATTAAATAAATGTCTAAAGTTAAACAAATGTCCAAGAATACATACAATATGTAGTAATTTGAAAAAAAACCAAAAAACAAAAACAGGAAAGTGAAAGGACAGAGGTGTTGTATTCAGGGACAGGCACACGGGAACAAATAAAGTTCAAGTACAGGGTTCAAAAGAATACCTCAAACATACATCACAGCACACAACATACAATGCATTGCTTAATTTGGTGCTTTTAATTTTAAAGTGCAAGGTATGAGTAGCTCATCTGCCATCTGGGTAGCGGTGCAGAAATCTGCCTGCCTCTGCCTCCGGAGTGAGGTGCAGATACATACATGCCATTTATTACTCCACTTAACCCTCAGACAGTGGGCTAGAAGGAAGAGCTCAACTGGAACAGAGAGAAAACACAATTCACTCCAACCCATCAAAACACCAAGGGAAAACATGGAGCAGACTGGACTGGATGCCTAAGCTATGATATCCAGTACTTGATTGTTCCTCACAGACTTGCCCTCCCGTCCTCCCGATCAGCAAGCCACCTAAGAACTGCCATTAGACCGGCTGGATTTTATCTCTCCTAGTTTTCTTCTTAGAAGAAAGAATACTGAGGAGAGGAGGAAACCACAAATATGACCAAACTACACTGCATTAAATTTTTGTTGTTCACTTGGAGAGACTGATATCCCCAGGAATAACCCTAACCACACCTACTGAGACTTCATCCCACCTTCCTTGCAGTGGTGGCCAATGCCTTTGAACTCAGCAGAGGCATGCAAATTGTGAGTTCGAGAGCAAGGCTGGGCTACAAGTGTGAGTTCCAGGACAGCCAGAACTTCCCAGAGAGAACCCAATTTACAAACAAACAAACAATTTCACTATGATCTAGTGGGCAAGGGACAGAAAACAGAAGTATGTGCTTAGCAGGTCTTCAATGGCAAAGACTAGATTTGTTTAAGTTTGAGATGAGGAGTGTTGGTTTGGCTTTTGCATATAAGGTCTGTGACCCCCACCTGTCCTGAAACTCATTAGGAAGACCTTGCTGGCCCTGAAGACCCTGGCCTCTAAAATGCTGGTGTTACAATCTGGGCTAAATCACAAAAGAAGGACTATGTATGTATGTATCCTCACTTATCCCCACAAACATCTCCTTTAGAAGTACTATTAGCATTCAGCACTGAGGTGTGCACCTGTAATGACAGTGCTCCAGGGTGGAAGGAGTCCATCATTGGGATCAGGCCCTATTATCTTCTCCAGCCTGGGTCACCTAGTAAGACTCTCCTATCTGTTAATCTCAAGAGCAATCTTGTGTTTTTATGAGTGGGGAGAAGCAATTAGAAGAATACTTACATGAAGAACCAAATCTATCAACCAAAAAAACACACAGATAGAAAGAACCTGAGATCTGCAAAGTATACCAACTGATCATTATGAAAACTTACAGAAAGACCACATCCCTTATTAGCTTCTATACAACAAAAGAGGTTGTCGGTGCTTTCTGGCTTTATGCTGAGAGTTACTATATCTAAGCAGGCAACTGGCCAGATTAGTTGATCCTTACACCCCAAACAAAATAAGCTTAAAAACCAGTTGAATAGTTTGGCTTTAAGGCAGCAAACTTTATAAACTTCCCATCAGTGGGGCTTATATTTTAGTAAGGTAGCGTATAATCAAAGCAAGTTTTCAAATTAAAATGAAGGACAGGCATAAATGCAGACTTACAACCTAGCAGTCGGTAGCTAGTGGTAGTTTTGCACACATTGATTCACTACAACCAGAACGTCTAACCATATTTACTTTGCATGGAGAAAGATAACATGATGTATTAAGAGGTCCAAAAAGGACATCTTGGAGGCATCTCCTCCCACTACGTGGGCCTCGGGAATAAACTCAGGAAGCAGGTGTCATGACTAGCTGAGCTACCTTACAAACCCATCAGGAGAACTTTTAGAACTACAATTTTTAAGTTAAATGTTATATTTAAAAAGTGACTATTCTACCCACACTGTATTTCCGTATACACTATATTGTGAGGGTTTATCTTGACTGACAGCTTGATTGGACTGAGCCACCAATGCCTGGGGTGGCACAGCACACCTCTTGGGTGCATCTGCAGACTCTTCCAGAGCTGGCAATGAGCTGCAAATAACAGGGTAAAGACCTATCCTGGCTGTAGGTGGCGCCATCCAAAAGCCCAGAGGACCAGGCAGACTGGAAACACTGAGTTCTTTAATGTAAATAAACAATACAAAAAGAAACCAGAATAGACAGGTTCCTGAGTCTGATGAAACCCTTGAAGTGTTCCCAGCAGGTGGCAAGAAAACTGAGCAGTACCCCAGCCGCAGTCTCTTGTTGTGTGGCTTGCTTGGGGATTTTGGGGGGGGTTCTTGGGGTTGGGGGGGCAACAAACAGGAAAACAAACACAACAAAATCATGTAGCAAAATTCCAAATGGGTAGCAACAGCAGATAACAGAAGAAGTGAGGGGACAGGCTCTTGACCTACAGAAGACTAAAATTAGAAAGAGAAAGTGGAACAAAAGTAAAAGACAGGGAAACAGCAAAGCAAATAAAACATGCTTGGTAAATGTACCCGAGGTGGGATTCAAAGACCCAGATGTCAGGACTAGTTAAGCAAGAACTTGCAGGAAAATAAATACAAACTTCACTAGCTGGGTAAAGCACAACTGCTTTCTGGGCAGTCAGACAGCTTTTCTAACCGCATTTTACTCTTCTGATGTACTATTAAAGGTTAAGAACAGTGGTAGATAAAATGTTATTTGTCTGCACAAGCAATCAGAGAAAAACAGCAAACATGGCGTTGGGGCTGATTCCAATTTGTTTTTTTGACAGGGTTCACCTTGTAGCCCTGGCTGGACTGCCTCTTTGGGGACTAAAGCATGCATGCCAGGCAGATTCCAATATTAACCAAAACCTTTCAAATATTCACAGAAAGGTAGGCAGGGCTGCCTTCCCTCCTGCCCCACTTTGATTGTGTTTGTCTGTGTACTACAGACAGGACCCCTATGTGTTCCCTCAGCCAGGCTCACTTGCCCAACCACCACCCTAAGATGCACACTGAGCAGAGAAAGCAGAGCCTCTGGGCAGACTAAGTGAGAAGGAAAATCACTTCGACCAGTGAGGGGAGCACAGGAATTACCTGACAGCCTGGTCAGGAAGGGCAGGAAGAGCTTCGTTTTACCGATCTCGGAGTCCACTGTTCAGCAAATCTTTTGATCCTAAGGATAAAAGAAGGGAACAGTTATTGTCTCTTTAAATTAAGCATTTGTATCAGTCCTACCTAGATTATCCCATCTCTCCCTTGATGTGTGAGAAGGCCACCGTGCACAGAGTCTCCTCTAGGAATCAACTAGATGCTTGCTTTGCCATAGCAATACTTATAATTTTTGTTAAAAAGTTAAGCACGGGGCTGGCGAGATGGCTCAGTGGTTAAGAGCGCCGACTGCTCTTCTGAAGGTCCCGAGTTCAAATCCCAGCAACCACATGGTGGCTCACAACCATCCATAACGAAATCTGATGCCCTCTTCTGGAGTGTCTGAAGACAGCTACAGTGTACTTACATATAATAAATAAATCTTTAAAAAAAAAAAAAAAAAAAAAAAAGTTAAGCACAAGCCGGGCATAGTGGTGCACGCCTTTAATACCAGCACTTGGGAGGCAGAGGCAGGCAGACTTCTGAGTTCAAGGCCAGCCTGGTCTACAAAGTGAGTTCCAGGACAGCCAGGACTACACAGAGAAATCCTGTCTCAAAAAACCACACACACACAAAAAGAAGAAGGAGGTGAGCACAGCATTCACAATTAAGAAGACAGTGGGGTTTATACTGTGCACGATCACTCAGTGATGGACAAGAGAAAGATCAACCTGACCTCAAATTACTATGGTCATTTAATTCCTTACAAATTTAAGTTTAGTTCTAGACAAACCCAACCTGAAAGATAGAGAAAACAACAGCCTTAGCTTTCCAAAACAACCTTTGAAAAGACAGTTTTCTGAAACGACCTTGTACAAGAAAATTTCAATTAAATAACTTGCTGCAACTTTATATGCCTCAGTACAGGGGAACACTAGGGCCAAGAAGTGGGGGTGGGTGGGAAAAGGAGGGGAGGGGGGGTATGGGGGACTTTTGGGATGGCATTGGAAATGTAAATGAAGAAAATACCTAATAAAAGGAAGGGAGGGAGGAAGGAAGGAAAGAAGGAAGAAACAAACAAACAAACAAACTTGCTGCATGTCTGCTGCATGCTGGTACTGTGTTGGCACACGGCAATAGATAGAATTCATGGACCAGACATGGCAGTGCACACCTTTACTCCCCACATCGTGGCAGAGGAAGGCGGATCTCTTTCAGTTCAAGGCCAGCCTGGTCTACAGGGTAAATTTCAGGCCAGATAGGGAGAAAGGGAGAGGGAGGGGGCAGAGGGGAGGTGAAAGATGGGGGAGAAAAAGGGAGAAGGAGAGTGTCAGGGAAGGGGGGAAAGAAGGGGAAAGGAGGGAAAAGAAAGAGGGAGGGAAAAGACAGGGGGGAGGGGAAGGAAAGAGGGAGGGGAAGGAAAGGGGGAAGAGGAAGGAAAAGGAGAAAAATCACAGGAGGGTGGGGCAGGTGGCTTAGTGGTTAAGAGCATATAGAAAGCATATATCAAATATCTAATATTCATATATTATATCAGCATATTAAGAAATCTGAGCTTGGGGCCAGGCAGTGGTGGCCCACGCCTTTAATCTCAGCACTTGGGAGGCAGAGGTAGGTGGATTTCTGATTTCGGGGCCAGCCTGATCTACAAAGTGAGTTCCAGGACAGCCAGGGCTACACAGAGAAACCCTGTCTCAAAAAAACAGGAAAGAAAGAAAGAAAGAAAGAAAGAAAGAAATCAATCAATCAATCAATCTGAGCTTGTTTCCCAATACCCACATCAGGCCACTCACAGTCACCTGTGACTCCTATCTTACATCTCTGGCCTCAGGTAGCACTGCAGCTCACATTCAGATACACACACACACACACATAATTCAAAATAATAAAAACAAGTACTATAAAAGTCATGGTACCACTATTACTCGTGGGTAATCAGAAGCAGGTACAAGCAGGCACTACAACTTTCTAAAACAACAATGCCACAGAAGTGAGCATCTAATGAGCGCCGTGCTGTGGACAGGAGGAGCAACAGGGGAAGGGGTACCAACACCACACAATGGGCAACCCTGAAGACTACTAAGATGTGACATTAAGGGCTCTTGGGGTCTCCCAGAGACTGAGCCACCAACTAGGGAGAATGCATGGGCTGGACCTAGGACCCCAGCACATATATGTGGCAGATGTGTAGCTTGGTCTTCATACAGGTCCCCCAACAACTGCAGTGGGGGCTGTCGCCCAACAGTGGATCCCGTTCCTCTAACCGGGCTGCCTTGTCTGGCCTCAATGGGAGATGTGCCTAGTCCTGCAGTGACCTGATGTGCCAAGGTGGGTTGATAACAAGGGATGGGGGGGGGGGGGGGGGCTTCTCCCTTATCAGAGAAGGGGAAGCAGGGGAATGGGAGAACTATGTGAGGAAGGACTGGGAGGAGGTAGGGGGCTGCAATCGAGATGTAAGATAGATAGATAGGTAGATAGATACATAGATAGATACATAGATAGATACATAGATAGATAGATAGATAGATAGATAGATAGATAGATAGATAGATAGATAGGGAGAAATGTGAAATTAAGACAAATTCACAGCTGCTTATCTCTGCCAAAAATAACTAGTGGAATCAGACAATTTCTGCACATATTACCTAGATTTACAATCAAAATGCCCGTTAACGCCTCACACTGAAAAGCAAGAGGCAAGCATCTGCAATCCAAAAACTGCCAAGGCCAAGGCTTAGTCCAAAGCCAGCCTGGGCTATATAGGTAAGCCTGGGCTATATAGGTAAGCCTGGGCTATATAGGTAAGCCTGGGCTATATAGGTAAGTCCTCTCCCAAAAATAAATTGTGACTTGAAGACATAGAGGGCTTGCCAACATGTACAAAAAACTGGGTTCGATCTTAGGACCACCCCACCCCCGAAAAAGGCAAATGGGATTAACAGACAGTTTAGAGAATGTTTTTATTCATTCGTATGTGAGTGTGCCTGTTCGTGTGCGCCCCATCACAGAAATGGTGAAGTCAGAAAAGAACCTCCAGATACTTATTCTCTCAGCCACCATGGGGCCCCAGCCCAGCCTTGGCAGCAAACTCCTTTACCCACTAATCCAACTCCAATAATACGTATATAATGTTGGGCATCTAAAAGACAGGATACATAAACGAAATGAATGAAGGTAACTAAAAGTGAAAGTTTTTAGCTCAGCACAGCCGGATGTGATGCCATGCATTTTCTCAAACACACACTACATGTAGCCTCAGAGGGGGACCAAAAAAAGGGGGGGGGTAAATAAAACTTTTAAAAAATGCTGGGTGTGTTGGCACATGCCTTTAATTCCAACATCAGGCCAGCCAGTTTACACAGTGGGACATTACCTCAGGAGAACTGAGTTGCGGGGCACAGCGTTCTGCATCTGAGCAGCTAAGGAAAGAGCACAGAAGCCTAGTGGCAGTAGTCTATGAACTGGCCTCACCTCTTTGCTGAGCTTAAGTTAGTAAGGACCTAGTTACAGAAAGGAAGCTGGCTTGTCAGCAAGCTGCTTGCAGCTGCTTGCTCTACAGCTCCTCCCTCCCTCCTTCTCTCCCTCTCTCCCTCTGTCTCACCCACTCTCTCCCTCTCTGAAAAGCTAAGTCCTGCAGGATCACACAAAATAAATACAGGCAAAGGGGGTGGGAGTGGGGGTGGAGGTGAGCAGGCTCCACCAGTAGAAGGCTTTCCACAGGAACTGCTACAGGGTCAAAAGTTTACAGTGGTTTCAATTTCACCTTTTAGCAGCCAATCAGCAAATGAGACTGTGCTGACCCTCGGGCTGCAGGAGCGTTAACTCCCTGGCTACCAGAACTGCTGCTGCCGTTCCTCCTGGCTTCTCTTAAGAAGAAAAGGGGTGTTTGTTTGTTTGTTTGTTTGTTTTTAAAGGGGGCAGCGGACACCCTAAGTTCAGGTGACTGATTTGTGCAGAAAAATGATTTGATAATTATCCCCTTTCTCCTTCAATTCAAGGTTTCTTTATCTTAGAGCATCCAACAAACCAACTGATAATGATATAAAGACAAAGAAATAATTGGGGTATGTTAGGAAAATATTTTCTTCCATGACGCTTGAATTCTACCAACAACCTAAAGAACTGATAGGAGATGATACCCGTTTAGTTCCCTGTGAATGCTTTGAAAAGAGACTCGATAATGAAGGCTGTCAATTAAAGTGTTTAGGCTCTGACTCCCTCAGGTCACTGATACAACTCTTTTCACAAGAGGCGGCTACAGAAATACAGCTAGAGCTTCTCAGGGGCCATGTGTGTCCTCATGTTCTCGCCAACCCCCCAGGACCCAGTGCAGCCTCCGCCTGGAACAAACTGGAAAGCAAAGCCTTTCAGCAGAGCTGGCCTCCTGATTGCTCTTTCATATAAACGTCCTACAAATGCAAAAACTCAATACGCTGATCCATCACCACTGCTCTCAGAGTTCTGTGCTGACAGTGGGCAGGGCCAAGATGGAGAGGACAGGGCAGGCACAACAACATCCCACCCCGGCCCCCATTTCCCCTTCTCTCTCCTCCTCCCCAGGGCAATAAGGAAGCAGGACATTGACGCCCGAGAGCTTGAAGCCAGCATGGTAATTTGGGGTTGTTTCGGTTTTGGTCTTTGGGGTTTTGGTTTTTTTTTTTCTTTTTTTTTTTTTTTTTTGCGTGTTTTTTTTTAAAGGGATGGTTATGGGAGGGAATTTAAGACAATCTCTCTCTAAAGTCCCAAATGGTGGAAAAAGCAGCAATCCTCCTGCCCCAGCCTCAAAGTCCTAGGCTTACAAGTGTGAGACACCATTCCTTGAAGCCCACAAGACAAGGAGGAAACAGCTGTACAAACTCTCCTATGGAAATGACCTAGTAAATCCTAATTTATAGATTAGGTAACATATACCAACTGGTTGAATATTAGCAGTTTTACAAGTTTAGATTTGAGACCCATATAGGCACCGCCATCGGCTACTAAAACGATCCCGTATAGGATAGTAGGTTCTGTCCAAAGTGAGATCATCAAATACCAGCTATTTCTGAAATGCAATTGGTAACCAATAAATTATAATGCATCACTTACTATACAGCAACCAGAGGCCCAGAGTACAGCATAGTGTCTTCATTACACAGAAACTCTATAGTGCATCTTGATATACATGTTTCAGACCATGAATAAAATCAATATTATAATTTCAAGTTGAAAAAAAGATAGAATTAATTTTCTAATAATAACTTCCAAACCCCCATGATATAATTTTATGGCTATAATTCTAATTTTAAAATACATCTAGTTTGTTCTTTTTGCCATGGCTTACAGAAGCGTGTGCATGCACGTTTAATTTGAAGAATCTTCTCTTTTTACAGGATGGCCTCATTGCACAGGAAAATGGATGCGACAAAATTCTATATCAAGTCAGCATGTTAGCAAGAATCTTTTCTATGTGTTCTGAATTTGATTAATTCGAGCCAAGGTCACTTCCTGAACAATGCCTGCCACTGCAGCTGCAGGCAAAGGCTGGCATGAGGCTGGGAGGAGAAAGAGGGTGGGGATGTTTATTTACTAAGAAGCAAATGGGTTCCATTTCCACACAGTTATCTTGGCAAGAAAAAGACTGGCAAGCTCCTGGGATCCTGGTACATAAAGATGAAAAATATCTCTA
The DNA here is from genome assembly GCF_000001635.26 of Mus musculus. Taxonomy (NCBI): domain Eukaryota; kingdom Metazoa; phylum Chordata; class Mammalia; order Rodentia; family Muridae; genus Mus; species Mus musculus. The sequence goes on along the minus strand of NC_000068.7, from coordinate 166,029,301 downwards.
TTTTTTACATAGAAATGTAATTCAATGAGCATAATGTTCATGTCAACGTTATATCTAAAAGGTCCTCCCAGATAATGTGCAAAAACCATTAACCACTTAAAATGATACAAATAATGCCAGACAGCAAGGTAAACCGAACTGGCAAGTACACAGTGACCCTAACTTGTACAAAAGGAAGATAAGGTCTTACAGACCACAGACTCATGGTTCCCTTGACCAACACCAGGAAAGGCCTAACTCAAGAGTAAAAAATCCAAAACTTATTATTTTCTAAATAAAATAATTCATAAAAATTTATCCTGACATGCAATTGAATTTTTACCTCAGCATTATGCAAATGTTATGTCTTTTTTAAAAAATCTCAAAGTAGGGGGCTGGTGAGATGGCTCAGTGGGTAAGAGCACCCGACTGCTCTTCTGAAGGTCCAGAGTTCAAATCCCAGCAACCACATGGTGGCTCACAACCATCCGTAACGAAATCTGACTCCCTCTTCTGGAGTGTCTGAAGACAGTGACAGTGTGCTTACATATAATAAATAAATAAATAAATAAATAAATAAATAAATAAATAAATAAATAAAATCTTTAAAAAAAAAAAAATCTCAAAGTATACACATCAATGGCAAGTAAAGCTATCAGTGTCTGCTAGCACAGCAAGGAAACCTAAAATATACCACACACCCCGTCTGTACGGCTTTGCACCCTACACCAGTGAGCTGGTAACAAACATACCGGCAGAGTCAGGAAACCTGCATCTTCTGTAATTTTCTATAATGGCCATCTATAAAAGCACTGTGTGATATTTTTCAAATATCAATCAAACTATGATGTTCCAGATACGTATCATCATCAGAGAACCCATGTGCCTTTCTTGGTTACTTGTTTAATGTACTGTGTTATTTTTTAAATTTTTATACAATATTTTTTGATATTTTCCCCCTTTCCCAACTCCTTACAGATTCTACATATAGATATGAGATTTCACCTCACTGTCTTCTGGCTACCTTAAAATGGAAATCCCCCTGCCTCAGGTTCCTAGGTTCTAGAGTCTGGTATGCACCACTAGGCCCAGCTTAAATGTGTCTTTCATGCTGTGGGTGAAGCCCGGGCCTTGACCACTGCTCTACCTCTGAGCAGCATTCTCGGCTCACCTGTTTTTGTTCTCTTGTACCTCTTGTTTTATGTAGAACAAGCTCTCACTATAAAGTCCAGGCTGTCCTGAACTCACCCACTTAGCCATGACTGGCCTGGATCTCATGATACTCCTGCCTTGGCCTCCGAAGTACATACCACCACACCCAAGTTGTGTTTATAATGGTTGGGTAACACAAAACTCACTATTACAAAAAACTGAGGGAGGAAGTCTGGGAAGATGGCTTGAAGGTCAGAGCACTTACTACTCTTCCAGAGGTCCTGAGTTTAGAGCACAAACATGGTAGCCCACAACCTTGTTAACTCCAGTTCCAGGGAATTGGACACCCTCTTCTGACCTCTGAAGGTACTGGGCATACACATGGTAAAAAGACAAACATGCAGGTAGAAAACCCAAACACAACTTAAAATTTTAATACATAAAAATTTGAATTAAAGTAATGACAAAAGCAGTTCACACTGTCTTCAAATAAGCCCAGCACTTTCAAAACAGGAGGGAGCTTCAGCCAAGGTCAAAGGCAGCCTGGCTACCTAACAAGAGCCACCTAAGACAAAACAAAACATCTTGTCAATGTATAGAAGGGTATTATTCCCATTCTCTACATACGCTGAGAATACAGCTCTATCTTTCTGGCTTCTCCCATGCTTTTTCTGACAACTTAGATGTGTAATCAACAAAAGGACTTTCTATATCATGTTAGGAAAAGGAAGTTAACTGTGTTCACACAGGGATGAGGCCTTGGACTCAGAGAGCTATTCATGGTTGTGGTAAGAAAGTGGCTTGCTCCGGGCGTGGTGGCGCACGCCTTTAATCCCAGCACTCCGGAGGCAGAGGCAGAGGCAGAGGCAGAGGCAGGTGGATTTCTGAGTTCAAGGCCAGCCTGGTCTACAAAGTGAGTTCCAGGACAGTGAGGGCTATACAGACAAACCCTGTCTCGAAAAACAACAACAAAAAAAAAAACCTCACTATGTAGACCAGGCTGACCCAGTGGTAGGATTAAAGATATGTGCCAGCACACTTGGCATTGTCTTTATTCAGCCTGAGTTTAATATTTCTAGCCCTTCCTATTTCAGGTAGCAGTTATAACGAGTGGGTGGCAGGTCTCACCATTCCTTTAGGTCCAGGACACTCTGTTTCAGGGTACATGTGAGGGGGAAAGATGCAGTCCATGAATTCAGAATATATATGCAGTAAGGGGCTGAAGCAATGACTCATTAAAGTAACCTGGAGTTCAAAGCCCCAGCACCCATGTAAAAAGGCAAGCACACGCCTATAATCCCAGAGCACTGGAAAGATGGAGAAGGTTCCTGGGTTGGCTACACAGCTAGTCTAGCTGAATCTACAAACTCTAGTTCAATGAGAGTACCTGCTACAAAAAAAAAATAAATAAATAAAGATAAAAAGCAATTAAAGGCACCCAATGTCAACCTCTAGCATATATACCCTCAAACGGAGCTGAGGCAGGAAAATTACTGTTGGTTCCAGACAAATGATGGCACTCATTTCCAGGCCAGCCTGACCGCAGTGTAAAATGCCTTCAAAAACCAAAAAATGAGCCAGGCACTGTAGCACATGCCTTTAGTCCCAGCACTCAGGAAGCAAAGGCAGGCAGATCTCTAAGTTAGAGAACAACCTAGTCTAAAGATTGAGTTCCAGGACAGCCAGAACTACACAGAGTTAGGAAAGAGGGAGGACGGAGGAGGGAGGAGGGAGGAGGGAGGAGGGAGGAGGGAGGAGGGAGGAGGGAAGAGGGAAGAGGGAAGAGGGAAGAGGGAAGAGGGAAGAGGGAAGAGGGAAGAGGGAAGAGGGAAGAGGGAAGAGGGAAGAGGGAAGAGGGAAGAGGGAAGAGGGAAGAGGGAAGAGGGAAGAGGGAAGAGGGAAGAGGGAAGAGGGAAGGGAAGGGAAAGAAAAACTGCAGATGGCATTTGTCTTACTGCTTTTCCTATTGCTGTGATAAATATCTGACAAGATCAATTTAAGGAAGGGCGGGGCGTTCCAACTTCCAGCTCAAGTGGAAGCACAGAGACAGAAGACGGGTGTTTGCCCTCAGTTCTTTCTCCTTTCTACATAGTCTAGGATTCCGGGTGCATGCATGATTACCGTGGGTAGGTCATTCCATATCAACCTAATCAAGGAAATATCCACAGGCATGCCTAGATTCCCTGTCTCCTGAATGACAACCAAGAGTAACCATCAAAAGGCTACAGCAGAGTAGCACCCTAGAAATGTCAGGCACAGCAGCACACTTGATAACCCACAGCTCTGGGGAGGCTGAGACAGGGGAGCCCTGGGAAATGCTGGCCAGCTGATCTAGCCAAATGCGTAACCCAGTCTCAGAAAATAAGGTAAAAAAGGCATTCTAGAAGATATGCAAGTCTTCATACACATACACAACCACCTAACATGTGTGTGTGTCAAACACACAAGTACACACACACACACACACACACACACACACATATATATATATACTCCCAAAAAGTATCTGAAAAATGATTACAAGAAAAAAAATCAACAAAAAGAAAATGAAAACCTAAATTTTCAAATATGAAAAAAAAAAGAGGCTGGGAAAGAGCATAATCAGTAAAGTGCTTGCCTTGCAAGTACAAGGATCCATTTTGATACTTGGTGCCCAGGTTAAATAACCAACAACACAACAACCAAAAACAGCACTGTGAGCTTAGTGGCACTCTTGTAATCCCAACACTAGAAGGCAGAGACAAGATGATCTCTGAAGGCTCACTGGTCAGCCAGTCTAGCTGAACTGTTACAAGTCCCAGGACAACAAGAGACCTGTGTCAAAGGAAACAAAGAATTTCTATGCATGACACAGAAATTATGTTTCTGTGAGTGAGCACTTGAGCATGAAGACACACAAGTATGGAGGGCAGGCAACATGAACCAGCAGATAAAGGTGCTTGCTGTCAAGGCAGATCCCCTAGAGCCACACAGGAGGACCTAAGCTGTCTTCAGACTGCCATACACAAACATGTAAGAAAAAATACTAAATGCAAATGCCTTAGTAACTGCAAATTCCTATAATAAAATACTAATGTACACGGAATAGATCTACTGAAGATACAAGACAATACCAAATGCGGAGGAAAATGCAAACCAGTGGGGCTTTACTGGACTGATAGGGACATAAACTGGGAAGAAAAAGAGTGTATTTAAAACTTAAAACTTTCCATCATATGGCAATAACAATGTTTACAAAACTATAAAACCATAGTTGTAACTCATTAACTTATTAGGAAAGACTCTCATGTCAGCTCTAGTAGCTGATGAAGCATTCTGACGAAGCCATTCTCAGATATGCTAAAATCCCATCTGTCTTCCGTGGCATAGCTCAACAAGGGTATTCTAAGCAGATTTTAAATCAGTCTGGCTATGCAGCTAATTAGAGCCAATATCGACTCATATTTTTTTAAAAAGTCAATTCTCTAAGTCCTGTCATAACATTTTAAACAAGTAAGAACAGTCGATAGAAGTTACTAAGTTGGGGGCAGGAGAGGGGGCTCATTCAGCACTGGCTGCTCTTCCAGAGGACCCAGGCTTGATTTCCAGCACCCACATGGCAGCTCACAACTGTCTGTACAGTTCCAGGGGATCTTATGCCCTCTCCTGATCTCAGTGTGTTCTACCACATATGCTGCAGACATACATACAGGTAAAATATCTATACACATAAAATAAAATGCAAAGAAAGGAAGCTAGCTACTGTAAGAAACTCTGATCACCATCTGCTTTCCTCACAGGTAGCCTTGTCCCGGAGCAGCAGCAGTCCGGAGCTCAGGATGTAGGAGCTGGCCTTATGCTCCTGCCTCAGCTTCTGGAGTGCTGTGATTAAAGCCAGTGCTTCCCTGAGCCACTGTTCACTTAGTCCCCTTGTATTCATCACTTCCTTCCTGGTGGCTGTCTCTGAACCCTTCCCACTGGCTCAGCTACAGGGTTCACACAGTACGCACAGAGGACAGAATCCAGAGCTTGAGTTACCTTCCCAACACTGCCCCCCAACAAAAATTGAGTTACAGGTATGTGGGATGGCTCAGTAAGTAAAGGCACTTGTCACCAACCCTGGCAACTGAGTTAAATCTAGGTCCCTCCATTATGGAAACAGAACCAACTGTAAAAGTTATCCTCTGACCTCCACATATACCCTATGGACATATACATAATAAAGGATGAATAAAAAATTTAATTTTGCCGGGCGGTGGTGGTGCACGCCTTTGATCCCAGCACTCAGGAGGCAGAGGCAGGTGGATTTCTGAGTTCAAGGCCAGCCTGGTCCACAAAGTGAGTTCCAGGACTGCCAGGGCTATACAGAGAAACCCTGTCTCGAAAAAAAAATTAATTTTATATTTTTTCTTAAAAGTTAGGAAGAAAGGAAGTTAGTTCACTGGTTAGTTAGGAGGAAGGAGTGAGTTAGTTAAGGGCTGGAGGGATGGCTCAGCAGTTTAGAGCACTGGCACTCTTTGGAGGACTAAGATTCCTAGCAGCACAGGTGCCTCAACCATCTGTAACTCTAGTGCCAGAGACCTAACATCCTCTACTGGATTCTGAGGGCACTCAATGCACATGATGCACATATAGACATGCAAAACACAAATAGAAACCTTTGGGAAAGATGCTGAGAATAATCACACAATGATCTAATGCAGTTTTTTAAAATGCAATGCATGGATATAGGTAAGAAAGCCAGGCATGGGAACATGGCTGTAATAACTGTTCTCTGTGAAGTTAAGCCATGACTGTCCTGAGTTTGGGGCTGGCCTGAGCTACATAATGAGTTCAAGGCCACCCTGATTGATAGACACACATACACAAATGCGCTGTGGAATGTATAACTGTATTTTTTAAATTTTTTTATTGTTTTATGGCAGGGTTTCATCTATACTAGACTTGCCTCAAAGTAAGCTTACTATTACACAAAGATTGCCTGCCTCCACTTTCTGAGTGTGCACCACTAAAATTGACTTTAGCAAAGATAATCCAATTTTACTATACAAACCAGTGACTCTGCAAAGTCACAGTGGGCATGGGGACCAGCATTCTTCATAGGGAAATGAAGTGCAGTTACTTGAGCAGGTTCCCAAACCAAGAAGGATCAGGGTATGTCCAATAGCCTCTCTTGTAGATCATATCACGCCATACCACAATTGTTTTGGTTTGGTTTAATTTCATTCATTCATTCACTCATTCATTCATTTATTCATGTATTTAGAAGGCATGCATATGGAGGCCAGGACAAACCCATAAGAGTCATGTAGGTCATGGGGATCAAACTCAGGTAGTCATGCTTGGCAGCAAGCTCCTTGACCCACTGAGCCCTCTCACTGCCCTAACAGCTGACATGGATTTAAATCATCTCTGCTTTTCCATTAGCAAAATAATCGTCTAAGAGCACACTGCTTCAGAAATAGGAGAAAGGAGACAATTACTAGCTGGTGAGTATTACATGGAATATTTACAGATCTCACGAGAGAGAGCTCAGTGTAAAATATCTGACTAGATACTGTACAGGAGTCAGCTCCCTGTGAGAAGGAATCTGTCTAATGCCGAAAGCACAGCTACCAGTTAGAGTGTAATTAGCTTAAAAAAAAACCGAAGTCAGTCAGGTGTGTGAGCGGCATTTACTATTTGTTCCCTTTGTACAGGAAGCACTCAGCTCTGATCTCAAAGTCACCTTCAAGCACTAACGGAAGCACAAGGCTGATTCCTCCTTGCCCAGAACAAAACCCACAGCAAAGACCAACGTAAGGGGACATTTCTCTCCACGTTTTCCTTCCCCAAGAAACAGCTTTATAAACCATATGACGTTCATAATGAAAAGATTACAATTTAGAAACCGAGGAGAAGAAAAATTAACAGGAGCATGAGACAAAAAGAGCACATGCCCTGATACAGAAGCCTCTGAAATTGCTTTTGGAAAAACATGGGACAATCATCTAATTATCAGATGAAACAAACTACAACTTAGAGCTCAATTTACCAGAGGAATAAATACTAAGGCACTCTGTATTACACTTGTAAATGAATAAATACCAAGGGAGGTATGGCAGACGTTCTAAATGCAATCAAGTTAAGTTGTTGTTTTTAAATCGGGCATTATAATCTATAGCTTTATAGATTTGCCACTAACCTCCTAATCTGGCAGGTTAAATTTCAACATTCAAAGTACTGGTTAGGTTTTCTAGAAATGGTCCAGTAAGTTGACATAATAATTAACGCTGTTTGATCTACAAAATCTGAGTACTCAGTGCTGAGAGTGATGAGTGACCTTGAGGCAGCTCTTGGAAGGCAGTCACCATGGCAACGCTTCCACAAAAGTGCCTCATCCTCAGCAAAAGGCCCAACCCAGAGCATAAGGATCTTTAAAGCAGAAAACCTCCGCCCTCACCCACAGCCTAGCAAGGGGTCACAGTTTCTTTTAAAAAGTCTCTACATCAACCTTCCTGATTATTCTTTCAGAGAAAATACAAATTAGCTTCACAGCCATTTATCTGGTCTGGCAACAAAACAAAACAAACAAAACAAAAACTATCTTTTATTTGCTAAATGGGAAGAATTCATTTTGTTTTGGAAAAATATGTTTCAATACAATTAGTACCATTTTACTGTTTTTCGTTCAGGAATGGTAACACAGTGGTAATCTCAGGGCTGAGAAGTCTGAGGCAGGACAACAGGCAGTAGGATGCTAGCCCTGGGATATATGCTGCATTAAAGGAGAGAAAGAAGGGCCACACAGGGGCAGGACACTGGAGTGGGAAGACATTATCTTCCAGCATGCACTTAAAGAAGGAAGCACAAAGGAAGCAGATTTCAGCCCAGACACAGAGTGCACTCATGACTGTCTACATACACCACGGCTTGCTACACTTAGTGTTCTGATGACGCTGTGTTCCCAGCTCCCTCCAGCAGTGCTTCCTGAAAGCCGGGAGGAGTCATTTTATTATCACAACAGTCAGCAGAACCTCAGCACCAGATACTGAACAATTTCACAATTTTCTCACAGAGCTACCAAAGCATTCCTGAAAAGCTGTGTCCAGAACAGCTAATGTTTTTCAGCCTAAATACAAAGATCTTATCGACTTTTCCATTTTTACTGTATATAATCTATTTGTTCATTCTTTCCTACCCCACCCCATTTACCATTAGTTTGCAAAGCCATGAGTACTGACTGATGAGATGACTGTGTGGGGAAAGGAATTTCCCCCCCAAAACTGCTAGGGCAGACATGAAAGAAGGTGCACACAACGTGCAAGCTGGTATACATGGAGGGCTGCAGGCCAACTGGAGCCTCATAATGAGAAACTATGCAGGGTTTTGTTGTCATTTTTTGAGACAGGACCTTTCTATGTAGCCCTGGCTGCCTGGAACTGCCTATGTAGACCATAGTGGCCTCAAGTTCACAGTCATCTGCATAGCCTCTGCCTCAAAGTGCTAGGACTAAAAGTATGTGCTACCACACCTAGCAAAAAGAATTTTTACACTAAGAAAAAAAAAGATAGCAATGTGAGCAGGGCAGTAGGCAAATGGATTTCTGAGTTCCAGGCCAGCCTGGTCTACAGAGTGAGTTCCAGGACAGCCAGGGCTGCAGAGAAACCCTGTCTCGAAAAACCAAAAAAAAAAAAAAAAAAAGATAGCAATGCTATATTACCAAAATAAGTTACAAAATTAAGTTCTACCCATAACATGATATACTGTATAGTGTCAAAAAGGTTCACAGCACATTATAAAACAATATAATCTCAATTCTCTCTATAGGTTCTACTTATACATGGCACTTACTTGGACAGTCTGAAGCCAAGCACTGAGGCTGCAGTCCCACACTGGAAGGTTCAGTTAAGAGAACTGAGACTCTGACACAAGCCTAGGCTCTATAGTGAGAACTTGCATGTGAAAGACTAAAATCACAGTCATTTTTTCCTTTACATCTTTGAAGGTTTTGTACATGTCACGCAATTTCAAAAAATTAACTCCTTTTTTTTTTTTTTTTGAGCTAGTTATGGAGATCAGCAGGACCTGAAATTCAAAGAGAGCTGACTGTTTCTGCCTCATGAGTACTCCACCATCCTGGCTAGAGGTATTTTGTTTGTTTTTAAAGTCAATTCCCAACGGGCCTATAATCTCACACGCTTTTTTAATCCCAGCACTTGGGAGCCAGAGGCAGGCGGATTTCTAAATTCGAGGACAGCCTGATCTACAAAGTGAGTTCCAGGACAGTCAGGGTTATACAAAGAAACCCTGTCTCAAAAAACAAACAAACAAAAAATTTCTGTGGGGCGAGAAGGATCGCTTAGAGCAGCAGTTCTCAACCTGTGAGTCTCCACCCCTTTGGAGTCACATCAGATATTTACCTTACAATCACAGCAGTAGCAAAATTAGTTACGTATATGTTAGTCAGGGTTCTCTAGAGTCACAGAACGTATGGGTAGTCTCTATATAGTAATGGAATTTGTTGATGACTTATAGTCCAACTCCCCAACAATGGTCAGCAGCCACTGAGAATGGAAGTCTAAGGATCTAGCAATTACTCAGTCCCACAAGGCAAGATTCCTTCTTCCAAAGTCCTTATGAAGGTCTCCAGCAGAAGGTAAAGCCCAGATTAAAGGTGTGTGCTACCACTCCTTTAATCCCAGATGACCTTGAACTTGGAGATCTTCCTGTCTTAATCTTCTGGAATTCATGGCCACTATGCCTCAGTAACTCCATGCCAAGATCCAGGTCAGACACTTGTATCTCCCAGCCTCTAGATTTGGATCACAGGTGAGCCTCCAATTCTAGATTGTAGCAATGAAATAATTTGATGGCTGGGGATCATCAAACAAGAGGAACTGTATTAGGGTTACAGCATTAGGAAGATTGAGAACCACTGGCTTCGAGGATGAAAGCACTGGCTGCTGCTCTTCCAGAGGACCCAGGTTTAAGCCCCAGCATCTATATACTGGCTTACAACTATCTATAATTTCAACACTTTCTCTGGCCTGCCTGGGTACCAGGTATATATGTGGTGCACAGACAAACATAAAGGCAAAACATACAAACATATATAACAAATTTTCAAAAAGTGAAAAATTTCCCACCCCTTGAGACTCCACACTGTGCTTCAAATAACATACTGCACAGAGGCAAGAGCTCGGGCTTAAGTCACACAGGCTCATTGGCAGCTTCTCTATTAGTCATGGCTTTGTACAATAACTCAACTTCTTCTTTCTCACCAAGCCTCTGTTCTTCCTATCCAAGAAAGAGCATACACGGAACTCCAATCTCCATCAACACTAAACCAAGGGGGATAACAGGCATCTCAATCTCCTTCGTGATAGGCCATCTTTAACAAATACTTCAAGCAACAAATCAAATAAGCTCTTGGCTTTTTGTTTGTTTTGTTTTTCTAGACAGGGTTTCTCTGTATAGCCCTGGCTGTCCTGGAACTCACTCTGTAGACCAGGCTGGTCTCAAACTCAGAAATCCGCCTGCCTCTGCCTCCTAAATGCTGGGATTAAATGCCACCACTGCCCGGAATAAAGTGACAGTTCTATACAGCCGTGAGCCATCAAGTACTTGCTGGGATCCTTTGGATCCACGGTCGGTGCCCTTACCAGCTGAGCCACCCCTCCAGCACTTTTTTAATGAAGGGTTCCACTATGTAGCTCTGGCTCCCCTGAACTCAGATCCACCGGCCTCTGCCTCCCAGGCACTGAGGTTAAAGCTGTGACCACCAAACCCATCTGTAAACCCTTCTGAATCATTCATTGTAATTGAATGCCTAGCACCCACACATGTCCCAGGAGCTCTGACATCTTCCACCTTCTTGAACACCAGCCACACATGTGGTACACCAGCATATATGTAAGGTTAAAACACTCATATACATAAAAATAAATAATGGACACAAGAAATATTTTTAAAGTAAAGGTTTCTTAGACAATAATAGATGCCAGACAGGAAAGGCAAGACCGGGTCTCGGCGCAAGCTCCCACACCAGCAGCAGTGCGGCTAGGAGGCACCTGGTAACTGGATCTCGCTCTCTCACTCTCTCCGCCTACCCCTGCCCCTCCCCCTCCCCCACCCCACCCCCGCAAAATTAATTTTAGAGAAGAAAAGCAATATAAACATATTATCTATATAGATAAGGGGGCAATCCTTAACAACTACCTCTTCTGCACCAGCAGCCGCTGAGACCAGGAATGGCTTTTATATAAAAGGGGGGCCGGCCCTATGGTAGCATCCAAATCAAGGTTCCAGACCAGAGCTATTATCTCCCTAGGTTCATTCCCTTATCTTGCCCTTTCACACTTGGCCTTTTCAGTAATTAAATGCCTGGTGCCCTCTCAGAAGAAGAGATGTCTCGGGGCATCTGAGAGGTTTTTCTCTTTTGGGGACACACTATCAGGTGACCCAGACTGACCTTGAGATTCCTATGAAGAGGACCCTCCCTCCTGTGACTTCGGGTACACATAGGAAGCCTACTGGCCCAGCTCATGGCTGTATTTCTAGAAACAGTTCCAGACCTAAGAGATCATGGTTAAAATGAAACCAGAGACTTCCTTAACATTCCCTCTCAGAGTATCTTTTATGATTCAGGGGCTGGAGAAATGGTTCCAAGGTTACTGTAGAGGATCCAGGTTCAATTCCCAGCACCACATGATGGCTCACAACCAGCCTTTCCAGGGGATATGACACCCTCTTCTGACCTCTGAGAGCACCAGGCATACACATAAGCGGGCAAAACCATTCCTGCCTTCTCTGAGGAATGCTTTATGCATGTATCTGATTAAAACTTTTCACTTTTAAATAGTTATTTATTGTACATGTGTCTATGAATGTATGTAAATCATGAATATGCACACCTTGGTTGACAAGCACAAAGATAAATCTCTACAGTTTGTGTTTCTTCATCTGAACAGGGGCCACAGGGGAAAGGAGTGGCTCAGATAAAGAAAATGAGGCTGGCAAGATGACTCAGAGGGTAGATACTTGCTACTAAGCCTGACTTGAGTTCCATCCCTGAAGCCCACATAGTAAGAGAATCAACTCTTGCAGGTTCTCTCTCTCTCTTTCTCACACACACACACACACACACACACACAAGCAAAACATGTTACAGAAATATATTTAAATCCTAACCTAGACAAACCAACTTCAACCTCCTTCCTCATCTAGAAGCAATTATTAGCACAATTTATTTGAAAATTAATCTTGCATTTGCCTTGCTAAATTTATCTCATTACTCCTTGAAATAATTCTTTTCTAGTTATCTAGCTTTCCTGTTTGTTTCTAATGTCCCCAAATAGACCCTAACCTCTCAAGGAAGGGTTATGGTCATATACTGTTTTATACAAAGATGCAAAGAACTAGATCATATTAGCCCCCTTTTAAAAAGATTTGTATAAACATCTGCTGTGCACCTGACTGGGTATATGTATGTACACCACATGTATTTAGGAGCCAATGAAGGTCAGAAGAGGCATCAAATTCCCCAGAAGTACCATGAGGGCACTGGGAACAGAAACTGCAAAGGCACATGTGTTTTTAACTGCTGAGCCATGTCTCTGGCCCTATATAAGTCTTCTTAATTTGTACTGATGAAGTAAGTCAGTGTCTTGTGTGTGCTCCTGTTCCTATGCCACCTCCAGAGCTCAGATTACTGGTATTTAAACCACTGTGCCAACTATATGCTTATTTCCTGGAAAGGAAACTTTAGTTATATTAGAAAATGCAGCAAAAAGTAATGAAAACAAAAACAAAAACCCTAATGAAAGAACAGGGACAAAGAGAGAAGGGAGCCTGGCACATACATTTGATCTCAGTACTTGGGAGTTAGAGGCAGGGCCAGCCTGGTCTACACAGTGAGTTCTTCGACAGCCAAGGCTGTTACAGAGAAAACCTGTCTCCCAAAAAAAAAAAAAAAAAGGAAGGAAGGAAGGAAGGAAGGAAGGAAGGAAAAAAACAGAAACAGAAACAGAAACAGAAACAGAAACAGAAACCAAACAAAACAGGCTACAAAGATGGTTCAGTGGTTAAGACTGCTCTTCCAGGGGGCTGAAGAGATGGCTCAGTAGTTAAGAGCACAGACTGCTCTTCCAGAGGTCCTGAGTTCAATTCCCAGCAACCACATGGTGGCTTGCAACCATCCGTAATGAGATCTGACGCCCTCTTCTGGTGTGTCTGAAGACAGCTACAGTATATTCACATATATAAAATGAATAAACAAAATCTTTAAAAAAAAAAAAAAAAAAAAAAGACTGCTCTTCCAGAGGTCCTGAGTTCAATTCCCAGCAACAGTTGGTGGCTCACAGCCACAATCTGAGGGAATCTGATGCCCTCTTCTGGTGTGTCTGAAGATAGCTACCGTGTACTCCCATAAAATACATCTTTAAAAGAAAGAAACAAAGAAACAAAGAAGAAAATAGAGAAGAAAAGAAAAAAAAACAATGGAAGGGGTGAGGGGAAGAAAAGGAAGAAATCCTTAGGGCTATGCCACCTACTGATGTCAAGCAAGAAGCCAATGCACCATGTTTCTGTAGTACCTACAGCAATGCTGAGTCATGACAAGGAGGACTGCCCACTGTGCTCCTGAGGTTACTACTCATCTGAAGATGATGGCCACAGGGTCAGGATTTTATATGCAGGAGAGTCTAGAGGACCAGCTCAGCGTTTAAGAGCATTGGCTACTCTTGCAGCTTTGGCTCTCAACCCATCCATAACTGCAGCCAACACCTTCTTGGACCTTCGAAGTACCAAAGAAACGCATGCTGGCATTTTTATAAGATTTTATATGCAGTGCTTGGGTACTTTCCTATTTTGAAATCATAATGTAGTTTATTAGTGACTGTCTTTAGAAGTTTAATTGGCTAGTTATTTTCATTTGCTTTCTTTCCTAAGTAGAATAGAGACCTTCAGGTTCAGCGAGATATATCTCAAGGGAATATGAAAGAATAAGGAACAATACAGGAAGACTTCTTGATCCAGTTTCCTCATAGGCATGCATGGGCATGAGTGCACACACTTGTACTCATACACACATACAATAATAAGTAGTAGTAGTAGTAGTAGTAGTGGTGGTGGTGGTGGTGGTGGTGGTGGTGGTGGTAGTAGTAGTAGTAGTAGTAGTAGTAGTAAAGAAACAGAGTGAACTACAGGGATGGGCCAGTAGTAGTAGTAGTAGTAGTAGTAGTAGTAGTAGTAAAGAAACAGAGTGAACTACAAGGATGGGCCAAAGGTTAATTAAAACCACAGGCTGCGCCTTTAATCCCAGCACTTGGGCAGCAGAGGCAGGTGGATCTCTGAGGCCAAGACTCATACCAAAAATAAGTAAGTCTTAAAATATATTTTAAACTCACAATTGAATCAAACCACAGTCTCAGGAGTTGAAAAGGGGGGCTTTGATAAATCAAACTGAACCAGAGCTGAGGATGTAATCAATGGCAAATCCTTTCCTGCTGCTGAAAGCCTAGCTTGCATGATGGTGGCTCCACCTGCAATCCCATCTCTCAGCAGATAGAGGCAAAGAAATGGGAGGTTTAAGGTTGGGCCTTAAGTCACTTGTCCCAAATTTAACCACCTGAGTTCAGTCCTCACAACCCACCTGGTGGAGGAAGAGAACAAGAAACCTTTAAAAAAAAATTCAAGATAACCCTCAGTTACACAGAAAGGTCCAGGACACAAAAGACCTCCCCACCCCAACCCCCACCAGTGTATGGAAGAAACCCAAAAATCCAGTTAGAAGCACAGCAACTGAGGGAGGCAAACCGTGAGAGAAATCTTGCCAACAGAAAGGGTTAGAGAAAGTGAACAGCCAGAGCGCGTGCTCAGGGCTCAATGTCGGCTCCAGGTTCTACAAACCAACCTCAGGAGACTCACTTTAAAGAGGAAAAACAATGTTCTTATTAATGAAAGAACAACCTCTCAGGAGACAACAGAAATTGTGCATCTTAAAGTTACCTGGAAATCTATCTAGCAATCGTTCCCCCAAAGCCTTAGCACTGCAGTGACGGAGACAGAAGACCAAGATCAAGAAGAGTTCAAGGTTGGCCGGGCGTGGTGGCGCACGCCTTTAATCCCAGCACTTGGGAAGCAGAGGCAGGCGGATTTCTGAGTTCGAGTACAGCCTGGTCTACAAAGTGAGTTCCAGGACAGCCAGGGCTACACAGAGAAACCCTGTCTCGAAAAACCAAAAAAAAAAAAAAAAAAAAGAGTTCAAGGCTGGCCTGACTCAATCCACTGACAGCATTTAACAGACACAGAATTCTTTTAATCTCCATAATATCAAATACCTAAGAATAATTTGTTTTGGTTAAGCCATACTACCATTACATATGCATGAAAGACAGGTATTTGAGTATGTACTGCACTGTCTATAATGAATAACAAGTTCTTCTCTGGACAGACTCAACCAAACTCCATCAAATGTAAAGCAAAGATGCTTTACATCTGCCACATTAAACGGAAATCCAACATTCATTATTTAAAAATAAGCCTTTGTGCTATGCAGACATCCAGGAGCTGATAGCATTTTGTTGAGATAAAAAGCAGTTGGCCTGGAGGGATGGCCAGTGAGGAAAGTGTTCGTCCACAAGCCTGGCACCCTAGAACTTTACACCAAACAGACTATCACAAGTTATCTCCTAACCTACCCACACACGCACACACCACAACGTGCACACCAGCTCACACTATGGCAGGCAAACACACACACAAGTTAAAACTTTTTTAAATTTATGTGTATGTGAGTTCCTGCATTGGTTTATTATGCACTGTGTACATGCAGGGCCCACAGAGGACAGAAGAAGGTGCCTGATCCCTTAGACCTGAGTTACAGGCAGTCGTGAGCTATCTGATGTGTGTGATGGAAACCAAACCTGGGTCCTCTGCCAGCATAAGTGCTTGCTTGCTTGCTTGCTTATTTGCTTGTTTGCTTTCTTCCTCCTCCTCCTTTTTAAAACAGGGTCTTTCCCTGTAGCCCTGGATGTCCGGAAACTATTTATATAAACCAGCACAGCCTCAAAACTCAAGAGACCAGCCTGCATGCTAGGATTAATGGTGTGCGACACTTTACCTTACTACAAAAGTGCCCATAACCACTGAGAAACCTCTCCAGACTCCAGGAAAAAAAATATTAATTGTACAGGAAGTTATTAGTAATCCTTATTTTCTTTCTTTGTATTTTTCTGTTTTCCACAGGAACAGGAATTAATCACTTTTATTTTAAAAAAAAAAAAAAAAAAAAAAAAACAAGAAAGAAGTGCTTTGGAGCCAGGCGTGGTGGCGCACGCCTTTAATCCCAGCACTCGGGAGGCAGAGGCAGGCGGATTTCTGAGTTCGAGGTCAGCCTGGTCTACAGAGTGAGTTCCAGGACAGCCAGGGCTATACAGAGAAACCCTGTCTCGAAAAACCAAAAAAAAAAAAAGAAGTGCTTTGGGCTGGTGAGATGGTTCAGTGGGTAAGAGCACCCGACTGCTCTTCTGAAGGTCTGGAGTTCAAATCCCAGCAACCATATGGTGGCTCACAACCATCTGTAACAAGATCTGACTCCCTCTTCTGGAGTGTCTGAAGACAGCTACAGTATACTTACATATAATAAATAAATAAATCTTTAAAAAAAAAAGAAGTGCTTTAAGGGGGAAATAAAATAAAAATAAAATCAAAGGCCTTTTTATAAAAGAAAAACAAAAACATGATTTTTAAATCTGCGGTTCCCCATTTGTTCAAAACTGAAAGCAGAAGTCTTGCTGGGTAGGTGGAGCAGGCCAGATAGCAGAAGGTGGGAGGTGGAGATAAGAGGATAATAGGTTTGAGGCCAGCCTGAACTATAGAATGGAAAGAGCATTTCAAATGCAAGTGTTGAAGACCTAACTCAGGCTGGAATGCTTGCCCCGGGAGCAAGGCCTGTGGCTGGAAGCTGCAGGACTGACCTGGACACAAAACTGCTTCCCCTTCCCAATCCTTCCTCCTAGGCTTCCTTTCTTAACTTTTTGTTCATTTTACTTTCTCAGTGAAATTATCCTAACTAAAATATAAACTCCAGTGTTAAGAATAAAATGTAGTACCAGAACACTTACCGAGTATTCAGGAAGCCCTGGAATTGATCACAAACACACAAAGAGAAACAAAAACAGACAGACAAACAGACAGACCTCGAGTTGAAGGGACAGTGGAAATGGCTGGGATCAGCCAGTTTGAAGGCAGGCATTTCGGCAAGCAAGGCACGGAAGGTAAAGATGCAGTTAACAGTGAGCAGCAGAGGGCAGGGGAGGTTGACAGGGAAGCCTTCAGGCCAGAAGAGAATTAGGGTGAGGAGAAAGGGATAAATGGTTGAAAATGTAGAATATGTAGAGAGGGCTGGAAAGGGAAGTCATGAAGAGGTCAGAAGACAACAGAATCTAAGAAAGAGATGAGACTCAACAGGGAGAACCCAATGACCAGGGTAGAAGCCTGCTCCAGCATAGTTATTCCGGTCCAGAAACAGTTACTTGCGCATTAATATGGCTTTATCTCTAAGCTGGAAGCAACTCAAGAGTGTGAAGCACATCTGTTATCACTCAAACCCTCATTCCTCACTGGAGAAGCACGTGTGTCCTTACAGTTTACTCTGCAGGGCAAGGATCTGGTTCATTGTTGTTTTGGAGGTATTTTGTTTGTTTTCCACTTTGTATTCTGTATTCTCTTGAGACTAGGTCTTTACTATGTAACACTAGCTGTCCTGGAACTGTAAACAAGGCTGGCCTCAAAGCAATGTTAATCCTCCTGCCTCAGCTTCCCTGGCACTTGGGAGGCAGTGGCTGGTAGATCTCTGAGTTTGAGGCCTGGTCTACAGAGTGAATTCCAGGGCAGACAAGTTAGAACTACACAGGAAAACCCTGTCTCATAACACACACACACACACACACACACACACACACCCCAAAAAAAAAAAAAAAAAAAAAAGGAGAAGAAGGGGAGAAAGAAAGAAAAGAGTTGTCTAGTTAAAATCAGCAAGGTGGGGTAGCTGAACCCCCCAAGCTTCAGGCCAACCTGAGCAGTAGAGTGACACCATCTCTCAAAAGTAAATAATTAAGTTTAATTCATAAAGGGTGGCTGGCCATTCCTCAATGGCACTCTGCCTTGTAAGAGATGAAGCAGGACAGGCTTAGGTTACAGTGTATCTTGTGATCTGCTCTTCCATACTTATCTTGGTCAACTTACAGAACCTGGGCAAATGGGGTGACCTGCTCACTTGAGTCTAAAGAATGGCTAACTTCAGGAGGAAGCCTGCTGATCTTCTACTGCACTAACAGGGACCTGCATAAGCTAATACATTGAATAGTTTCTAAATTGTAGCAAATGAAACCTGGATCTATCCGAACCTTTATGTTTTACTTCTCTGAGCATTTTACACAAAATAAAATTCTATAAATTTATATAAATAAAACTATTAAAAAAAACTGTTGCAGCAGATGTATTATTGTAAGTCCACTATAATCAAAATCGTTTGGAATCGTGAAACGTATAAATAATTTCCAAGATCAGCCTTTCCAACAGTGTCTCCCCAGGCAACCCTAGAGCAAGCCCAGCCCCTAGGACGGGCAGCTCCGCGCTGCTCGCAGGAGTGGCAGATGCCATTTCTCGCTGACAGGAGCTTCAAATTCCAGTCAGGCAACTGCAGTCACAGTCCCACTGAATCAGGAATATAAGCGTGCCTGCATGTTATTATGGGAAATAGTGGAAAATTTCACAGGCTGACATCCAGAACGTCTGC
The DNA here is from genome assembly GCF_000001635.26 of Mus musculus. Classification (NCBI taxonomy): domain Eukaryota; kingdom Metazoa; phylum Chordata; class Mammalia; order Rodentia; family Muridae; genus Mus; species Mus musculus. The sequence continues at coordinate 166,010,409 of NC_000068.7, read as the reverse complement.
GGCTCCTTTTCATATTTCTTCCTGCGAAGCAGTTATTAGACCAGTCAAATTTTTTTAAAGCTGGAAATTTCCACTGTTCTTTTTTAAGTATCCTTTTTAGATGTAAACTAAAAACTGTTCCAAAATTCAAGTATGTCAAAAATAATTCAGATAAAATAACTACTTAAGTGAAGGGAACAGTAAAAAACCTGGGGTCTCCATCACCTTTGGGAGAGAGACACATCCATTGAGACCCGCAGAAGCTTAAAGGTACAGTAACTTAATATGAAGGCTACAATGCTACAAACACTCTGAGATGCTGATTTTCTCATTTGCATATGCCTCAAGCATTCAAAAGCTAACATAAGTCAGTAGACAGTGAAGTAGAACCCATGAGACAAGACCAGCATTGTGGCAGGAGCCCTTAGTCAGAGCTGCTCCGGAGGCCCAAGCAGGCAACAACATCAAGACCAGCATGGACAGCAAGATCTCATCACAAAAGGGGGTAGTAAGATGCACATCTCTTTATAGAAATACATTCTTCACATCCATATAGCCCATATTTTTAGGGCTAGCATGTACCTACTCTGTGCCAAGGGTCTGATTCCTAGAGCTGAGTGTTTCCAGCATGGAGAGGAAAGCACAGCAGCTGGGAAACACAGCTCACTTGGCAGAGTGTGGGGCAAGCATGACGCCTTGGGTTTGGTCCCTAGCATCACATCGAAAAGCCAGGCATGGTGATTATGCCAGAACTCAGGAGGAGGAAGAAGTCTCCAGATTTAAGGCCAGCCCACAGGACATGTGACATCTCTCAAAAAAAAAAAAAAAAAAAAAGGTGGGGATTCTGTTTTATTTGTTTTCTTGATTTTAAGGGAATATAAAAAATCATAGGCAAGACACTCTTTGCAGTGGCAGAGGCAGGCCCTGAGTTTCGCTCCTGGAACATACACTGAGAGCCAGTGTTTTAGACAGGTTTTCAGCACCTTTTCATGAGATCACACTAGAACATATGTAATACTATACATTTTAACTTATATTGGGGAGGAAATAGACAAAGATTATTTTTCCCCCTTTCAAACAATGGCTCATGCAGTCCAGGCTGGTCTCAAATTCTCTCACTAGGTGCAGAGGATGACCTTGAACCTCTGACCCTCCTGACTCCTCCCTCTCAGAAAGCTGGAATTAAAGCCTGTACCTCCCAAACCCAGTTCCTGCAGTGCTGAGCATCCATCCCCGGGCTTCCCGCTAGGCAGGCACTCTAACTGGGCTACATCCTGAGCCAGACAAAGACTTGACTCATTTTATTAAAGGGATAAAAAGACTACATTCCAAACCATTCAAAAATCAAAGCTGACTTTTAACAGTCAAATGCACTAACTAATAAGGTCTGCTTAAGATGGGCTGGGAGATGGCTACATAGGACAACGCATCTGTGACGAGCTATGAGAACAGAGCTTAAATCCCCAGCAGCTACTCAGAAGCCAAGTGTGCAGCTGAGTGTGTGTAACCCTGCACGCCTAGGGGAAGATGGGAGACAAGACAGGACAATCCCTGGAAGCTACAAACAACTAGTCAGGCCTGTACAGTGGGAAAGAACAAAGGACCTCGCTTGAAGCAAGGTGGCCTTTGACCTCCACATACATGCATATATGCACACACAGGCACACAGATAAACCTTTAACCTTTACCCAAGACAGGGGACGATGGTGCACACCTTTAGCAGGAGGCAGAGGTAAGTGGATCTCTTGAGTGTGAGGCCAGCTTAGGCTATATAGACTATATAGCATGTTCTGGGCCAAACACAGCTGCAAAATGAGACCGTTTCAAAAAACAAACAAACAAATAAACAAAAAACTGTGGACATGTGGTATGCTTGTAATTAGAGCACTCAGGATGCCAAGGCAGATGGACATGGCAAGTTCAAGGCTAGCCTATACTACATACTAAGATCTACACTCCCTCCCCCAAAACTAGCAATATATTATGCTTGTATAACTTTTTAGCTTAAAATTTTAATGACTTATTTTTATTTCATGTATTTTGCTTGCATGTGTGTCTGAGTGAGGGTGTCAGATCCCCTAGAATTGGAGTTAGAGACAGCTGGGGGGTTTCATGTGGGTAGTGAGAATTGAACCTGGGTCCTCTAGAAAAGCAGCCAGCCCTGCTTATATAACTTTACAGACCATCCACACACAGCCCAGAACTTGAACGTATCATACATACTCCTGCCCATCAGTTAAAAGCTACTCTACCACTGACTCAAAAGCTACATCAAAACACCCAGCTACTCCTTTTGAAACCTTGCTTTTTGTTTCACAGGCCATGGAAGAGATAACCTTAAAAGTGTTCCTATAGATTATACTTTCATACAGGAATGATAGAGGTACCATGAATCTAGGTTAAGGTCCTTAATTTTGACAGAACGTATTTTTTCCTGAGACAAGGTTTCTCTGTGTAGCCATGGCTGTCCCGGAATTTGCTCTGTAGACCAGGCTAGCCTCTGCCTCCTGACTGCTGGGATTAAAGGCATACACCACCACTGCCCAGCTCAGAACATTTTTTTAAAGTTTTTTATTTTTTTTTCTTTTAAATATCTGTTCTGTATGTATGAGTGTTTCACTCATGTGTATGATTATGTACTATGTGTGTGCCGATACCTGCAGAGATTAGAGCAATGGATCTCTTAAAACTGGAGTTACAGATGTGGGTACTGGAATGGAAATCAGGCTCTCTGCAACATTAAGTGCCAGGCATGGTACTGCACTTGGTAGGGAGAGGCAGGTACATCTGAGTTCGAGGCTAGCCTGGTCTACAGAGGGAGTTCCAAGGCAGCCAAGCTACACAGGGACGCCCTGTCTCAAAAAATATAAATAAATAACTATTAAGTCAAATCAGGTACTTGTAACTGCTGAGCCATCCCTCAGCCCCTTAAGTTTTATATGTATTTGTGTATCTGTGTTATGAACAGTCATGCATTTGTCTGAATAGGCCAAAAGAGAATGCTGACCCCTAGAGCCGGATGGAGTCGAAGGCAGCGTGGGCACTAGGAGTTGAACTCATCCCCACCAAAGCAGCATGTACTCGCAACCTCTGAGCCATCTCTGCAGCACTTCATAAAGCCCTAACCCTGACGTCTGGGCAGTTAATTTTTTATTGCTATGTAATCTTTAGCCAGCCCCCAGAGTCTGTCTAATTGGTCAGAGCCCTTTGGGTCAGCCCCTGGACTGCTCAATTTTGATTTGATCACCAGGGTGGTGTGGGGAGGGCACAGGACAGATATGAACCCAAGATATGAACTCTGATTTCTTAGATATTCTGCTACTGATTTCATGGATCCTAGATGATGATCAGAAAACCTAAAACTGCAGCTTCCGTTTACCTGTAAATTGAGAACAAACAGGACTGAAAGCTACTTGGCAATAATAAAGAATAGAGGGGCTGAAGAGGTGACTTGGGGGTTAAGAACACTGCTGCTCTTGCAGAGAACCTGGGTCTGTTTCCCAGCACCCACGGTAGCTCACAACCATCTGAAACTCCAATCCCAGGGAATTTCCCCTGGCCTTTTCTAGCCTCTGCCAATACTGCATTCACATGAACAAAACACTCATACATATCAAAATTGAATCAATAAATAAACTATATCGATGGCTCCCAAGATTAAACTCTAGCCCCCATGTGTGTGCAGGTATGCGCGGGGAGTGAAGAAAAAAAAAAACAAAAAGAAGAATTTTGAGGTAAAAGGAATTTAAATTAAATCAGAATGAGATTCCCACTACACATCCACCAGAATGGATACAGCTTAAACAAATATTAATATCAGGTACTGGTGAGGATGTGAGACTGAAACCGGCTATACAATGGCATAGCCTCTTCTGTAAACAGTTTCATAGTTTCTGAAATAACTAAACATACATTTTGCCATAAGATCAACAATTCTACCTCCCAAAAAAGAAAGCTTTGTGTTCTCTCTCAAACTTGTATTCAAGTTTACTCAGCATTACTCAGAACAGCCAACAGGTGAACCAATAAAACAGTGCTTGAATGGTAAGTAGGTAATCACATATACACAGAATATACAACGACAGAACTAGTCTGTGGAACAGTATGGGTCTCACTCAGTGTGGAAGGGCAGCTCTTGCCTGCATGGCGCCAACAACCACCAGCAATCCAGCACAGAGATGTTATGAAGGGAATGTTATGTTATGTTAAGTTGTACTGAGACAAAGCAAAGGGCCCAGGGAGCAACACTCATAATCCAAGCAGAGGGAAACAGGAGGATCTGGAACTCAAAAGCAGTCAGTCTAGTCACACTGCAATGTTCTGGCCCAGTTTAAGATGCACAGCAATAGCCTGGCATGGTGGCATATGCCTTTAATCCCAGCACTGGAGAAGCAGAGGCAGGTGGGTCTCTGTGAATCTGAGGCCAGCCTGGTCTACAAAGTTGAGTCCAGGACAGCCAGGGCTACTACAGAAAAACCCTGTGTAATTTTAATGTAGTTAAAAAAAAAAAAAAATCCTTTCTTTTTTTTTTTTTCCCGGAGACAGGGTTTCTCTGTGTAGTCCTGGCTGTTCTGGAACTCACTCTGTAGACCAGGCTGGGAAACACCATACCTGGCATATTTTATAAAATTACAGTTTTGAGTAACATTGCTAGTGTAGAGAAACACAATAGACGTGTGTGTGTGTGTGTGTGTGTGTGTGTGTGTGTGTGTGTGCGCGCGCGCGCGTGCGCGTGCACTTATAAAATCTAATCCTATTAGGCTCAATTTTCCTAGATGCGTTCATGTAGTTTGTTTAGGATGGAATACTGTATATTGTCATTTCTCATCAATTCTCCCAATCCCAGCAGGGTTGACAGAGGACCTTGCTGTGTATCTTGTTTTCTGAGACTGGGTTGAAGTAAAAATTAAGGGTTCTTTGGGAATTCAGTTATGGTGGATGGTGTTTTGCTGGGGCAATAAAGGAGTGTTTTCCTGAAGTGGACACAGGTGAAAGACTAAGGTAGACTAATGAAAGAACATTTAGGTAAAACAGACACAGAAAGAAAGACTTTCTGCTAAAGCAAGCACATGAAAGGACATGTGATGAAGGATTCTTTGCTACCAACACACTTGTTGAGATTCCATAGTGAAAAACGCACCGCCGGGCAGTGCATGCCTTTAATCCCAGCACTAGGGAGGCAGAGACAGGGGGGTCTGAGTTCAAGGCCAGCCTGGTCTACCTTGCAAGCTTGATGAAATCAAGGGCTACATAGAGAAACCCTGTTTTAAGCCCCACCCCACTGTCCCCCACCCCCACCCCCAAAAAAAGGCTCAAGACCAGCCTGGCCTACAGGAGTTCGAGGCCAACCAGGAACCAGGAATAAATAATTGAGACAAAAAACCCCACAAAAACAATTTTTAAAAAGGAACTTGGGCCAGGTGGTAGTTGGCGCACACCTTTAATCCCAGCACTTGAGAGGCAGAGGCAGAGGCAGGCAGATTTCTGAGTTCGAGGTCAGCCTGGTCTACAAAGTGAGTTCCAGGACAGCCAGGGCTATACAGAAAAACCCTGTCTCGAAAAAAAAAAGAAAGAAAAGAAAGAAAGATAGAAACTTGGAAGCTGTTGTGCAACTCAGCAATAAAGTAAGTCCTTGTCGGACATGCTTTGGGGTCCTTGATTCAATTCTCAGCACCATACACACACACACCAAGTTCATGAGAGGGAAGATATAATATCTCACATACCTTTGTCTGTAAAATAGGGGCTTAAGTAACCCAGCCTAGCCTACCCTAAAAGTCACTATGAAGCCAAGGATGACCTAGAATTTCTAATCTACTTGCCTCTACCTCCCAAACACTGGGATTAAAGTGCCAATATATCAGTTTGTTTAGTACTAGGGCTGGAACTCAGGGCTTTGGGAATGCTGGGCACTTTTATCAATTCAAGTACATACATCCCCAACTCTATCCTAAAAATTACATGAAATCCTAAAGAATCTTAAAAAAAAAAAAATGAAAGAAAGAATAAAGGTGGAAGATTTAGATCTAATTTCAAGACAATATCTAAACTGTGTGGGGCTGGGATGAGGACACATACTGAGAAAGGACAAACACAGAAGCATACCCATGGGGTTGACATGGCAATACACACCTGGAAAACCAGCTCTCAGGAGCCTGAGGCATGCATAGGCATTGAGTTCAAGGCCAGCTTGGTCTACATGACAAGTTCCACTGCAGCTAGACTGTCTCAAAATATAATGCCCAGCATGTGGAAGCCTACGTGTGTGTACCCTTCCCTCCCTCCCTCCCTCCCTACTTACCTCTTGTGTGTGTGTGTGTGTGTGTGTGTGTGTGTGTGTGTGTGTGTGAAATTCTATTGATAACTGATCTCCTAACATTAAGAATTTTAACCCTACAAATACCAAAGTGTGGACACTTTGCCCCTTCTTAGAATTGGGAACAAAACACCCATGGAAGGAATTACAGAGACAAAGTTTGGAGCTGAGACAAAAGGATGGACCATCTAGAGACTGCCATATCCAAGGATACATCCCATAATCAGCCTCCAAACGCTGACACCATTGCATACACAAGCAAGATTTTGCTGAAAGGACCCTGATATAGCTGTCTCTTGTGAGACTACGCCAGGGCCTAGCAAACACATAAGTAGATGCTCACAGTCAGCTATTGGATGGATCACAGGGCCCCCAATGGAGGAGCTAGAGAAAATACCCAAGGAGCTAAAGGGATCCGCAACCCTATAGATGGAACAACATTATGAACTAACCAGTACCCCGGAGCTCATGTCTCTAGCTGCATATGTATCAAAAGATGGCCTAGTTGGCCATCACTGGAAAGAGAGGCCCATTGGATTTGCAAACTTTATATGCCCCAGTACAGGGGAATGCCAGGGCCAAAAAGTGGGAGTGGGTGGGTAGGGGGTGGGGGAGAGGGTATGGGGGACTTTTGGGATAGCATTGGAAATGTAAATGAGGAAAATACCTAATTTAAAAAAAAAAAGAAAAAAAGAAAAAAAAAGAATTTTAGCCCTTCCAAAAGTTATTTTATAAGACAGGCCATAGACTCCAAGAAACTATTTGTAAAAAGCCAACAAAACTTTTGGCTTTATGGGCTGGAGAGATGGCTCTGAGGAGTGAGTACTGGCTGCTCTGGAGAGAACCCAGGATCAGGCCCAGAACTTACATGCTACTTCACAACTGTTTCCAACTCCAGTTCCAGGGAATCAGATGCCCTCTTCTGGCCTCTGTGGGCACCAGGCATGCACTTGGTGCACAGACATAAAGGTAAATATACTCGTTAAAAAAAAAAATTTTTTTTATTTGGTTTTTTTTTTTTTTTTGGCTTTTGGCTTTTGGAGACAGGGTTTCTTTGTACAGGTCTGGCTGTCCTGGAACTTGATTTGTAGACCAAGCTGGCCTTGAACTCTCAAAGATCTGCCTGCCTCTACCTCCCTAGTGCTGAGATTAAAGGCATGCACCACGACCACCACCTTCCAACCTCAGAAAAATGTCCTCAAAACAAAAAAAAATTTAACTAATACTTGAAACTGCATCTATAAGTGTGGAAACTTTTTTAAATGTGGGGGTTGGGTAGGAGAGTTGAGGATCAAACTCAAGACCTTGAGATTGATATGCAAAGTACACCAACACAAATCTAGTTTAGTTTTTTGTTTGTTTTTTCCAAACAGGGTCTTCTTTCCTTTATCCCTTCCTGCTTTCTATTGTTCACCTATTTGAGAAAGGCAGTGAAGGTCAAAGGGTAACTTATCGGTGTCAGTTCTTCCCACCACGTGGGGTCATCAGGCTTGCCAAGTGCACCGAGCTACCTCACCAGACAAGATCTTAATAGCATCCTAGGCTGACCTTGAACTAAAGATCCTCTTGCCTCAACCTCTTCTGTTTGCTTGTTAAATTTGTCTAACTTGTTTGTCTTCGTGTATGTGTGTGTCTGTGTATGTGCATGAATATGAATAATTATAAAGACAGAATAGCAGAGTAAAAAGATCTAACAAAGATGCCCTGGAGCTGGACTTAGAGTAGTTGTCAGTCATCAGCAGCCAGAACTGAAAATCAAGCTCAGGTGCCTGCTACCGAGGTCATAGGTGCTCAATCAGCTCAGCTTTCTTCTTACTTTTTGTTAGGATTTGGTTTGGTTTGTTTGTCAAGCCAGGGTTTTAATCTACAACATACACTTGCTTCAAATTTTGATGATCCTCCTGCCTCAACTTCTCAAATGCAGGGCTTACAGGCATGAACCCCCACACCCGACCTAGGAAACCATTTTCCAACTTTACACAGCCACATCTACAACAGCAAAGTCCCTAAGGTCATGGGCCCTGAGTCCCATCTTAATTTCTAATGAAAATCATTTGTAAAATATGGTAATACTCTAGTCTGGGAAAGCACACCTCTGACCCTCCAAGGTAGGCAAGGTACAGGGAGTTGTCCTCCAGAGGAATTTGGCTTTCCTAGTTGCTGTCAAACAGGTTCCAACAGCAGGGGAAACTTTGGCTGGGATAAGAAGAGTTGTGTCATTAAAACACAACTATCAGCAGAGTGTGTTGGTACAGGCAAGCAGATCAACGCCAGCCTGGTCTGGGGTTCCAGGGTTACACAGACCTTGTCAAAAACAAAAACAAAAACAAAGCCCTACAACTAGTCAAATAAAAGAGGACAAACCAGCAGTGGCCCATAAACTCAGCACTGGGGTTCTCCTGCTACACAGCAATAAACTCCAGCCCTGGCCACAAAAGATCCTCCCACATCCCCATCTCCCCCACTGGACAGCACACACCACGTAGGTCCACAGCTTCTAGGGAAACCTTCATAGTAAGTCAGCACTAAGAGCTGTGGCTAAGTTTACATCATCTGACAGGAAGAGCTGATGTGAGGAGTTGGTGGTATACACATGTAATCCCAGCACTTGGAAGGCAGAGGCAGGAGGATCACAAGATGGAAATCCACCCATTCTAGATAGAAGTGCCAAGCCCTACAAGGCCCTGTTTGAAATATAAAAAATAAAAACAGGAGCTTGGCAGGGTGTCCCTATGCCATGTCATAGGGACGGTCGGGTATACAGGAGTCTCAAAAGAAAGAACGGCCCTAGAGAGAGACTGCCAAAAGCATACAGGGTATTGAACTCTTCACCACCAGAACTCTCCTCAAAGTGACAAAGGACACTGCTCCCGACAGCAGCAGGAGGAAAACACTCCAGGCTTTCTTACGTGTATCCTTGTCAGTTGTTTTGAAACTGAGGAAGGGATCCTGCGGCTCTTCCAAATAGCAGTTAACTTCCATTATAAAAAATGTCAGTTTGGAACAGATTATGAGAAACAATTGTTCTTAAATAAAATAATTTAGTCTTGGATTTCAGTTGAGCAGAGAGTTCGATTTTCCTAAGTGATGCCTTTCTCTCCCTCCCCGGGCTTTCTCCTCTATTGTATTGAAGCTCTCAGATGCCAGAGATGGAGGAACAATACCACAACACAGCTGCAGGCTTCCTGCCTGCCCGCCAGTCATTATTCTCAAGACCAGAGGACTTTCAAACGCTGCTTGGGTTGCTTTGAAATTCCCTCTTTCAGATTTCCCTCCTTCATGGACCATCTACTGAAAAGAATGGCCTCAAAAATGTCTTACTGCACCAACCAAAATTCTAAGCAAACTGAAAGAAAGTCGCCAGCCTTGGGTATGATGAGCTACAAATAGCTTGGTAAAAAGCCAGTAAAAATGTACATAACAGGAGGGAAAAAATATTTCTAAGCACAGGATAGATTTTTTTTTTCTCATGGATATATTAAACCAGTTTCTGGGGGGGGGGGGAATATTCAAATTTATATCAAAATTGTCAACATTAAACACTGAAATATCACCATCACATTTTAAAAGGGGGAACTACCAAGTGTCTCAAACTATGAAAAGGCCAAGGCGTCCCTTCTTAGACATTTTACACCAGAATGAAAGGCATTTACGCATCTTAAAGTTTCCGAGAACAGAACAGATTACCAGCAATGGCCTGCCGACCTGGAGTCTCATTTCCTCTGATCACGTTTTAAATGTGGGACACTCAGTCAAATCTTACCACACTGCTGAGCTCTCCCAGTGAAGAGACTCAAACACAGGTGGTTAATTTTCTCCCCAGCAGACCATGGACTTTTTTTTTTTTTTTTTTCCCCTTTGTCCAAAAGCATTAAATGGAAGCTTGGGGAGTAACAGCTTGTCAAACTGGTAAAATGAACAGCAACTTCCCAAGTTACTTGCAGAACTGAAAAGGACCAATAACATCTGATAAATCCTTACTCTATTACAACAAAATATCAGTCCCCTGAAGTTTAGTGCAGTGGAATTCAACCTTTACAATTAACATTCAACTGGGCATCAGGTTCATCCACGTGAGGACAGGGTGGACTTCTGAAGCCCTTCCCGTCCAGCATCTGTGCAGCCCGGGCCAGGATTCCCTTCCCACCATTCTAGGGATAACCAAGAATTCAGTATTACAGAGAAGCTCACAGCCAGCCGCCTCTGACCAAGGAAGTCAGACCTCTCAACGAAACAGCAGTATAGAATAGTCTGCCAAAAAGTCACACCTTTTCTTGAATCCATCACAGAGAAGCAAAACAGAACACAGATAACTACCTGGGGTGGGGAAGATACTAGCTCATTTGCTCTGAGAACTTTTTTTTTTCCAAGATATATTTGGTGAGACTCCTTACCCTGCCTGTAGCCCACATGACTATGGTATGGTTAGTTAACTAAGCCTTTATAACTACCCACTGTAAACTGACCTAGACAGCAATTCCTACCAAGCTAAATGAATGCCGACAAACTGGCAACTCCATTTGCAGGCCAAGCAGATTATCTAGTGTGTGATGAGCCAGCCTCACTGACTCCTGCTGAGCATCTTCGGGACCTTTTCCTGTTCTTTAACAACTTTCCAACAGAGATAGGAAAAGCAAAGGTGATAAATCAAGTCAATTCCATCATTTGTTGGGAGATCGAAAACAGGTTAGAGCTGTGAACTGAATAAATATGGTCTTAGGCCAACAACAACAACAACAAACCCAGAAGCCCCCTCAGGAAACAATGGATACATATTTACCTAACAGTAACTAAGGATCCTCCAGGTCCACCGAGGTCCTCCTCCACACTACCAATTCTCCCAACATGTGCTCAAGGTGAGCGCCACATTTCACTGCAGCACCACGTCTCAGAACTCCCTGCAACCCAGTCACATCCTTTCCAACACTAGAGAAATCACTGTGTGGTTCCCAGAGCTCTAGCCAGTGAATACAGCAGAGATTACACCATGCTCCTAGGTATATATTGTGGCCCAAACCAGCTGGTTCAGCGATCCCTTGCTCAATGGATGGCAGGCAACAAGAACAACTCTTGTTTTTCCAATCCCAGGAAGTCTCAGCAGAGTAAGGGGGTATTAAATGTGGCCAATTTGCTATGTAGACAAACTGCCACTGGAGGCAATAGTCATTCTAAACTTGCAACAACTTAAAAGTTTCAAAAGTACATCCTCTGGCAGACAATTAAAATTACAGAGTTTTTAAACGCAAAGAGAAACAAACCCTAAAGTCAAATACCTCAACAACCAATTAGAGACAGGACAGCAGCATTTGGGTTTCCCTGTTTTACCTAACCCTATTACCCAGGCTAAAAGGCACTCTGAAATAGTTCTCCCACAGCCGTTTTCAACTTAATACAACTACTCTGGAGCCACACAGCCATGGCACAGGAGACTGGGTGGAAATGTGCTCTATGTCAGTGCAGGTGCGGGCTTTCCAAGGGGTACCCCATTAATGAGATGGAGGGACCTAACTCAGGTTGTTAGGTGGTCCAAAACCCTTAACCATTGAGCCATGACTCTAGGCCAAAGACTGAATTTTGTAATTTTTTTTTTTGTTGTTAATAGAATGTCCCTGACATAGCAAGAAGCTATAATTTCAATGATTCAAAATGGGCTTCCTGGCACATGAACTCACAGGCACGTGCGTGTACACACACGCACACATACATTTAAAAAAAAAAAAAGTTGTTGGGATTGGAGAATTGGCTCAGTGGTTAGAAGAGCACTTGTTTCTTTTGCAAAAGGTCCTAGGTTCAATTCCCAGCTCACAACCGTCTATAACTCCAGCTCCAGGGAATCAAGCACCTTCTTCTGACCTCAGCAGGCACTGTGGTATATATGCATGCACAGAGACAAAAAATATCCATGATGCATAAAGTAATAAAATAATTTTAAAATAATTTGTAATTTCATTCCATTTCTTGGGAGACAAATGCAGAAGCGGCACTATAAGTCCATGCCAGCCTGGTCTACACAGTGAGTTACAGGCCAGCCAGGAATACAGTAAGATCTGTTCTCAGGGAGAAAAAAAAAAAAATGCAAATAAAAACATGGATCATGCCCGGCGTGGTGGCACACGCCTTTAATTCCAGCACTTGGGAGGCAGAGGCAGGGGGATCTGATTTCAAGGCCAGCCTGGTCTACCTTGCAAGGTTGATGAAATCGGGGGGTACATAGAGAAAAGAAACCCTGTTTTAAGCCCCAGCCACTCCCCCCCAAAAAAGAAAAAAAAAGGTTCAAGACCAGCCTGACCTACAGGAGTTCCAGGCCAACCAGGAACTGTTTTTTGAGACACAAAAAAAAAAAAAAAACCACAAAAACAATTTTTAAAAAGGAACTTGGGCCAGGCGGTGGTAGAGCACGCCTTTAATCCCAGCACTTGGGGGGCAGAAGCAAGCAGATTTCTGAGTTCCAGGCCAGCCTGGTCTACAAAGTGAGTTCAAGGACAGCCAGGGCTACACAGAGAAACCCTGTCTCAAAAACAAAAACAAACAAACAAACAAAAAGAATGCATTCATGGGGCTAGAGAGATGGCACATCGGTTAAGAGCATGGCTGCTCTTCCAGGTCCTGAGTTCCAGTCCCAGCACCCACACGGCAGCTCACGGCCATCTATAAAGGGAACTGACGCCCTCTTCTGGCATGCAAGTGTACATGTAGCAGAGCACTCATACATAAAATAAATTAAAAAAAAAAAAAAAAAAAACAAATATTCTTTTTAAAGGGCATTAGTGGGGGCTGGAGACATGGCTCAGTGGTGAAGAGCACTGACTGCTCCTCCAGAGGTCCCGAATTCAATTCCCAGCAACCACATGGTGGCTCACAACTATCTGTAATGGGATCTGAAGCCTTCTTCTGGTGTGTGAAGACAGCTACAGTGTACTCACATACATAAAATAAATAAATAAATATTTTAAAAAAAAAAAGGCGTTAGTGCTAGACCACACACACAAAATAGGGGAAGGACCTGCAGAACCAAGTTGGAAGCTACTCTGGTCTATATCATAAGGGAAAAAAAAAGATAATGAAGGCCTTAATGGGCTGGAGATTCAGTTCAGTTACAAAACACTTGCCAAGCATGCATGAGGCCTTACCTTGGGGCTCAATCCCAGCACCCAAGAAGAAAATAAGATGTTGTAAGTAATCACTTCAAACAAGTATTTTCTTCACACACTGCCCAGAGAGAGGATCCCGGGCCTCAGAGTGCACTCCCTCCTTAATAAATGAGTTCATATTTACTAAGAGGGTGGAGGTGCCCTACAGAATTTTTATACCAGGGAAAATGCATCCTAAAGTCACTTTCGAAGCATAATGAAATTAGCTAGGGGTGTGAATCAGCACACATTTAAAAAAAATAGCTCAGGGGATAAGAGCACTGGCTGCTCTTGCAGGGGATTCGGGAATCCAAGCAACCACATGATAGCTCACAACTGTCCATAACTCGAGTCCCAGGGGATTGAAAGCCTCCTCAGGCACGAAGCACACATATGCGCAGACATGTATGCAGGCAAACACTTATACACATAAAATATAAATTAAAAATTTTTGTTAAAGTCAGAAAATATTTAATATAATCCCTGATAACCTAGCATTACTATCATGCTGGGGTTTTTTCTAAGATTATTTCCTAATGTATGTGTGCCTACATGAGTTCTATGTCCTCCACATATACGCAAGAGACTGTGGAAGCCAGAAGAGAGCATGAACTGAGACAGCCAGAACTGAAGTTACAGATGGGTGAGCAGCCTCGTGGGTGCTGGCAAGGGAACCAAAGTCCTCCTGAAAACCAGTAAGGTCTCGTAACCACTCAGTAACTGTAATGAACTGTTAGTATTTTTTAAATATTACTTATTTTTATTTTATGTATATGACTGTTCACTATATGTATGTATGTGCAGCGTGTACAGAAGCCTGGGGAAGACATAAGGGCACTGGATGCCACAGAGCTTATTAAGTTTGAATAGGTTGTGACCATGTGGGGACTAAGAACCAAACCTGGGTCCTATGAGAAGCTGCATGGGCTCTTACCCCCGGGGCCATCTCTCCAACTCCTCTGGAGTAATTTTTAAAATCATTCTAGCAAAACAAAGTGGAACAAGCCTTCATTCTCACTTGAGAAACTGAAACAGGAGGCTGAGTTCAATTGAGGCCAACCTAGCTGCTAAACTAATTAACTTCATGATTCAGAGGCTTACAAAAGGTAATAAATAATCCTGAGGTGTCATAAGTCTCTAATCCCAGCATCTGAAGGGCGAGGCAGGAAGATCACGAGTTCAAGACCAACCAGAAATATAAGCTCCGGGTTCCACACGGGCCTGAGCATCTCAAAACACCAAAGACGGGATGGAGAGATGCCGGGTTCCACACGGGCCTGAGCATCTCAAAACACCAAAGACGGGATGGAGAGATGGTGGCGTAGTGGTTTAAAGCACTTGCTACACTTTCAGAGGACCAGGGTTCGAATATCAGCATGTACATGGCAGCTCACTATTTGTAACTGAATTCCAAGGAATCTAACATTCTCTCCTGGCCTCCACAGACACAAGGCACAGGCAAGATGCGGTGTACCAACCAACATACACACAGGCAAAACACACATACATGTAAATTTGGGGAACTGGCTATATAGTTCAGTGGTTAGGAGCACTGGCTGTGCCTACAGAGCACCTCGGTTTGATTCCCAACACCCTCATGATGGCTTTTGTTTGTTTTGCTTTTATTTTTTTTGAAACAGGGTTTCTCTGTATAGCACTGGCTATCATTCTGTAGACCAGGCCGGCTTCAGAGATACATCTATTTCTGCCACCAGAATCCTGAGATTAAAGGCATACAACATTATGTATGCCCTACTCACAAAGCATCCTTAAATTCAGTTCCAGGGATCTGACAGAAGGGATTCTCTTCTGACCTTTTAAGCAATAAGGATGCACATGATGCTCAGACATACATATAGACAAAATACTCACACACATAAAAATAAAATAATCTTTAAAAAAGACAATCTTGATTATATGCTGAAGTTTGTGTTTTGAAGTCCTCTTTAAAGGGTGTTTTCTGATGAAAATGTCCTCCGTAACTGCTTACAATTAGAGCTGCCCCTTTTGCCTACAATCCCCAGCTATAAAATGTACTTCCTTCTATATGCTGAAAGCTAGCATGTGCCTTTTTGTTTTTTAATGCTGATTGGACAATTAAGTCTTTTCTATCAACATATAAAATACTCTATAATTTGGGATCACAGGCAGTTTAGATTACTGCTCATTTAAATTCAGAACCTGAAGCTACCTCCAGCAACACAGGAGCTACAGTGGTCGGTATCACTTTACATGTTACAAACAGAGGCTTCATCTTACAATGAAGCCTCAGGGTTCTACATCCCACAGACTATTATTTCTTTAAGGGTTTTAATACAGCAAACAGCAGTAGCACTAAATTCAACAGCCTAACAACTATTGAGATTTTTTAAATTCATGTCAATCAGTGCACTAGGTGGATGCCTGATGTCCACAGAGGCCAGAAGAGGGCGACCGATCCCCTGGAACTGGAGCCATAGATGGTTGCTGGATGCTGCGGGTCAATACCAGGTCCTCTAGTAGAGCAGTAACCAATGTTCTTAAAGCTCTGAGCCATCTCTCCAGCTCCTGCAAGTTTAAAATAGCAAAAAAAGAAAACACTACCCCTCCCCAGCCCCCGTTCCTGCTCTCAGTATATACCAGCTGGGGTTTGTTTCTAATGAAAATACTTTAGTCTTTAGTTCCAAAGCCAAACTTACTGCAAGAAATGCTAACAGTCATTGCCACAGACAGGGTTTCTAGTGGAAGAGATTCCTTTTTCAGTATTTTCAGACCTTTTCAGTTGGGTATCCGATGTGGAAAAAACCTATTCTGAATACTTGATAACCATTTAAGGTTTTAAAAGAACAAACGGCTCACAAACTCAGAGGTTTGCACTGCCCTGTTAGTCCACAGCCGTATCTGCTGAAGATCTGAATGCATGCACCCTTAGCTCCAGCAACTCATTTCTGCAACAACCTGCAGGAACAAATGCTGAGGCTTTGGCGCAGCAGAGATCTGTCAACCAAGCCGAGGGTCCCCGACATTTAAATCTCAGTCCAGAAACCCTGATACAGGACCTCTCATCTTATTCGTCCACCTAGCCCTTCAGCAGACAGGGGACTGACTCGCCTTCCTGGTTTTTAACCTCACAAGCTTAATTACAAAAACAAGTTGGCTTTGAAGCGCTACTCAGAAACTGCAACCAAAAAAAAAAAAAAAGGAAGTCTTCGCATTTGGGAGGGGGAAAAAGTTTCTCGACTTAAAGACACTTTCCAACCTTCCAGTGTCATACAGTGTGGAGTCCTAGGCTCCTGCTCCGCGGGCCTACGATGCTCTGGCCTCTCCGAGCTGCTCTCCTGCTTAACTTTTCCACCCTAGCCACCCTCAAGCTGCCTAGGGAAGTAGCACTGCCTCCCACTTCATTTAAACTACTGCAAACAGAATCAATGAACGAACCTAGACTGGGAATTTCAGAAGATGAAAGCGACCTCGATGATAGCCGACACAAGACGGCAGAGCCCCTATCCACGCCGCACAGAGAGGGAGAGACCCCACACTCATCCCATACAGACGGCCGACCCTGCATCCACGCTACACACACCTCGGACTCCTCATCCGCCAAGCATCCACCCTGGAGACATCGCGGACCCCGCATCCACCCGGTCCTCGCCCCGCACAGACCGCAGACCTTGCACTCACCCCTCGCACCTCCACTCACCCGGCACACACCAGCACACACCTCGCACACCGCACTCAGCTCCCTCGCCCAGCATCCACCCTGCAGACCCCCACACGCAGCCTGCATCCACCCCACACACCTGGCGGACTCCGGGGCCACCCAACACACCTGGCACAACCCGCAGACCCCCACATCCATGCCACACACCCCGCACACGCCACAGACCCCACTCTCACCCCGCACACACCCCGCGGGCACCGCACACTCCGTGTCCGCCGCGCCCGCTCGCAGCGGAGCCGCAGCTTCGGCCGGAGGAGCCGCCCGTGTCCGCTCCGCCGGGCGGCGCCGGCGGGAAGAGGAGACTCGGCTGAGCTTCTCCGACCCGAGATTCGGCGGGGGGAGCCCCAGCGGCAAGCAGAGGCCGCGGCCGCGAACTCCTCGCGACCCTGCACGGGCCCCGGAGCCCAGCGCCGCCCGCGCGATCCCTGTCGCCTGCGCCGCGCGTTACTGGCGACCCCAGGACCCCCGCCTCAGGCCATGCCGCCGGCCTCGCCCGCCGCTCGCCACTGCCTTTCTCTCCACTCACCGCTCGCCGCCATCTTCCCCAACGCTGTTCTCGATCGGAAACTCACAGCTCAGCCCCGGCCGCCGACACCGACTCCGCCGAGGCCGCCGCCGGCGCTCTGAGGAGCTGAGGCAGCCGCCGCTGAAGCCGCGGCGCGGGGGCCGCCGGGATTTGTAGTCCCGCGGCCACGCCCAGCACTACGGGTCCCAGGGGGCCGTGCGCGAGGCAGGGGGCGTGGCCGCGAGGCCTGGGTTCCCCTCAGCTCACCCAGCCGCTGGAGGTGAAGAGGACGTTCTGGGTTCGTTTTCCCGTTTGCCTGTCTCCATCCTGGAATTCCTGACTTCAATGGAGTGTTCATTGTGCGCCAAGCACCGTCCCACAAGACCAGTAGCTGAGGGGGCGTTGTCCTTACTTTTCAGAGGAGCAAACTGAGGCCCGAGGTCAGGAGCCCTGCTAAGTCACTGACTTGAAAAGGTTTCGGGCCTTGCGGTGATGGCACACGCCTTTAATCCCAGCACTCAGGAGGCAGAGGCAGGCGGATTTCTGAGTTCGAGGCCAGCCTGATCTACAAAGTGAGTTCCAGGACAGCCAGGGCTATACAGAAACCCTGTCTCGAAGGAAAAAAAAAGGTTTTGGCTCACAAGGTGTTGGTCCTCAGGTTTGGTCTCTGCGTATTGTGATTTAAACCAGAGAACAGCTTGCTTTACAGTGGGAATTACTGAGAGACAGCACCTTAACCAAGAACATCTTAAACTCGGTGCCACCAAAGGTGACTCAAACTGTCACGCCATGTCCCCGATAGGATGCAGTGCAGAAAGCAGAAAACTACCAAGTTAAGTGACCTGAATCTAACGGAATAGGAAAATAAATAAATAAATAATTTTTTAAAAAATTAAAGCGCAGAATGTGCAGCATTCTACAGAACCAGCCTCTCCTCCAAGAAAACCGATGGTAGCAAGTGAAGGCAATCCCAGTGACCCCATGGCTCCGGGGCAGAAACAGAAGAAACAAAAACTCAAAGTCCTCCTTCAAAGCAGGGATTTAAAGCCAAGTTGGGGATGGGGGTGAGGGGAGTCTGACCAAAATAAATAAGGCCAAAGTTAAATTCAATAAATGTAGGCCAGGCTAGACTCCAGTTTAGAAACCTGGCTGCCTCTGCCTCCCTAGTGCTGGATTAAAGGCATGCACTAGCAACCCCGGTTTATGGATAGTTCTTAGGTAAAAAGAACTTGTAAAGGAATTTGGAGTTAATGGGAAAAAATAGAGGACGTCTTGGGACACAACTGTATAAAATGTCTTCAGTGTGAATAAGACTAACCCTATCCTGAGGTTCTGCTGTCACCTCAAGGATTTCCCACCTGCACTACTTTACTGTTCTGCAAGTGTCCACTGTTTACCCTTGGAGTTATTCCCACAGCAGCCAAGTCCCAAACCTGGTGTGGTGGTGCACACCCTTAATCCCTGTACTCAGAAGGCAGAGGCAAGTGGATCTCTGAGTTCCAGGCCATCCAGGGCTACATAGAGAAATCTAATCTTAAAACTAAAAATAGTAATAATAATTCTAAATGTAACAAAAGTACATTAAAATAAATAATTACTGATTCAAGCACAGTACTGTACTAAAATTTTATCCATATTCAGACATATACATAATCTTTATATATGTATATGTTGAGAGCATAACAGATATGAACAGTAAAAAAATAATTCAATTGTTTCAGTAAAAGATCCAAAAAGAAGGCAGACATGCCGCTGCTTTGGGTGGGGTAAGCAGGTGACCCTGCAACAGCATCTGGCCGGTGCTAGAGCCAAAATTTAAAGTAGCTGATTGACTTGCTCAGGTAGATAATCAGCGAAGATGCTGCCTTCATCCTTCATCCTTCCCTGTTTGCCCAGACCACTCCTCCATGAAGGGATTGACTTGTGTCCCTTCTTCGAATTAGGCTTGGTTCTAAGACTGTTGCCCCAAGGAAACACAAGTCACAGGCCTAGAGCTTGAGAATGCTGCCAGCTCCTACTTCCTCCTTCCTGGCCCCAACTCTAGCTCTATGAGAATCCAGAGGGAAAGGAAGCACCAGTTGACAGAGGCTGAGGTCCCAGGCAAGACCCAACAGCAGCTGCCAGCCCTGCACACAGCCTTCTTGTACGTCCCTGTCCTTTGAGGGCCCCAGTGCTTACATCACCAACAAGATTAGCACCAGAGCTAGGCCTGGTAGGACACACCTGTAATCCTTCCATTTAGGAGGTAAAAGGACAAAGGTTATCCTCCACTATGTCTGAAATCCCAGGCCAGCCTACACATGGTATCCTGCAATCCCAGGACTCAGGAGGCTGAGGCAACAGGATTGTCAAGAGGACGGGGCCAGGCATGCAGGGCCACCCAATAAGAGCCTACTGGAAGGAAGAAAGATGGAGGGAGAAAGGGAGGAAGAGAGAAAAACTAGTTCAAATTCCAAAAAGGAATGTATTCTACTGGCCACATTCCATGTTGTAGATGTAAAGAACAGACCACCAGGGTGACTTTTAAAAACCTAAGGAATACAACTTGTCGATCACTTGACTGAGATGAAATATAAAACCATCACAGAAGGCCAGCACATGGGTCAGCAGATATAGTCCCTTGCCATCAGGCCTGAAGAGTGAGGTCTCAGAACAGAAGGAGAGAACCAAATCCCCCGAAAGCTATCTTCCATCCTGTACCATGTCATGCCCCACCCTCCTCCAGAAAATAAAGGTGATCATAATTCTATAAGCTGGTGGGCTTCCCTACAATTTACTCTCAAATGTCTCAAAGGGAAAAAAAAGTGCTGGATGGTGGCAAGGGCATGTGGGGGCAAATGTGGCATTGTGAATAGATTTTCTTTTAGAACACTATGTGGGCTAATTGGTTTTGAGGGTTTTTGTTTTTGGGTTTTGTTTTGTTTTTTGTTTTTTGGTTTTTTTTTTGTTTTTTTTGTTTTTTGTTTTTGGCAATTTGACACAAACTAGAGCCATCTGGAAAGAGGACAAGTGAGAAAAGGCTTTCATCACACTGACCTGTAGACAGATCTGTGTCTCATTTTCTTGATTAATGGTTGGTGTGGCAGGCCTAGGCCCTGTAAGGGCAGTGCCATCCCCAAACAAGCAGTTCTGGGGTGAACAACCCAGTAGGTAGTGTTTCTCCATGTCCTCTGCTTCAGTTCCTGCCTTGGCTTCCTCGGTGATGGAAATCAACCCTTTTGGTCCTGGTGTTGATCCCAGCAAATGAAAGCCAACTACAGACAGATACACAGGCCTTTGCAGCTTTGGGTGCTAGGATTGAACCAGAGCCTTATGCAAGCTACGTACTCGCTCTAGCATTTTGAGCTGTACCCTCAACCCATGTTTCTCATAGACTTTCAGATTTTCTGTAGACTCGGAACATTTCCAAAGTAGGAAAGTTGGTTGTTGTGGGACAGGGAGGACTCAGAACTCACAGAGCACTTATATGTTCCAAGTACTTTGGGGGTTTATTTTTGTTTTCTTAATGGGTTTGTTTTGTTTTGTCTTGCTTTTTGTTTTATTTTGAGGCTGGGTCTTAAGCTGCCGCCCAAGCTGGCTGCAAACTCACAGCCGTCCTCCTGGGATCTGGAGGGCAGCAGCACACCCAGCTTTTCAAGAGCTTTTTGTACTTCCTCGCCCCCATTCATGTCATCGCTGCACGAATGCTGATCACACCCCATTTCAGAGAGGAGTAAATGGAGGCTTGAACAAGTCAGTCACTTGACCAAGGACAGACACCTGGCCAAACCCCCAGGCTCTTCCACGTCACACCTCTTCACCTCTGCACAAGTGACAGAGATCTCTAACAGTCTTCTGGACTGGAGAATCCCTGGAGGTAGCTCAGGTCTTGACCTTTTGACTAAAATCAAGAGTAGCAATGGGGCAGGAGGTGATGGCACGCCACTTTAGTTCCAGCTCTCAGGAGATAGAGGCAGGAAGATCTAAGTTCTAGGCCAGCCTGGTTCACAGAGTGAATTCCTGGATATCCGGGGCTACAAGAGAAACCCTGTCTCAGAAAAACAAAATAAAACAAAATCTTAAAAATAAATAAAATAAATAAAATTCTGAGCAACAATTACTGCAAAGCCTGCTCATAAAGCATGAGGCAATTAAGGTTGTGGTCTTTCCTCACAGCATAACCTCACTCTGACCTTAGTCTCATGCTTACCTGGTGGCTGTCACTGCTGCAGCATCACACCAAGTCACAAGGAAGCCCCCAAATGAAGTCAGCACTGGTGCCCGTGTCAGGGGGAATACTATGCCCACACACTTTTTTCTCTCAATATTCTGCATTCCTTAGCTCAATCAAATGCCCCCTAATATGTCATGGTAAGTAGGGACGTGGGCCAGAAGGCCATCTCTAGATGTGACCAATGCAGGACTCCAAATGACTATATCTGCCTTAGGCATTGAAGTGCACAGGTGATCGAATGACACTTGGTTGTGCAATGTAGCCCGGAGGCTTCCTTTCTTTGATTGTTACAGGGTCTCGATAATTTTTAGCACAGGCTGTCCAGGAATCCACTGGGTAGTCCAGGCTGCCCTGAACCCCACAGTGCTCCTCCAGGCTCTGCCTCCCCATAGCCTGGCTTACAGAGACTCTACTCATTGCTGTCCCCGGCCCCTGAATTCATCTTTCATCGTGTTGCTAGGGGCAGAGTCTTTTACTGTGTTGCTATGGGCTGAGAGTATGGGCTATAGGGCTGCAAGTGTAGCCTAGCAGGGACAAAGCCATGCATTTAATCACCAGCTCTGAACAAACAAGATAAAAAGAGATTAAAACAACAACAACAACAACAACACTATAGTGTTATAGACAGTCCCTGGTATTTAGAAGGCTGAGACAGGAAGATCACAAATTCAAGATCAGTCCAGGCAACTTAGCAAAATCCTTCCTCAACTTAAATAAAAGGAAGGAAGAAAGGAAAACAGGGCAAGAAGAGTGAGGATGTAGCCCAGTGAGGCTGTAGCTTGATATCCTAAATTCAGTCCTTGTATCGCTAATTAATTAAACGAAGGAATAAAGAAATAATGGGTTTTAGCACTTAACCATCTCAGCAGGCTAAGCCTGTTCTGCAACTTTCAGAGCTGTGCACGAATGGCTGGTTCCTTGAACTTTCTGCGCCTCACCTGGGAACAGCAGCAAGAGCCAGCGAAATGGTTCAATGGGAACCTAAGAACCGCATGGAGCCTGAAGTGTGCAGGGACTAAGCCAGCTACGATAACCCGTGTCAGTTCCATGCTCCGGACTAGCAGGGGTTACCAACGAGAGAGTTACAATTTCCCACATTTTCCTCCCATCTTGCATCATTGCAGTCATGACAGTCTGAAGTTTCCCTGCAAAAGAAACTAGATGACTCGGGCCTGAGCATTGCGCATGCCTAAAACCCTGCTTGGAAAGACCAGCTCTGAAAGTGAGCTGGCACCAGCCCACCTCCCCGGAGGCTGTTGTCTGAACCGCTTCACACCCATGCAGGAATTCAGGCTTAGAAGGACAGACAGGGACAGGCAGAGATCTAGGGCTGGTGGCGACTCTGTGTGTTTAGTTTAAAGTGCGGGAAACTCGTCTTGAGACAGCTAGCGCTTCCACACTGGTCGTAAAGAGCAGCCAGACTGGCCACACCCCGTCTTCATTTAAAATCGGCTCTGGCGACCTGTAATTTCGTGTGTGTGTGTGTGTGTGTGTGTGTGTGTGTGTGCGCGCGCGCGCGCGCGTGTGTGCCATGGATGGCTTGGCAGCCTATTGCAACTAGCCCTGGAGCTCCGCTGCAGCCAACGTGCCCTGCCTGTGACCTGCAAGTGGCTCTCCCTAGCTGGATGAATTGGAAAGCCAGCTCATGTTTGGTTGCTTGTGTTTTCTCCGCTCTAAAATGTTTTTCTTGTTGTTTGTTCAGGATTTTTTTTTTTTTTTTTTTTTGAGTTTCTCCTGAGGTCCAAGCTGGTCTAGAGTTTTCTTTTCTTTCTTTCCTTTTTTTTGTTGTTGTTGGTTTTGGTTTGGTTTGGGTTTTTTTTGTGGGTTTTTTTTTTTTTGGGGGGGGGGGGTTGTTTTCGTTTGAGACAGGGTTTTTCTATATAGCCCTGGCTGTCCTGGAACTCACTCTGTAGACCAGGCTGGCCTCAAACTCGGAAATCCACCTACCTCTGCCTCCCAAGTGCTGGGATTAAAGGCATGCATCACCACTGCCTGGCAAAGATTTATTTATCTATTATATGTATACAGTATTCTGCCTGCATGTATACCTACCTGCTAGAAGAGAGCATTCGATTCCAATAAAAATGATCATCTGTCACCATGTGGTTGCTGGGGATTGAACTCAGGACCTCTGGAGGTTCTGTCAGTACTCTTAACCTTTGAGCCATCTCTCTGGCTAGAATTTTCTGCATAGTTGGAAATGTTGAAAATGATGTTGAGTTTAATTACCCTGCCTCAGCCTTCCAAATTCTGGGATTACAGGCATATGTTCTCTGTAGCCAAAATGATGTAGAATTTACTACAGTGTAGCCCAAGCTGGTCTCAAACCCATGGCAATTCTACTTCAGGAGTTGGGATTACAGGCCTGAAGCAACTCACCCAGCTTTCCTGAAATATATTAAATGTGTTTGCAAGAAGGAGGAAATCATTTTCTATGAAATGCTAAATACCTGTGAAGGTTAGGTGTTTTGTGTTTTTGAGACCATGTCTTTCTCACTAAGTACCTCTGGCTGTCTGGGGACTCACTATGTAGACTAGGCTGGCCTCAAAGTCCCAAAGATCTGCCTGCCTCCCTCTCCCAAGTATAATGGTCAGTGTTCATTGTCAGCTTCGCAGCAACTAGATTCCCTTGGGAGATGGACCTCTGGGCCTGCCTGTGAGGTATTAACTTGATTGTGTTCATCGAGGGTGGGATGACCCACCCATCCTGGATGGTGCCCTTCCGCAGATGGGATGCTGGGCTGGATACATGGAGACGAATAGTAGCAACTCCTTCGGTGCTTTTTGCTTCCTAGTGTGGATGGGATGAGACCGGGATCTGCCTCCTCACTTCCCAACTCAGGACAGTGAGCTTCCTTGGAGCTGTGAGCCAAGATAAACCCTTCATCCTTAGATTGCTTTTGTCGGAAGTATTTTATCACAGCAACAGGAAGAGAAACCAGAACGGCACCCGCTGAAGGAAGGACGTCTCCGGTAAGAAAGCAGGGGCGGACAGGAACTTCCATGCATTACTGATGGAAGAGTAAAATACTGCATGCAGCCATTTTAGAAAATGAATGTCTGAGATATACCTTAGATGATAAACAGAGTTGCCATCTGACCCAGCATTTCCAGTGGTGGGTATATACTCAAGGGATCTGATACCATACCTGGGCCAGACGTGGATGCACACGCCATAATCCTAGCACACAGGAAATGAAAGCACAAAGTGTTCACCCTCAGTCACATATGAAGTTGGAGACCAGACTGAGCTATGCAAGATCCTAGCTCACAAGGGAAGGGGAGGGGAAGTGGCTCCTTTGGTAAAGTGCTTTCCACACAGGCATTCAGACCTCAATTCACACCCCAGCACCCCCATGAGAGTGTAGCGCCCCTATAATCCCACCTCCAGAGAGGCGGGGACAGGAGGTCCTGAGGATGACTGGCTGGCCAGTCTAGCTGAACCACAGCGCTCTCCTTGTTCAGTGAGCAACTATTTCAAAAAACTAAGGTGGAGAGCTTGGCACGGGGTCACATCTTTAATCCCAACACTAAAGAAGTAGAGGCGGTGGCTCTCTTGACTTTCAGGCCAGCCTGGTCTACATAGTTAGACTGGCCAGTCAGAGCTACCAGGTGAGGCCCTTGTCTCAAGACAAACAACAGCAGCCAGAAGGTGGAGAATAACCGAGGAAGACCTCCATCATCAGCCTCCTCGGTATCTGCAAGCAGAGGAGCATAAACACACACATGTACAGTCATCACATACATGTACAGTCATCCAAAATAAAAACTTCAAGTCAGCATGGTGGCACGGGCCTTTGGTCTCAGATACACTGAGGGTTGAGCCCAGCCTGGGTTACACATTATCTAATTCCAAACCAGCTGTGTCTTCCTGTGAGACCTTGTCTCAAACATACACACACCACCACCACCACCACCACCACCACCACCACCACCACCACCACCAAAATACATAGAGTTGTTGAGGGTGGAAAAATGACTACTTGCTGATCTTGTAGAGCACCAGGGTTTGAGACCCATCATCCACACAGCACCTCACAACTACCTGTCACTCCCAGGGGATCCCCATGGCCTCTGGGCCTCTTCAGGCATCAGGCACACATACACGATACACAGACCCCATGGTCAACATGACTGATAAAACAGTGATAAATCTGGCTTATGGCTTCAACAGTTTAGAGTCCATGACTGTGGGGCAAAGGAACAGCTGAGAGCTCACATCTTGATCCACAGTTAAGAGCCAGAGGGGGAGCTCTGGGAAGATCAAGAAACCCAAGGTAGGACACCAGTAACATAGACAAACTTCAACAAAGCCAGGGCTCCTAAGCCCTCCCAAACAGTTCTGCCAACTGGGACCAAGTCCTCGAAATCTATGAGGCTATGGGGGTCATTTCATTCAAGACACTATGGGCATAAACATTCAAAGACATAGAAATAAATAAATAAATACATAGAATTTGAATTTATCATTGGCGAAAAAAAAAGAGCTGAATGTGTGCCACTACCACACCATTCTAAGAACCCATATGGATTAGCAAATGATTATATAATGATCATATATATATATATATATATATATATATATATATATACATACACACACACACACACACACATATAAATTTGCTTTGTTTGATGAGATAGATTAGATAGATCCTCATGTGTCCCAGGACTGGCCTGATGACTCAGGCTGGCCTTGAACTGCTGATCGTCCTGCTTTCACCTACCAAGTGCTAAGATTATAGGTGCACTTCCACCCTACCCCCAAAACCCCCACCACATATGCAGATTTTTGTACCCCAAGGGTCACCCTCCACACCCACACGCTGCTCGCTGCTCGCTGCTCGGCTCCGCTCTTGCTATTTTTCAGTGAGGAGGAGTTTCTCTCAGGCTTTCAGAGGCTGAGCAGCTCTGGGAGAAGAGGCTGGCTTCTAGTCAGCAGATGCCCCACTTCACAAGGTTTTCTGACCCCAGCCCCAGAATCACTCCGTTGCATTTTAAAGAGGAACAAAACTGGTGTTGAGAAGGTGAGTTTTCAAAGTGGGGGCAGTGAAACTATTTCGGAGGATAAATCTTGTTCCCATTATTGGCTAATTACAGAGCAGAAACACGGGAGAAGGGGATGTGTTGAGGCAGGCAGACAATGTCAATGCCAGGGGTGAACTTAGAAGCCAAGTTAAGAATTCAGCTGGAAAAAAAAAAAAAAAACCCAAAACACTAAACCCCTCCGGCTGTTGTCAATCGAGTACTGTGGAACCTTTTCGTGTGTCCATGTCTGCACCCATCAGGCTCGGAGAGCCTGCCCCACCCACACTGCCTTCCACAGGAAGGGCAGAAGTCACTGTCTCCGGAATCATGTGACTGCCTACTTCTGCTCAGACTACAGATGATTGGGTCAGGCATGGGTGTCACCCCAGGGACAGCCAAGGCACCGGCTGGCCAGTGATTTATAAGAGAGCTGGGCCCAAAAATATCTGACCAAACAGGAACCAGGTTGACCTGTCTGATTTCCAATTTGAGATGAGTCAGCTGGTTCATTAAAGGACTCGAAGCTGAGGAGTTGCAGGCCTGAGGAGACAGGAGAGGCTGGGGTTACATGTGAAGGAACACCCAGAGATGCCAGGTGGAACGAAGAGCCCCAAAAGAAGCGGTGTCCTGAAAGCCAAGGTGGCCATTTCCAGCAACACTCCAGAGTAGGCAGTACTGAACACTCCGCCCCCACGCAGACAAGTGGAAATTCTAAGTAAAGGACAACTGATCTTTCAAATGAATAACTGAGTTCACGAGAAAGTACGGGAAATCCCCAGAAGCCAAAAACAAAAAAACAAAAAATGGAACGGAGAACCAAGCCTGTTTGTGTGAAGTTAACAACCAGGCTCCAGAAAGGGAGGAGCCCGGCCTTTGGGGGGCGGGGCTTGGGTGGTTATGTAAATCTCAAGGCAGGATGGAAGGCCTAGGGCTCACACTGTAGGAAGTTACAACCCTGCTTGAGCAGGCTGAGAAAAGGTAGGGTGAGAGCTAGCTTTCAGTTGCTAGGGTGTTTGCCTAAAAGCCATCTATGAAGAGCTGAGGTGTTCTGTGCAGGTCACTGGTGGACATTCCCTGCCTAGCTTGCCCAAGGCCCTGGGTTCCACTGCCAGTTGGGAGGAAGTCCTTCAATTCAAGAATTTAGAGCAGTGCTCTCAGCCTTCCTAATGCTGTGACCTTTTAAGACAGTTCTGCATGCTATAGTGACCCCCAACCATTAAATTATTGTCACTGCTACTTTATAACTGCAGTTTTGCTACTTTTGTGTAAATATCTGTGTTTCCTACTAAAGGGTCATTCAGCTCCCAAAGAAAGGATCTCAACCCACAGTTTGAGCAGCTGGTACAGAGAGACAACCAAGACAGATCGGTCTCCCAAAATCTTATCAGAAGTCGAAGTAGACTTTCCAAAGTGAACATGTGAACAAGAGCCCGGAGAGTGGCTTTCTTTTTTTTTGTTTGTTTGTTTTGTTATTTTTGTTTGTTTGTTTGTTTGTTGTTGTTGTTGTTGTTGGTTTTTCGAGACAGGGTTTCTCTATATAGCCCTGGCTGTCCTGGAACTCACTTTGTAGACCAGGCTGGCCTCTAACTCAGAAATCCACCTGCGTCTGCCTCCTGAGTGCTGGGATAAAGGTGTGTGCCACCTCCACCCTGCTGGAGTGGCTTTCTAAAGGAACCTGGACTAAACCTTCAAAAGGTTCAGTTCAGTATGCCTCGTCTCAGAACCCCAGACAAAGCAGGGTGTGGTGACATTAATTAGCAATCCCAGCTCTCACCAGGCAGAGGCAGGAAGGCAGCCTAGAATTCAAGGCTAATGAGGTATTCTAGTGAGTACTTACATATGCTGGGCAGCCTAGCATATGTAAGATAAAAAAAAAAAAAATGGCAGTTGTGAACACCCTTTCCCCTGCTCTCGGGAGGCAGAGGTGGGCCAGTGAGACCTACAGAGTGAGAGACAACACTGTCTCAAAAAGAAAATGAAAGAGGAAAAAAAAAGTCTGAGGACATCCCTCAGTTGCTAGAGTCTAGTTTGCATGCAGCCCTGAATTCCAGCCATCCTTCAGCCCCACAAAAACAGGTCGTGGTGGCTCACACAGAGCATTTCAGCATTCCGGAGGTGGAGGAAGGAGGATTAGGAGTTCAAGGTCACCTTGGACAAAGCTAGCTGGAAGAGATCTGGGCAACATGAAACCCTACCTCTCCCATCCCTCTCCCCCACAAAAACTGAGACAGTGGTGCTCACTGCTTCGATCCCAGGGCTCCATAGAAAAATCCTATCTTGAAACACATTTTTAAAAAGAAAGAAAGGAAGGAAGGGAGGAAGGAAGGAAGGAAGGAAACACATTATAAAGAAATCCTAAGATAATGCTTCCTTTCCTTCTTTCCTATCTAGGTCACTGAGCCACCATCTCTTGTTAGCACAAATGCCTAGAATCAACAGACGACACAGGACATTGTAAGATGCTGTGGAAAGTATAGGCTGTTCAGAAAACCACCTAGCAGCTCCCAAAAGGTTCAACAACAACGACAGAAGGAAGAGCCACATAACCCAGGGACTTGGACCTCCAGGTATATACACAGGTCTACCAGATGTCCGCAGTGCTCACCCATGACTGGTTCACACAATGTATTTTTCAGTTATTAAAAAAGGATGAAGGGGGCTGGAGAGATGGCTCAGCAGTAAGAGCACTGACTGCTCTTCTAGAGGTTCTGAGTTCAAATCCCAGCGACCACATGGTGGCTCACAACCATCTGTAATGAAATCTGATGCCCTCTTCTGGGGTGTCTGAAGACAACTACAGTGTACTAAAATAAAATAAATAAATATTAAAAAAAAAAAAAAAAAAGAATGAAGGGGAGCTGGAGAGGTGGCTCATCGCCCTGGTTGTTCTTGCAATGTAACAGGTTAGGTTCCCAGCACCCCACACTAATCTATATATAACTCCACCTCCAGGGGTTCTGGCCTGTGAGAGAGCAGGCACACACACTCACATGTGCACACAAGTGTACATAAACAAACAATAAAATAAAGCTTTAAGCAACAAAGAGAACGAAGAAGACGGTGAGACACTTGTGAGGCTTCCTTCCAAGAGAGAGGGCCTGAGTCCCATCCCAGAGCCTACATAGTGGAGGGAGAGTACCCACCGACCTCTGACCTCTACACGCAGGAGACAGGTCCTGCAGGAGCCATACCACACAGGAAATGGTGGCTCCTCTTAGGAAAGGATGGGTTTCCTTGGGCTTTTTTTCCCCTGGGGGGGGGGGGTTGGTGGTGCAGGCTCCTGTTACCCAGGCTGCCTTCAAACATATTTACACAAAACAAAGGAAGGGAAAGGAAAGGAAAGAACTAATGTGCTATAGTGGCTTATGCCTGTAGTCCCTGAATTTGAGATGCTGAGAGAGGAGGATTGCTGTGAGTTGAGGCTAATCTGGGCTATAGGAGACCTTGTCTTTTTTTTTTTTTTTTTAAAGATTTATTTATTTATTATATGTTAGTACACTGTAGCTGTCTTCAGACACTCCAGAAGAGGGCATCAGATTTCATTAGGGATGGTTGTGAGCCACCATGTGGTTGCTGGGATTTGAACTCGGGACCTTCGGAAGAGCAGTCGGCACTCTTAACCACAGAGCCATCTCGCCAGCCCCGAGACCTTGTCTTTTTAAAAAAAAAAAGAAGAAGAAGAAGAAGAAGAATTAGTAATGAATTCCCTTGGGGGTCGAGTTTATTATTTCTTTGCTCCTTGTCCCTATTCATATTCAACAAATATTTTTCTGGCTTTTAGCACTCAGAACCCGGCCTAGACCCAAGGCTCTCTGGATAAGGTCCAGGTAAACTGCCCGGAGGACACTTCTGTTCTCCGGAAGCTTTCGATGGAGGCCTCAGGAAAAAGCAGACAAGAAAACGCTAGCGGCTGGCAACAAAGGCGAGATAATTACCACCTCTAAAGAATGGGCTACTGAGTCAGAGAGGACTTCTGGTTTCCCAAAATAGGCCAGAGTCTGTCTGTTCTCTTGGTTTGCCTCTGGTAGGTCAAGAGTCAGGAGTTTAAAAGGCTTCAGGTAAGAAATGTTCCTTCCATTTTCCCTGTCCATCCCCAGGCTCTGTTCCTGGAGACGAACGGTTCCATTTTGCAAGAATCCTTTCCAAGAGATTCTAATCAGATCTGAGTGAAGAGCCTGTCTCTGTATTCTCTTCACTGAAGACATACCTGCCCCATGCATAGCCTGTTCGTTGTCGACAGACATCATCTCCAAGGTAGATCTGAGAACATTTTAAATCCATCCGTGGATGGACAGAGTTTAGGGTAGGGGTGAGGAACAGGTTGGGAAAGGCTGCCATAAGGGGCAGAGCTTGGGAGAGAAGGAAGCAGGGGCCAGGCGTGCAGGATCTTGCAGGCCCCTTGTAAAAGGTACTTGCAATTTACTCTAAGCAAAGGCCACTGGGTGTGTTTCTAGGGGACCATCATGATTTGACTTGCAGTTTTCAAAGATCAGTTTCAAAAATCTTCAGTGGGGGTCAGCAGGAGACACCAGGCAGGAAGCAAGTGAGACACTGACGCAGAAAGAGGGGACAGGGGATGGTTCAGTCAGTCACAGCTCTGTCACAAAAGCATGAAGACCTGAGTTCAGACCTCCATGTAAACAAAGTCAAGAGTTGAAGCACACACTGTGACTCCAGAACTGGGGACATAGAGACCAAGGATGACGTGAAAGAAAAACAAAGGATAGTATGGGAGAGTGGTGTTTTGTGGCTAGAATCCCAACACTTGGGAAACTGAGGCAGGAAGATTGCCAGGAGTTTAAAAAAAGTTCAAAAACAGTAAGTTTGAGGCTAACCTGAGCCACAGAGTGAAACCTTTCTGTCTCTCTGTCTCTGTCTCTGTCTCTGTCTCTCTCTCTCTCTCTCTCACACACACACACATACACACACATACACACGCGAGATGGAGAAAGATGGGGAGGGAAGGAAAAAGAGAAGGATGGATCTAGGAAATAGAAAATAGAATTTGACAAAATATATGTCCTGAGTAAGGAAAGCAAAAATTTGAGCCTTTGGACCCTGAAAAATGGAGAAGTTGGGTTTTTTTTGTGGGTCACAGCATTCATAACTTACTTTAGAATAGTTCAGGGGGCTGAAGAGATCATTCAAAGGATAAGAACACTGGCTGCTCCTGCAAATGATTCAGTTCCCAGCACCTTGATGACTCACAACTGTGTGCCCTCTTCTGGCTTCTGTGGGCACTGCAGACACATCGTGCATATAGAGACAGGCAAAATGCTGGGCTACATGAAATAATTAAAACAAACAATGGACATGGTGGTGCATGCCTTTGATCCCTGTACTCAGGATGTGAGTGTACCTCTGAGTTTGAAGCAGCCTAATCTACAAGGTGAGTTCCAAGACAGCCAAGGCAATACAGAGAGATGGTTTTGAAAAACAGTGAACTGAGCTGGGCCTGGTACTCAGGAGGTGGGTCTCTATGCCTCTGAGGCCGGCCTGGGCTACAAAGTGAGTTCTAGGACAGTCAGGGCTATTACACAGAGAAACCCTGTCTCAAAAACAAAACAAAAAAACAATACTTCAGTACCTTTGGGGTGACCCACCCCTACAATTCTATCCAATCTGTATACCAAAACAGGAGGATGGCTCCAAGTTCAAAAACTTGCCTACTCTACATAGTGAGTTTCAGGACAGTCAAGGGTACAAGTGAGACACTGACGCAGAAACAGGGGACAGGGGATGGTTCAGTTAGTCACAGCTCTGTCACAGAAGCATGAAGACCTGAGTTCAGACCTCCATGTAAACAAAGTCAAGAGTTGAAGCACACACTGTGACTCCAAAACTGGGGACATAGAAACCTATAGACTCTCGGGGGCTGACTGGCCAGCCCAGACTCACTGAAAGACCTTGCCAAAAAAAAAAAAAAAAAAAAAAAAAAAAAAAAAGCAGAGAGAGATTGAGGAAGACATCAACTCCTGGCTTCCACATGCTCACACATGTGCACAGGCACTGACATGAACTTGACATAAATTCTCTCTCTCATATACCCCCCTAATAGCCAAAGGCCAACTCTAATTCCTACAGCTTGGCCCACAGACCCAAAAAACAGTACCACTTGGGAACACGTTAGCCCAGAGTTCTGGAGTCAGACAACTCTAGAGATGGGCCCCAGGATACATGCATGGAGTGACAACCCCCATCACATACCCTACCACCCACCACCATGATAGCTGCAGCTTCAGCCGCAACTTTTGGGGATGCTTGCTCAAGGGCTACAAAGTTGCACAGTACAGGGATAACTAACTAACTACTAATAGAAAGGGCAACCGCTTCCTTGAGACAGAAACCCAAGCAGATTTCAGGGCACCCCAAAGACAGTGAAGAGTTGGAGGTTCTCAGGCAGGGAGCCTTATCAGAGCCGAAGAACAATACAGGGCTTGCCTGGATCGGCTTTGTAGGTGTGGCTCCTGGAGCCCCTGGGGGGAAAAAACAAGCCTTATCTTGAAGAGAGGAAGTTTGAAGCAAACAATTAGATTCAGGCCCTGAAGTAGGGAACTGAGTGAGTAAGAGTAATAAGGAAAGGAGTTGTTTTCCTTTTTGCACTTATTTGTTATTTATTTCAGGAATATATGTGCACAGCGAACGAATTGTGGGCACTGCCTCTTCCAGTTTGACAGCAAGTGTCTTTTACCTTCTCAGCCACCTGAGAACCCAGAAGAGTTGCTTTTCAAAGCTGAGCTCTGACTAATAATAAAACTAGAAACAACAACGATAATAATAAACCATGTATGTGGTGGCTCCCTGGAAGAATAGATTTAAAGGAGTGGGTCTTTCATAGGCAAACCAGCATAGGGGAGAGAGATGAGGCAAACTGCATGGGGAGGTTGAGTCACAGTAGAATGCCCATGACGCTGAAGACCACACCAAGTCACTGGGACCCACACGGTCCCATGCAGAACTGTTTCCATCATATAACTGACCTCATAACAGGTCTGACAAGCCCATCTAAGGTCAGAAAAGGAACTGGTAGGAACCTCCTGCCCCAGTCCACATATGCCAAGCCTCCTGGAAGGCTGAAGTTGAGAAGTCAGTTCTAGAATTCAAGGCCAGGTTTGCTATTCAAGCCCCACCCAAAAAGGCTGCAGGCATGGCGCTTACTTAGCATTCAGAAGGTCCTGCATGCATTCCCAGCAAACGGAAAAAACAAAACCAAAACAAAACAAAACAAACAAACAAAAAAAAAAACCGATTCTTTCCATTCCAGTTCACCCAGAAGCTGGGAGCTGGGAGGGGCTGGGAGATGCTCAGCTTGCTCTTGCAGGGTACTCTGGTTCTTTTCCTAGCAAGCACATGAGGGCTCACAACCATCTGTGAGCCTCCACCAGCACCAGCCATGCACACGGTGCACAGACATACATATAAGCAAAAACACTCAAATGCATACAATAATATGAATAAATCTTAAAAAGAAGCCGGGCATGGTGGCACACACCTTTAATCCCAGCACTCAGGAGGCAGAGGCAGGTGGATTTCTGAGTTTGAGGTCAGACTGGTCTACAAAGTGAGTTCCAGGACAGCCAGAGCTACACAGAGAAACCCTGTCTCAAAAAAGCAAACAAACAAACAAAAATCTTAAAAAGATTTAGAGCCGGGCGTGGTAGCGCACACCTTTAATCCCAGCACTGGGGAGGCAGAGGCAGGCAGATTTCTGAGTTCAAGGCCAGCCTGGTCTACAAATTGAGCTCCAGGACAGCCAGGGCTATACAGGGAAACCCTGTCTCGAAGAAAAAAAAAAAAAAAAGATTTAGAAAAATGTAAATAAGAGCTCAGTAGATTGTTGGTCCAGCATGCACAAAGCCTTATAGTCCATCCCAGCTCCAATAAAGCCCAGGGTTCCTTTAATCCCAGCTCTCAGGAGACAGAGGCAGGCAGGGGGATTTTTATGAGTTCAAGACCAATCTGGTCTATATAGGATTCTAGGCTAGCCAGGGCTACTTATTGAGACCCTGTCTCAAACAAACAAACAAATGAAGAATGGTGGGTGTATTAGTTCTATAGAGTCACAGAACTTACGGAATGTCTCTATATATTAAGGGGATTTGTTGTAATGACTTATAGTCTGCAGTCCAACTAACCCAACAATGGGCAGCTGTGAACAGGAAGTCCAGGAGTCTAGTAGTAGCTCGGTCCCACGGGGCTAGTAGTTTCAGCTGGTCTTCTGTGTAAGCTGGAATCCTCAAGTAGTGGGTTCCAACGGATGTGCCGGCAAGTAAGTGTGAGCAGGTGAAGTAGAGTGAGTCTTCCATGGGCTGGAGAGAAGAGTGAGTCTTTCTTCTTCCAATGTCCTTAAGTAGGACTTCAGCAGAAGGTATGGCCCAGATTAAGGGTGTGTACCACCATGCCTGGATTTGGAACTTGTTCTGTCCTGGGCTGGCTTTAAATTCAGAGGGCTGCTTGCCTGGGATTAAAACTGTCTCCTGGGATTAAAGGTGTGTATACTACCTTGCCCGGGCCTAAGCTTTTCTTTCTTTATTTCTTTCTTTCTTTCTTTCTTTCTTTCTTTCTTTCTTTCTTTCTTTCTTTCTTTCTTTCTTTTTTTTTTGGTTTTTCGAGACAGGGTTTCTCTGTGTAGCCCTGGCGGTTTTCATGTCCACTATGCCTCAAGATTCAGTCAGAAGCCTGTGTCTTCCAGCCTCAAGATCTGGGTTGCAGGTGTACCCTCTATTTCAGATTGAAGTTCATTCCAGATGTAGTCAAGTTGACAACCAGGGATAGCCCTCAGGTGGTATATATCAATACCTGTAGCTTTGGGGAGGTGAAGGCAGGAAATTCAAGGTCACAAGGCACAATGTTGCATGCCTTTAATCCCAGCACTCAGGAGGCAGAGGCAAACAGACCTCTGGAAATCTGAGGCCAGCCCTGTTGACATAGTTAATTCCAGTTGAGCCAGAGCTACATAGAGACACAGTATCAAATAAACAAACAAAAAACCTGGGCCTGGCTGTGATCCAAGAAAATTGTTTTACATGGAAACAGGTAGTACCAGCCCAAATGAGAAGATAATTCCACAAAATTCCACCTGTACAATGGAATACTACCCAGCAACCCAAAGGATTATAGCTACAGCTACAGCTACAGAGACGATCTGGATGAATCTCTTGGCAACCCCGTTGGGGGATAGGAGGTGGGGGTAGTACTCAAAGGTTACACACATGGGATAGGGTATGTTCTGTGATAGAGCATGACTTTAGCATGAAGGAGGCCCAAGGTTTAACCCATAGCAGGACCCACACATAAAGGCCACACACTGGGTTTCCAGTGATATGAACTGCTCTTTCCTTGGTTTGGGTGAGATTGTTGTTGTTGTTGCTTGCTTTAGGGGTTTTTTTGTCCTTGTTTTTGTTGTTTGAGACAGGGTTTCTCCATGTAGACCAGGTTGGCCCTGAATTCACAGATTCACAGAGATCCATCTGCCTCTCCCTCTAAGTGCCAGGACTAAAGGTGTACGCCATCACTGTCTTGGCTTTATGAGTCAGGGTCTCTTACTTGATGTGTAGACAAGGATAACCTTGAAAGTCTGATCTTCTGTCTTCCACCTCCCCAGTGGTGGGATTACTGGAATCCATCACATGCCTAGACTTGGTTGTTTTGTTTGAAGATAGGCTCATGCTACTTAGCTAGGCTGGTCTCAAATGCACAGTGGGTCTCCTTTATCAGCGCCTTCTTCTTTTCTTCTTCTTCCTCTTCTTCTTTTTTTTTTTTTTTTTTGTTTTTCGAGACAGGGTTTTTCTGTATAGCCCTGGCTGTCCTGGAACTCACTCTGTAGACCAGGCTGGCCTCAAACTCAGAAATCCACCTGCCTCTGCCTCCTGAGTGCTGGGATTAAAGGCTTGCGCCACCCTGCCCAGCTCTTTATCAGCCTTCTAAATGTTCATATTGCAGGCATGTGACACCATGCCCAGCTGCTTAGTGTGCGTGCATGCACATGTGTGCAGGTGTGGGTATGATATGTACATGTATGTGTATGAGTATCTGTTGTTTGTTGGAGGGGTTATTTTGATCATTTTTATTGGATATTTTCTTTATTTACATTTCAAATGTTTTCCCCTTTCCAGGTCCCCCCTGTGGAAACGCTCCATCCCATCCATCCCTCCTTTATTTTGATGTTTATTAAATGTACATATTCACCTTACCTCCCAATATCAGCGCTTCCCCCCCCATTCCTTCCTCTCTTTTTTTTGAGAAGGGGGAGTTCCCTCTAAGTCTCACCCCCTCCCAATTACTCCTCAAGCCCTACTACCCAGCACCACCCCCACCACCCCCTTCTCACCCCACCACCCTGGGCTCATCAGTCACTGCAGGACTAAACTCATCCTCTCCCACTGAGGCCAAAGTGGCCCAGTTAGGGAAACAGAATCCACAGGCAGCCAGACAGCAGAGTGAGGGACAGCCCCTGCCCCTGTTGTTGGGGGATTCCCATGAAGAGCAAACTACTCATCCACTAGGCATGTGCTGGGGATGTAGGTCCGGTCCACGCGTGCATCTTGGTTGTTGGATTTGGTTGGTTGTTGGTTGGTTGGTTGGTTGGTTTTGTTTTAAAGACAGAGGTTTCATAACATCCCAAGCTAGCCCCACACTTTTATTACATAGGTGGCCTGGAGCGTCTCACCCTCCTTACCTCTGACTTCCAAATGCTAAGATTATGGGTGTGTGTGTGCCACCCACCTGGTCTCAAAAGCTCTCTCTGTTTGTGGCTGGGCTGTAGCAAGCTGGTTGAGCGAGCTTGGGGAGCCCTGGGTTTTATCCCCAACGCCAGCCTCAGCACCACAGGTACCAGGTGTTGGTAGTACCCTGCTCTGGAGGCAGAGGAATGGGCTCTGTTCAAAGGCCTATCTGGGATATATGAAAACCTATCTCAAGTTTTTTTTTTTTTCAACTAAAAGAAAAACAGGTTGGTTGTCATTCCGTAGTAGAACATTTGTCTAGCGTGGCCGAGTCCCTGGGTTCAATGTCCAGTAATATACGTACACTGGTAACGAGCTGTATTTGACTTAGTCAAATCCAGAATACACATAGGTATAATTTAGCTCACACTCATGTGCTCTCCCTCCCTCTCTCTGTCTTTCCCACCATCTTCCCCTTCTTCTCCTCCCCCTTTCCCTCTCAGCACTGAGAACAGAACCCAGGGTCTCTTTCTCAGCTAGGCAAACAACCTGCTACTGAGCCCTGGCCTGAAACCTGCCTTTAGGACTTTTATGTTCCTTTTGAGACAGGGTTTCATTATGTAGCCCTGGCTGACCTGGACCTTACTATGTAGACCAGGCTGGCCAAACTCTTACAGATCCACCTGCCTCTACCTCAAGGCACTAGGATTAAAGACAGGAACCAACTTTCCCTGCCCTGCCTTTGGGACTTTTAACATGGCCTCAAATAACCGTGTTAATGTTTATTTAATTTTTTTTTCTAGCCGGATGTAGTGGCATATAACTTTAACTCCAGCACTTGGGAGGCAGAGGCAGGTAGGCCTCAAAGTTAGAGACCAGCTCTACAGATCTACAGAGTTCTAAGACAGCTAGATCTCCACACAGAAACCCTGTTTGCCTCAAATTTATATATATTATATATATATATACATATATATATATATGTATATATATATATATATACACACACACACACACAAACATATATATACATACACACACACATATATACATGTATATGTGTGTGTGTGTGTGTGTGTGTGTGTGTGTGTGTGTGTGTATATTTCAAATCAACTCACCTTTTGGCTTAAAATGTACTAGTACTAATACATACTGGTAACTTCAGCATTTAGAGGGCAAAGGCAAGAGGGAAGATAACACCAAGACTCTATCTCACAACATCAACAATGAACAAAAATTACAAAGACTTAGCAGTAAAGAGCACTTGTTGCTCATGCGCAGCCTGCAGTTCAGTGCCAATGCAGCACAGAAGTACCCACTGTGGCATGGAAGTATCCACGTGGCAACTCACAACTGCCTCTAACTCCTGTTCCAGGTAATGTACATAGACACACATGCAGGCAAAATACACATACACCTAATATAAAATAAATAAATCCAAAACTAAAGGAAGAGAGAGGAAGAGGCTGGAGCAGAGGTGCAAGTAGGTGGACTGCCATAGATATGAGTCAATCCTGATCTATATAGCTGATTTCAGGCCAATCGGGGCTACATAGTGAGAGCTAGCTGTCTTAGGAAAACAGAAGAAATGAACCTTCAATCGTCGTCTCCCTGGAGGCCGAGACAATGTCCAGAAGCACTCTGACCTCTTGCTGTCCAGAGGGAGACCTGGAAATGCACATAGACCTTCCTGAAGCCAGAATGTACACTTTACACAGATTCTCCGGGGTGACTCAGAAACAAGTTGCCTCTGCGAATCAGGAGTAAATGACTAAACATAGAGAACAAGCATTGCCCTCCTATAGGGATCGATGACAGAACCAATGGAGAGCCAAACAACTTGGCTGCCCAGCCGCAAAGCATGGTGAGATTGGCAGGTGTCCATCTGGTTCCTCAAAATCAAAGCTGGTGGTGGTATGTGGTTTTCACAGTTCTCTCTCTCTCTCTCTCTCTCTCTCTCTCTCTCTCTCTCTCTCTCTCTCTCTCTCTCTCCCTCCCCTCCTCCTCTCTCCCTCTTCCTCCCCGCCCCAATTTTACATATTTTGTTCAAGTCTTCAGAGGTGGCCCTATGAATGCCTTGGTGTGTACACGCGCAGGTCAGGACAACTGGCTCTTCAGGCTTCAGCTCTGTCCTTCCACCTTGTGGACCCCAGGATAGAACTCCTTGTTGGCTGCTGGGAACTGAACCTGGGTCTTCTGCAAGAGCCACAAGCCACTGAGCCTTATCTACTTTCCAGACCTTTACCTACTCTTCCCCCCCCCCCCCAGACCTAGCCTTACTATGTAACTCTGGCTATCCTGGAATTCACCATGTAAACCAGTCTAGCCTTGATCTCACAGAGATCCAGCAGCCTCTGCGTCTGCCTCCCGATCACCACTACCCTCAGCTCCTTCATCTACATTCTTATCTGTTTGGATCAGAAAAAAGACCCCACTTTTGGGTTCAAAGGGACAAGATAAGCTTTGGCTAGTCAGAGTCTTATACTCCTCTTTGGTGTACTGATCGTTCCAGAGAAGTGCTTGTGTTTTTGCTTTGTTGATTGGGTTTTGTTTGAGATGAGGTTTCGTGTATGTCAGGCGGCCCTCAAACTGCAGATACATCTGAGGGTGAGTTTGAACTTCTGATTCTCCTGCATGCCAGTAATGAGCCGAGCCACACCCGATTTCCCTGGGGCTGGGGCTTGAGCCCAGGGCTTCAAGCTTGCTAGGCAAGCTCTCTACAGACTCAAGTGAGGATCTGAGGCTCCGCTCTGTTTGTGTTGTTTAGCCTGAGATGAAGTCTCAGCCTGGAGTTACTCTGAACTCGATATCCCCGAGATTACGGATCAGCCGCCCACCGGAATTTCTGAGCTAAGCATGCGGGTACATTTCTCCTTAACGATGTTTCTGCTTCCTTGTGTTCTGTTATTCACGAGTGAACGGCGTGACATTTATACGATAGATATAAGTTGAGGGATATAAAGCTAGTTGCGTTCTAGGCCATCAAGATGGCACAGAGGGTGGACCTGTTTGCCAAGCAGCCTGACCACCTGAGTTTGATCTGAGAAGTCCCACAGTACAAAGAGGGGTCCGCATACCATGGCAGGAGCTTGCCTGCCCTGTCACCCATAGTAATAACAAATACAATTCAATTTTAAAGTTTCAAGAGTCATCGTTTCAGCACTCGGAAAGCTGAGGCAGGAGGCTTACTTGAAGGTCAGGAAAAGAAAAGGGAAAGTAGGCCTGGGGAAGTAGCTAGGTTAGGAGCCTATCAGCAACCACACCCTAGGACCGGGTGTGACCGAGAAAGCCAGCGTTCCTCGCTCCAGGGAGGCACGGGCGAGGTCAGGAATTCAGGGTATTCCTTAGTTACACAGCTAGTTTAAGGCCAGCCTTGTGACCCTAGCCCAAGGAAACAAAAAGAAGAAAGAAAGAAAGAAAGAAAGGAAGGAAGGAAGGAAGGAAGGAAGGAAGGAGAAAAGGAGATGGAGGAAAGGAGGGAGAGGGAAAAGGGAAAGAGAAAGTTAAAACCAGAGACCAGAGCTGGTGAGAAGCCCCAGAGATAAATAGAGATGCTCACTCACTCTCAATCTGAGATCCCTCCCTTGGACCTATAAAGTGTTGGGAAGACCTAATTCATGAATGTTAGTCCTTTGCCAGTTCCACTTACACACACACACACACACACACACACACACACACACAGGCAAATAGCTAATTGACTAAATAAATAGAAGCAACTGCCAGAGAGATAGAGAGATCCTGGGCGGGGAGGAAGCCAGGGAGAGAGTGCTTCCCTCCTGGAGTTCTAGCTAATAGCTGACATTCATTGCCTGCAGGCAGGTCACATGCTGCCCGTGACTAACCCTGGGGCTAAGGAAATGCTGTCCACTGATGACTCAACTAACCGGAAGCCAAGTTTGGGAGTGTTTGG
This sequence comes from Mus musculus, assembly GCF_000001635.26. Taxonomy (NCBI): domain Eukaryota; kingdom Metazoa; phylum Chordata; class Mammalia; order Rodentia; family Muridae; genus Mus; species Mus musculus. The sequence goes on along the minus strand of NC_000068.7, from coordinate 165,968,961 downwards.
TCAGTTTAGCTGTCCTCAAAGAACCATGGGTTGTGAGGCCCTATCCCCAGCATCACATACACACACTAGACACACACCAGACACACACTCACAAGCAACCCCCACAAAGACACCTCCACATACCCCCACACCCATACACACACCTCACATACCCCACAGATAGGAAACACACACACACACACAAACTACATACCCCATAGACATACAACACATACGCACCGGACACACAAACTCACACACATACAGCCCTCTCACACAAACCACACAGGCACCCGTATACTCCATACACACCCCCCACATTCATACAAACACACGAGACACACACCTCACATATCCCAGATAGCTCACACACAAGTTCACACACAAGCCAGATACACCACACATACAAACACACAATTACATACAAACCACACACCCCAAACACGCCACACACACACAATAATTTAGGAGTCGGAGTTTTGTTCTGTTCCATAAGTGGTGCTTGGACTGAGTACAGATAACATGAGCTTTGTCCTGGACGAGGAAACCATGTGACTTTTGGTGACTACAAGAAAAGGCATACGGTTGGTGGGCTTCCTGGTACAGCTTTCTTTAGCGCAGGGAAAGCCTGGCTTTCATTTCAACACTGTAAAAAAAGATACAGGAGCTGGGTGTGGTATTGCCTCCTTTAATCTCAGCACTAGGGAGGCAGAGGCAAGGGGATCTCTGGGACTTTAAGGCCAGCCTGATCTACATAAATTCTGGGAATACCTAGAGAGACTCTGTCTCAAAAAAAAAAAAAAAAAGTGGCTCTCAGCTGCTTGACCAATGAGACTCCAGGTGCTTGATAGGTCATCTTGGGAGAACTGGAGTGTCCCCCTCCTCCTCCCCCTCCCCCCTAGAGCCTTCTATCAGAGCCTTGCAGCAAGTAAAGCCCTCACTTCAGCCTTTACATAATAGGCATTTATCTCTTCCTCAAGTTGCCAGCCAGCCAGCAGCCAGTTGATTGACAGCCCTCCTCTGTCCCTGGGGGCCTCTTCGTTGTTGTTTGCTTTGAGTGGTGGCAGGGGAGGAGAGAGGAGGAGGCAGTAGGCCCCAGATTTCTGGCACACACACCAAAGGAGCTTTTGTTTAGCAGGGCAAGACACTGGGCAGTGTCTCCTTCCAGGATGCCACAGGCCTCCAAAGTCTCCAAACTCCCCGATACAAAAGGGCTTCTTTTGTTTTTTAATTAGCTAGTAACGGGGTCTCATGGTGCAGTACAGGCTGGCCTCCCAAATGCCCAAATGCTTTGAGTTCAGTTTTCCTTTTTTTTTTTTCTTTTAGTCAAAGTCTGTATACGGCCCAGGCTGGCCTTGATCTTACAAGGCTACTCCTGCTTCAGCCTGCTAAGTGCTGGGATTAAAGCAGGAGGCACTATGTTTGTTTTGATGGCTTCTTGATTCTCTGCAGACTTGGATGCAGCAGAGAACAACAGCTTTCACCAGCATCCATGGAATCTGAAAGGGTTTGTGCTATCTGTCTGTCTGTCTCTGTCTGTCTCTGTCTCTCTCTCTCTGTCTCTCTCTCTCTCTCTCTCATGCTAAGAATAGAATCCAGGACCTAGAGAGATGACTCAACAGTTCAGAAAATGGGCTACTGTTCCAGAGGACCTGAGTTTGATTCCCAGGACTGACATGTCAGCACACAACTGTCTTTAACTTCAGTCCCAGGGGATCTGACGCCCTCTTCTGGCCTCTTTGGGCACCTGGCATACATGTGGTGCACATACATACAGGCAGGCAAAACACTTATTGATAGATTGACTGGGATTAAAGGCAGTGTATGCCACCAGTGCCCAGCCAAAACACTTTTTTTCCGAGACAGGGTCTCTCTGTGTAGCCCTGGCTGTCCTGGAACTCACTTTGTAGACCAGGCTGGCCTCGAACTCAGAAATCCACCTGCCTCTGCCTCCCGAGTGCTGGGATTAAAGGCGTGTGCCACCATGCCCGGCCAAAACACTTAAATCTTAATTAAAAAAGAAAACAAAGAAGCTGGGCAGTGGTGGCAAAGGCCTTTAATCCCACAGCCAGAGCTACACAGAGAAACCCAGTCTTGAAAGAAAAAAAAAGGAGAGGGGCTGGAGAGATGCTTAGTGGTTAAGAGCACTGTCTGCTCTTTCGGAACACCTAGGTTCAATTCCCAGCATCCAGGGGATCCAACACCCTCATATAGACATACACGCAGGCAAAACGCCACTGTATATAAAATAAAAATAAATTATTCAAAAAAAAAGTGAGGCTGGAGAGATGGCTCAGCAGTTAAGAGCACTGACTGCTCTTCCCGAGGTCCTGAATTCAAATCCCAGCAAACACATGGTGGCTCACAACCATCTGTAATGAGATCTGATGCCCTCTTCTGGTGTGTCTGAAGACAACTACAATGTACTTACATATAATAAATAAATCTTTAGGCCGGGCAGTGGTGGTGCACGCCTTTAATCCCAGCACTCGGGAGGCAGAGACAGGCAGATTTCTGAGTTCGAGGCCAGCCTGGTCTACAAAGTGAGTTCCAGGAGAGCCAGGGCTATACAGTATACAGAGAAACACTGTCTCGAAAAAACCAAATAAATAAATAAATAAATAAATAAATAGATCTTAAAAAAAAAAAAAAAAGTGGAGGCCAGGGCCCTGAAGCATGCTGGGAGCATGCTCTGCTACTGAACTTCACCTATATCGAGGGGTAAACTTGTACATCTCCACGACGACGTGATAGCCACTCATGTCACTACCCTAGTTAGCTCATGAACCTCATGAGATAATTTTTGTTTGTTGGATTGTTTTATGGGTTTTTTGTTTATTTATTTGTTTGTCTTGGTTTTGACACAGGGTCTCTTACAGTGTGGCCCTGTCTGACCTGAAACTTACTAGGTAGACCAGGCTGACCCCAAACTCCTGGAGATACCTCCCCATTACTGGGACTAAAGGTATAAGCACAGCCTGACTTAGTTGATAATTTCTCCCACTTTCTGTTTTTTGTTTGTTTGTTTAATGATTTGTTGAGTCAGGGTCTGGCTACTTAGTCTAGATTCCCACACCAAAATTCCCCTTCCCCCATCTTCTACGTCCTGATGGTCTAAGGCTGGACCACCAGCGCAGCTTTCTACTTTATTATTTCAGTAAGCTACCTGTGGTTTTGGGTAGAAGGGACTTGGGGGTAGGATAGTAAAGACCCTGAAGAGCTCCACTCATTCTGTGGAAATCTAGCAGCCTAAAAAACCAACAGAGCCTGGTGGTAGTGGCACAAGCCTTTAATCCCAGCACTTGGGAAACAGAGGCAGGAGGATCTCTGAGTTAGAGGCAAGCCTGGTCTAGGGAGTGAGTTCCAGGAAACCCTGTCCCAACAAAACTAAAGGAAAGAAAGAAAGAAAGAAAGAAAGAAAGGAAGGAAGGAAGGAAGGAAGGAAGGAAGGAAGGAAGGAAGGAAGGGAAAGAAAGAAGCAGAGAGATAATATATAGCTACAGTTTTCATCTAGCCTGTGGACCCTGGGTTCTGTCCACAGCACAGCCTCATGGGTGGGAATGCACACCAATAATCTCATTGCTTTGGAAGTGGAGGAAGGACAATATGAAGTTCAGGTGTAGCCTTGGCTACACATACAGTTCAGATCAGACTGGGCTACAAGAGCCTTGTCTCAGCCAGGTAGCGGTGGCATATGTCTTTAATCCTCTTTCAGTCCCAGAAGCAGAGGCAAGGAGATCTTTGAGTTCAAGGCCAGCTTGGTCTATAGAGTGAGTTCCGGGCCAGCTACACAGAGTAACCCTGTCTTGGGGGGAGGGGGTGGCGGGGGGTTGGGGGAGAGCCTTCTCAAAACAACAAGAAATTTAAGAAGTATGGTGATGTAAAGACCCAAGATGTCTTAGGCTCACATCATAGAATCGATCCAAATCTGGAGGAGGCATGGGGCCATAAATAAACAAAACAGACAAAGTTGCCTCATAGGCCACCTGCTATTGAAGCCCACCTTCACTCATGTGCTGTGTCCCAAGGTAAGTCCTGTCTCCCTCTGAGGACAGAATATAGACACTAGAATACAATAGGTGTCCAATAAATAGTGTTTCTTTTTTTGTTGTTGTTTTAGGAAAAGGTCTTACTTTGGAATTCCCTATGTAGTCCAGGCTAGTCTCGAACTTGTGACAATCATCCTACCCCAGTCTTCCAAGTGTTGGGATTACAGGCATGAGCCAGCACACCTAGCTAAGCAGTAAATAAACAAACCTCAGTATAGTATCCTTTATTAAGGGGGGGGGGGGGGGCAAGCCTGGTTGATCCTAAATCACAGCCATTTCTGAATTGGTTGTTTTGCTGTTTTCGCTAATTCCTAGCTGGAGCCGAGCAGTTGACAGGAACAGTGGGAATTGAAAGGCAGAGTTGTTTTTCCTGGCGTGTTAAGAAAGAACATAAAAGGAAGGGGGGTGGGGAGAGCATTTCATCACTCCCAGGACTTAAGGAAAAAAAAAAAAAAAAAAAAAGACCAAACGAGTCAATTAGCCTGTGAGGAAGGCTCTCCTGCCAGGGCGATCACTTTCCAAGGCGCCTAGTCAATGGCTGTGGACTTTCACCTGCTCCTTGTCACAGCCTTTAGATACATGTTACAGTGTGCAAACAACCCTTTCTCTCTCTGCCACTCATCTGAACCTGAACTTCCATTCCAGCTGCAAAGGAGCTTTGGCAGAAAGGCAGGGCTGGAAACCTCCACCTTCCTCGGGCAGGGCAGAGCCTCAGCTAGTTTGCACTGGACTTTGTCCCATTCCAACTCCTTCCCACTGGCATGTGGCATCTCAAACAGTTCCCCTGTCAGGGCCAGGGATAGAACTTGGTTTTTCTTTTCTGTGTTATGTAGCCATGGTTGGCTTTGAACTCACAGAGCTCTGGTTCCTGAGTGCTGGTGCTAAAGGTATGGACCACCAATGCAACACAAGGACTTCTTTTTTGTTCTTTGTTTTGTTTTGTCTTGTTTTTGTTTTGCGAGACGGGGTTTTTCTGTGTAGCCCTGGCTGTCGTGGAACTCACTCTGTAGACCAGGCTGGCCTCGAACTCAGAAATCTGCCTGCCTCTGCCTCCCAAGTGCTGGGATAAAAGGCATGTGCCACCACCACCCAGCAGGACTTGTTTTTGAGAAACCTGTTACTTACTACAATCAAGAGCATCTTCAGGCTGGTGAGATGGCTCAGTGGGTAAGAGCACCCGACTGTTCTTCCGAAGGTCCAGAGTTCAAATCCCACAATCGTGGAGACAGGAGTTCGAATCCCCAGTACCTCATAAATAGCAGGCAGGCATGGCAGCCGATCCCCAACCCACTCAGAGGCAGAGACAGGGGATCCCCAGAGCAAGCTGGTTAGCTAGACGAGCCAAAGCAGCAAGTTCTGGGTCCAGGTGAGAGACCCTGCCAAGTACACGAGAGAGAAAATAAATAAAAAAGATGCTTGAAGCATGGTGGGGTGGCACACGTCTTTAATCCCAGTACTCGGGAGGCAGAGGCAGGCAGATTTCTGAGTTCGAGGCCAGCCTGGTCTACAGAGTGAGTTCCAGAACAGCCAGGGCTATACAGAGAAACCCTGTCTCAAAAAACAAAAAAACAGAAGAAAAAAGAAAAAAAAAGATGCTTGCTGTCACCCTAGGACCTTTACATATGCACCCACACACGTGTGACACCACCCACCTACAGACACCAAAATACACATGCAAAAATTTAAGACATAAGAATAAAACAAACAAAAAAGTAATGTATTATTGTGACTGCTCAGCCAGAGGAGGTTTATGTTGCACAAGCCCAAGGGCCTCCGTTCAGTTCCTGGAACGCACACAATGAAAGGAGAGGACCTGGGACCAATTCTCAAAAGCTCTTCTCTGACCTCCACAGGCACACACATTATTATCTAAGACACCGGGTAGCCAGACATGGTGACATTGCAGTTAATCCCAGCACTCAGCGAGCGGAGGCAGATAGATCTGGCTTACATAGCAAGTTCCAGGACAGCCAGGAAAAAACCATGAAACCATGTCTGGAAAAACCAGAAATAGACAGAGAGAGAGAGAGAGAGAGAGAGAGAGAGAGAGAGAGAGAGAGAGAGAGAGAGAGAGAGAGAGAGAGAGATTAAATAAATAAACCAGTCATGGTAGCATATACCTTTAATCTCAAACTAGGGAAGCAGGGACAAATAGATCTCTGAGTTCAAGGCCACCCTGGTCTTCAAAGAGAGTTTCAGACCAACCAGGACTACATAGTGAGACCCTGTCTCAACAAACAAACAAACAAACAAACAAACAAAATGGTAGTCTAGCAGGATTCACCATGGCGTCAAATTCATTGGAGGCCAGCACAGAGTACATACTGAGCCCGAAGTCAACCTGAGCTACACAGAAAAATTATGTCACACACACCCCCACAGGAATGTACAGGTGCCTGCTGGACACTTCCTGCTTGTGCTGTGGTCTGTCGCCAAATCCAAGGACATGAGAACCTATGAGGATTATGCTGAAGGTCTCTGTACATTTCACAAGGAATGAACCCGCACTGTCATGGCCGCTGACATCTGTCCTGTTCTTGTCATCCTGGATGAGATAATGACACAGGAAGTGGAGGTGACCAGGATCTCCGGATGGTGGTGGCTCACACCTTTGAGCCCAGCAATCAGAAGGCAGAGGCAGGAGGATTTCTGAGTTCCAGGCCAGCCTGGTCTACAGAGTGAGTTCCAGGACAGCCAGGGCAGAAAAAAAAATCACCACTGGTTCCTTGACTCAGCTTGGTCTTGTGTCCCTAGAGCCTAAGCTTTGCCATGTGTGACACCCCTGTGTGTCCCAGAAGGGCTATGAGGTTCCCTGCCACAGTCCTTTCTGTTTCTCTGATGAAGTTTGCAGGCAGCGTGCACCAAACAACTTTGCTGTCTCTGTCCCCTGCTCTCCTGCTCCATCCTATACGGAGTACGTGGATCTAAGCTGACTGCAGAGGTCACATGATAGGATTCAACATGTCCTCCAGTAAGTGACCCATCAAGCCCTTGCTTTCTGTGTCATGTCCCCCTAGGTTGTGCCAGGGTGAGCTATGTTCTTGGGTTGAGTAGACAGGATGGCACCTCATATCACTTTGGCTTCACTTGACTTGATTTGTTGTTTGAGAAAGGGTCTCCTGTAGCCAAATCTGGCCTCAAATTCCCTAAGTACCCAAGGATGACTTTAAACTTATGATTCTCCTGTCCCCATCCCCAGAATGTTGGGATTAGGGTCACCAGTCACCCCCACAATTAGTTTATAAGATGCTGGAGATAGAACCCAGGGCTCAGCAGGCAGGCTACCGGAGCTCCACCCCGAGCCTTCTCTTCCCTCCTTGTTAGGTTTGTGATAGTAGAGGTTGAGTCTCTCACTTTGCACATGCTAAGCAAGTGCTCAAACAATGAGGCCTACCTATCTTCTGCCCTTGTGGTAAGATTAGGTCTCACTAGGTAGCCCAAGCTAGCCTTTGACTCCTGATCCTCCAGCCTCAGGCTTCAGAGTGCTAGGATTACAGTCATTTGCCACCACACCCAGTTCCCCGGAGCCTATTTTATGGTAAACAAATAAACACACACAAAACTCTGGGGGTTGCTCAAGAGATGGCTTGATGGTTAAGAGCAATAAAGGCTGCTCTCCCGGAGGACCTGGGTTCAGTCACCGGCACTCACAGTGTGAATCACAAACCATCACTCCAGTTCCATGGCCTCCACTACACTGCTTTGGACTCCTCAGGCACCAGGTACACATATAGTGCACATACATACATGCAGGCAACACACTTAGACACATAAAATCTAACAAAACCAGCTGGGTGGTAGTGGTGCACGCCTTTAATCCCAGCACTTGGGAGGCAGAGGCAGGCAGATTTCTGAGTTCCAGGACAGCCTGGTCTACAGAGTGAGTTCCAAGACAGCCAGAACTGCAAAGAGAAACCCTGTCTCGGAAAAAAAGAAATCTAACAAAAGCCCAATATTTTTAATGGGGCTGGGAGACACAGCATGTGGTGGTGTGCTTGCCTGGCCCACACAAATCCCATGCTTAAGCCCCAGCCCCACATAAACAGGATGTGGCGCTATGTGGCTGCCATCTCATTAAGAAGGGTGGCTACACAGTACGTTTGAGGCCAGCCTGAGCTACTTGAGACCCTGTCTGAAGACACAAAAAAAAAAAAAAAGTGGCTTAAGGGCTGGGAAGATGTCTCAGAGTTCAGGACCATACACTGATCTCCTCAAGAGAACCCAGATACACAGGTAGGTGGGCGAAAAGTTCACACACATAAAATAGTAATAAATTTGAAATGTTTTCTTTTCCAATATATAAGTCTTTTTTTTTTTTGTTTGTTTGTTTTTTTTTTTTTGGTTTTTGGTTTTTTGAGACAGGGTTTCTCTTTCTCTGTATAACTCTGGCTATCCTGGAACTCACTTTGTAGACCAGGCTGGCCTCGAACTCAGAAATCCACCTGCCTCTGCCTCCCGAGTGCTGGGATTAAAGGCGTGCGCCAACACGCCCGGCTTATAAGTCTTTTATTATCCGGAAAAAGTCCAAATTGTACTTGTGATCAGGATCTTGTTTTTGGAGCTGGGAAACTGAGGTCTCACTCATCAGTCTGCTGCCCGGTTCCCTTCTCAGACACATAGATGCCGTCCTAAAACTCTGATATCCTTGTTTCTAACTGTTGTGGCTTGCTGAATCTGAAACAAGTTCAACATGAAGTCCTTCAAGGGTTAACTCATCCTTCTGGGCTCGAGAAACAGAATGAGCAGAGCAGTACCTGTCCTCATCCGAACCCCACAGATGCACTTTTCACCCAAGAAATTTCAGATTTCAACCAAAGACCCATTCTCCTGAATAGCGACATTAATGGGGAAGTGAGCATACACAGACCTCATCTTGTAACGGAAGCCCAGTGTGACACCCTTGATCATGTTCTGAACATAACTGACAATGGTTCCGACAGTGGCCAGGTCCTTTCTGTTACCCCACCATTTGTCAACCCGGAGCCTTTTCTTTGTCTTTCCGAAAAGACTCAGCTCCACATTGATGTGATTGAAGTCCCTACGCAGAGTTCCCCTGGGGCCCTTCACAATGACTGTGTGCCCCTTCAGAGTGATGTCGACATTTTCTGGAATGTTGACAGTCTGATTGCTGAGAACGGTCTGCATCCTCGCAATAGATGGAGGAAAAAAAAAAAAAGCTTGAAATGTTCTCTTAAAAAGTGGCTTAAGGGCTGGAGAGATGGCTCAGCAGGTAAGAGCACTCGACTGCTCTTCCGAAGGTCCTGAGTTCAAATCCCAGCAACCACATGGTGGCTCACAACCATCCGTAATGAGATCTGACTCCCTCTTCTGGTGTGTCTGAAGACAGCTACAGTGTACTTACATATAATAAATAAATAAATCTTTAAAAAAAAAAAAAGGTGGCTTAATGGTACAGTGCTCACCTATCTTATTTGTTTGTTTTGTTTTTCTGTATAGCCCTGGCTGTCCTGGAACTCACTTTGTAGACTAGGCTGGCCTCGATCGAACTCAGAAATCTTCCTGCCTCTGCCACCCGAGTGCTGGCATTAAAGGCGTGCGCCACCACGCCCAGCTGATGCTAGTATTTTATGAAGGAAGAAAAAAGAAACCAGTAAATGGATATGCATGCATGTACTTCTATTCTTGGAGCCCAAAGGAGAGTAAGACAGGGAGATTTCTAACTCAAGGCCAGCATGAGCAACATAGTAAGATAAAAAAACCAAAACAGGCCAGTGACACGTGTCTTTAATCCCAGCTCTTGGAGGGCAGAGGCAGATGGACCTCTGTGAGTTTGAGGCTAGCCTGGTCTACAGAATTAGGACAGCCAGGGCTACACAGAAAAACATTGCCTCAGAAAAACAGAATAAAAGAAAAAATAAACAAAAACAAAACAATAATGCAGAGGTGAGGAGATATTTGTGAGTCCAAGGCCAGCCTGGTCTACACCTGGAATTCTAGGCCAGCCAGGGCTACAAAGTGAGACTCTGTCTCAAAAAAACCAACAAAACAGAAAGCCACTTCAAAAGCATCCAAACACTAAAAACCGGGACAAACGAGGTTTTGTTTTATTTTTCACATGAAGAAGCAGCAAGGAAGAAAAATAAATAAATAAATAGTTGGTTGTGTGGGTTTGAAAAGCCTATGGGAAAATAATTAACTAGTGGTTGGCACCCTCCTTTGAACAATGGCCCAGTCTCCAGATTGACGCACACAGTTTGGGGTCCAGCTATTGAAGCAGTCACTAGGGGTGGCTCTCAGTACTCTCCACACTGTAGCTCCTTGAGACTGGAGTCAGCCGAGCACCCCAATAGCCTTGGGAGGGTTGTGGCGAGTCGCACTGTCCTGGCTTCTGATTCTCTGAGAAATTGCAAGGGCTTAGCAGGATTGTGAATATTCTAATTAGGCATGTGTAATTTGATTTTGGAGCGGTGGAACTTGTGAGGTCTTTTGAACCTACACAGGAGAAAAAACAACTTAAGCCTTTGAAAATGAATGGACATATCAGTGGATTATGATGCACACAAGTCCCTCCAGCTTTGAGCCCTGCTCTGGGATATATCGGATGCCCAATAAATTAATAAAGTTGTTGATTTGAGTGGGAGTCCGTTGGACTCCAAAAAGAGGATGGGTTTCTCTGTCTTTCCACAAAGCCCAACTCTTTGATCACATCAAGGCCTCTGGCCACTGCTCTGCCTACAGTAGTTAACTCCATTCACTCAGTCTTTCACCATTCTTTGGAAAAGAATACTCCTCTTTCCTTCCTTCTCCCCCACCCCTTCTTTCCTTCTCTTTTTGATGCAGGATCCCCCTATGCAACCCTGGCTGGCATGAACTGACTGTGTAGACCAAGCTGCCCTTGAACTCACAGAGATCTGCCTGCCTCTGTCCCCTGGGTGCTGGGACTAAAGGTGTGTGCCCAGCCATGCCCAGCCACTTTTCTTTTTTTAGGATCTAACCCCTTCTGATCCAAGTGTGAAGTGCCACTTCCACTCTTAGTTCCAATCACCTCCCCTTGTCACGTTTGCAGAGAGACCTGGCCCAGACTGCCCAAACCCAATCTGCTTCTCTGCTCCTCCTCCTTCTATTAGACTCTCTCCCTGTCTCTCCCTCCCTTCTCCTCTTATTCTGCATAGTGTGTGTGTGTGTGTCTGTGTGTATACAAAAGGGTTATTCACTGAACCCGAAGCAGCTCACCTGTTAGGCTAGACTAACCAGCTTGTGAACCCCCAGAGCCTCCTTGTGCCTGCCTCCCCCAGTGATGAGATTTCACATGTACTCTACAACCAGTTTTTTTTTTCTTCCCCATGAGTCCCGTGATCTGAACACAGACAGGTCTTCGTGTTACCAGGGAGCTTGGGGCCTCCTTTCATAGGTTCTTAGTCCCCTTGATGCAAATTTTTAAAAAGAATTTGGAAGGACTTAAGGACCAGCATGTAGAGTCCAGGAGAGTTTGGAGGAGAGGCAGGCTGCAAAGCTCGGCAGCTGCCAGGAGGAAGTAGGTGGAAAGGGAGAGGAGAGAAAGCCACATCTTTAAAATTACAGTCCAAGAAGGCGCAGGCTCCGAGATGGAGGCAAGCAAACAGCTGTGTGGCAGAAGTGGGGTCTTCAGAAAAAGAGTGAAAATGTCCAGAGGGTCACGAAAGGAGATACGTACTCAGAAAGGGAGAGGAGCCGGGTGCAGTGGTGCTCACCTTCTGTCCGCAGGAGGCAGGACAGGTTCTCTATGATTTTAAAGCCAACCTGGTCTGCATAATAGAATTCCAAGCCAGACTACATAGTAAGACCCCGTGACCTAGAATTTCTGACATTCTCGGCTCTGGTTCTAGTGTGCTAGGATCCTGGTTGTGTGCTACTTCTTCCTCCTCCTCCTCCTCTTCCTCCTCCTCCTCTTGTCTCCTCTTCTGTCTCCTCTTCCTTCTCCTCCTCTTCCTCCTCTTGCTCCTCCTTTCCCTCCTCCTTCTTTATTCCAAACAGGTTGGGGCTATGCTGTTCAGGCTGGCTTAGAACTCACTATGTAGCCCACGCTAGACTTGAATCTGCTATGAACCTTCTGCCTCAGCTTCTCCTGCCCACTCCCTACTCCCATCTTCGCTATGTAATCCTAGACTGATCTCAAGCTGGTGACCCTCGCTCTTCCTGGTGCTGGGATTACAGGTGTGTGCCAGCACATCCCATGGGTGCTCGTTTCTTCATGTGTTGGGCAAATCCTAGAAGTAGAATTGTTGGGTCAGAAGGAAATCTCATTTGTCATTTTGACAGAATTTGTCACATCAACTCCAGGATGATCACATCAATTTACATATCTTCCTGCCAGCCGAGAAAGAAAGCGAGTGCTTCTCAGAACAGGCGCTGGCTGGCTGCTATCAGACCTTGTGATCTTTGTCAAACTGGTTAAAATAATATGCCGCCATAATTTTCATTTTCCTCTCTCGCTCAGTGTGAGCAGATTGGTTCCCTAGAGCTCAGATGACAGATGATCTCAAACCTGGTGACTTTAAACCACAGAAATGAGTCCTTTTGCCGTTCTGAAGACAAAAGACAGAAATGAAGGTTTCTGCAGAACTGGGTTGCTTCGAACTCTCTGGGGAGAGGTACTCCAGCCCACCTCTGTCTCTGGGGTTTGCTAGAAATGCTGGGTGTATTGATTCCTCAACCTCACCCCACCCCCACCAGGGCTTTTCCTCTGTCTTCCCCAGGCCTCTCTCCTGTGTGTCTATGACTCTGAATTTTATCTTGATCTCACTTTGCAGCCCAAGCTACTTTTTAAAAAAATTATTTATTTATTCTATGTAAGTACACTGTAGCTGTCTTCACACACTACATAAGAGGGAGTCAGATCTTGCTACGGATGGCTGTGAGCCACCATATGGTTGCTGGGATTTGAACTCAGGACCTTCAGAAGCTTCTCTTTAATCCCAGCACTCGGGAGGCAGAGGCAGGCGGATTTCTGAGTTCGAGGCCAGCCTGGTCTACAGCGTGAGTTCCAGGACAGCCAGGGCTATACAGAGAAACCCTGTCTGGAAAAGCCAAAAATAAAAAAAAAAAAAAGAAAAGAAAGAAAGGAAGGAAGGAAGGAAGGAAGGGAGAGAGAGAGAGAGAGAGAGAGAGAGAGAGAGAGAGAGAGAGAGAGAGAGAGAGAGAGAGAGAAAGAAAGAAAGAAAAAGAAAAGTTAGAAGAAAGAGTCCCGAGAGTCAAGGAAGGCTCCGAGAAGGAGGCTTTGGTTTCCTGGCCTTCCTCTGTACATATGTGTACATATGTGTGGCTGTGCGTTTGTGCACATGTGTGCTTTCCTGTGCAAGGTCAGAAGGTGTCAGAAGTCCTGGAACTGGAGCTGGAGTGAGCCACCCAAAGGGCCCGTTGACTTCGAAGAGATTTGCCCATCTCTGCCTTCCCCACGGTATAATTACAGGCTTGAGTCACAGAACATGCTCAGGGCATGGCGGCAAAGGCAAGAGGGTCTGAGTCGAAGGCCTTCCTCAGCTCAGAATGGGGAGTTTAAGAGGAATCTAGGCTACAGGAGACTCTTTTCTCAAAACAAATGGAAGAAGACAGTTTTCTTTCTTCTCTCTTTCTCCAGTAGATTTTAAAATATTAGGCACTGGGCTAGGAAGATGGCTAAGTGTGTAAAGTTCTTGCTGCTGAACCTGGCGGGCTGAGTTCAGTCCCTAGGACCCACACTGTAGGAGAGAACTGACTTCCACGCGTTTTCCGAGCGCTCCATGAACACTGTAGTGTGTGCGTGCGAAAACACAAGCAGATAAATTAATAAAGTGTGAAAGAATAAGCGTTAAATATATACCACTCAGTGTGCAATCTAAACAGCTTATCTAAGCAGCTGCGCCCCGACCGCGCCTTCTTCTCCCCGTGCTCCACTTCCGCACCCCTCTAACTTTAACCCCGGTCACTGTCTCGGCGCCGGAAGATGAAGTAGCCATAAATAACTCTTCTGTGAATTCTTCCACAGGAAGTTCAGCCTGATCTGATCCTGCTTGTCAGCGATGAAGAGAAAACAAACTGCCAGGAGGCCCACCCCAGGGTTTCTCCGACGGAGAGGACTTGAGGAGGCCGTAACAGCTATGAGGACCCTTCAGTGTTACCGGAAAAATAAAACCGTGAAGGCTCGGAGGCTGAGCAGTGCTCCTGCCGGTTGGGAGAGAGATCCTGGTTTTGATACTAGAAAGCATAGTAAAATTGATAATTTGGTCTAGCAAAATGGCTCAGTGGTAAAGGTGCCCATTTACAACCCTGCTGGCCCAACCCGAGTTCGATCCCAGAGTCCCTAAAAGTGGAGCTCTGAGTTCTGTATGTATGTGTGTGTTCTCACTATGTAGCCCAGGCTGGCTTCAAACTTGCTATGTAGCAGAGGCTGACACAGCTCACAAAGTCTCTCTCTCTCCTCCTACCTCTACCTGTTGAGTCCTGGGCTTATAGTCAATCAGTTCTAGGTTTTGTACTGTGTTAGGAAGGAGGAAATAACAGAGGGAGACAAGCCAGGTGTTGTGGCGCACGCCTTTAATCCCAGCACTTGGGAGGCAGAGGCAGGTGGATTTCTGAGTTCAAGGCAAGCCTGGTCTACAGAGTGAGTTCTAGGACAGCCAGGGCTACACAGAGAAACCCTGTCTCGGAAAACAAACAAACAAACAAACAAACCAATAAACAAAAACCAGAGGGAGACAAACAGATGTTTCCCCAATCAACCTGTCATGGTGAAACCATGGCTCCCAAAACCAAGGAGTCCCGAAGACAAAGTCAACTGGTATTTAGTGGCTTGATGACTCTGTTAGTTAGCACTGTGCTAACTGGCCAGACTTTGTGACTCTAAATAAGTTACTAAACTTCTTGTGCCTCAGATTTCCCATCAGTAAGTGGGACAGTAATAATACTGTCTATATGACACATGATATGTTATACATAGCAAGCATCATATATGGAGTTCATATGTACATATGTAATAAAGCAGTAAATACACATGTGAAGTATCAGTGTGTACAGTGTATATACATGCAAATCATAAATCATACATCACAGGCCGGGCGTGGTGGCGCACGTCTTTAATCCCAGCACTCGGGAGGCAGAGGCAGGCGGATTTCTGAGTTCCAGGCCAGCCTGGTCTACAAAGTAAGGCCCAGGACAGCCAGGGCTATACAGAGAAACCCGGTCTCGAAAAACCAAAAAATCAATCAATCAATCAATCAATCAATCATACATCACATATAGTATCTAGGTGTGGTGGCTCATGCCTGTATCCCAGTTCTTAGGAGGCCGAGGCAGGAGAGTTGTCATGATTTCCAGGTGGGTGCTAG
This sequence comes from Mus musculus, assembly GCF_000001635.26. Classification (NCBI taxonomy): domain Eukaryota; kingdom Metazoa; phylum Chordata; class Mammalia; order Rodentia; family Muridae; genus Mus; species Mus musculus. The sequence goes on along the minus strand of NC_000068.7, from coordinate 165,953,630 downwards.
GCTAGTCTCATCTACATGAACCCAGTATAATCGTAATATATGTAATAGATGATAGACAAAGCCCAGGTTGTTCTGAAATTTGCTAGGCTGGCCTAGAACTCAAAGGGTTCCCCTTGTTTTTGCCTCCCCAGTACTGGGATTAAAAGTGTTCACCCCATACTTGACATTTCGGGGCTTTGTTCATTTGTTTTTGTTTTGTTTTTGGACATAAAGTCTCCCTATGAAACCCTGGCTGGCTGGTCTAAAACTCCATGTAGATCAGGCTAGCCTCAACCTCTTGATAATCCCCTTGCCTCTGCCTTTTGAGTGCTGGGGGTGATAAATATGCCCTGCTTCCTGTAAATCTCTGTCTTGGACTTGGACTACTAGGGTTTGTACTCAGAGCATCCCCGAGAGGCCTCGAACACTGGGAGAGAGCAGGCACTTGCTGTACAGAACAGTCTCCAGGGAGATGTCAGGGTGTGGGGTAGGTGGGAGGCTTCCTTGGAGCAGAGAGCAGCTCCCTGTCAGGCCTTTAGTGCTTGTTAGCGTGGCCTTCTGTGAAAGCAGCCAGGGGCTGGATCCTAATTCCCTCTTTCATTAAATCTTACCACCACTATTAATTACCACAGCCTCTATGGAAATGTAATGGTAGCCTTCCTGGATCACAGAGAGAGCAAGTAGACTGAATATAAAGAAAGGCTTTAAATTGGAGGCCCCGGTGGCTAAGAAAGTACAGCCACCAGCTCTGCTAAGGACAACAGAGGACCATAACTCCAAGAGCCACTGGCTTGAAGAACACTGAGAGGCTAACCTTGATCTCTGTGCATGTGAGTGAATGTGTGTGTGTGTGTGTGTGTGTGTGTGTGTGTGTGTGTGTGTGTGTGTGTGTGTTTGGTCAGAGGTCAGTATCCAACATCTTCCTCTATCATGTTTAGCTTTATTTGTTTGTTTGTTTTTTATACATAGTCTTCCGGTGAACCTGGAACTCACCAATTTGGCCTCACTACCTGGTCAGTAAACTCCAGGGGATCCTCCTGTCTTCACCTCCCCAACCCCGGGATTATAAACACACACCACTGTGTACAGTTCCTTACATGGCTGAACTCAGGTCCTCTTGATTATGTGAGGGGAGGGGTGGGGTGGGGGGGTGCTTTCCTGAGCATGTGGGGGTCAGGGATAACCTTCAGAAGTCAGTTCTTTCCTTCCACCACATAGATCCTGGGAATTGCACTCAAGTCATCAGACTTGGCAAAAAGCTCCTTCACCCACCCATCTCTCAGGCCCCTTCTCTATGCCTTCCTAAAGGTGTTTTATATTTGTGTGTGTTGTATGTGTGCTCCTGAGTGTGCAGATGTATGCACACATGCAGAGGCCACAAGGCCTCACAGTATTTATCTTTTTTTGCAGGTGTGTGTGTGCGTGTGTGTTTCCGGTACCACACCAAGTATGTGGAGGTCAGAACAACTCTGTCTGCCTGTCTGCCTGTCTGTCTGTTTTCAAGACAGGCTTTCTCTGTGTAGCCCTGACTTTCCTGGAGCTCCATCTATAGATCAGGCTGGCTTCCAGCTCATGAAGACCCCCCTGCCTCTGCCTCCTGAGTGCTGGGATTAAAGGCATCCACTACCACTACCCGGCCAGAGGACAACTTTGTGGATCCAGCTTTCTCCTCCCACCTTTCATAGGTCCTGTGGAAGGAACCAGGCTTGTGAGGTAAGCACACTGGAAACCAGGGCTTTATATTAAACTGGGTGTGGTAGCCTTATCTGTAATTCCAGCCCTGGCAAGCTGGATGCCATAGATGTTAAGTACGGGGTCACTCTGAGCTAAGTAGTGAGTTCAAACCCAGCCCAAGTTACACGAAAATCTGTCTCAAACCAAAACCCAAAACAAACACCAAAAAAGGAATTTCAGGAGCGAAGCATGGGCTCCAAGTCTCAGAAAGTGTTGCTCACGGGTATGGCTCTCCCCTGCAGCAGCTGGGAGCCAGGCAGAGGCTGTGGTCTTCAGTGCTGTGCGTGGAACACTGCCAACCTGGCCGCAGTAGTGGGAGCTTCCGGCGCCCCGTGGCAGAAGGCTGATAGGGTGCCTGCAGACATCGTGGCTATTTCTAAAACCTGCCAGACTTTCTGCAAGAAATATGGTACCCCGCAAAAGGGCAAATGTAGTGGCTACTGGGGGCACACCAAGCCTATTTTCTGCATAAAGAGTAAACTACAAAGAAGATTTTTTTTTTTTTTTTGGTTTTTCGAGACAGGGTTTCTCTGTATAGCTCTGGCTGTCCTGGAACTCACGTTGTAGACCAGGCTGGCCTCGAACTCAGAAATCCGCCTGCCTCTACCTCCCAAGTGCTGGGATTAAAGGCGTGCGCCACCACGCCCGGCTTACAAAGAAGATTTTGCCAAAACTTCATTGTGTTGAGCTCAACTGCAGATCTAAGGCTAAGGATTCTGGCTATCATGAGATGTGCACAGTGGCTCAGTGGTTAAGAACCCTGGCTGCTCTTCCAGAGGACATGGGTTCTAGTTCCAGCCCTCACGTGTGGCAGCTCACAACTGTCTGTAACTCCAGATCCAGGAGACTCGATGCCCTTTTCTAACCTCCTAGGGCATCAGACACACATGTGGTGCACATACATACATGAAGATAAAGCATCCATACATAAGAGAAAAGCTTGGAGGAGTGTGTGTGTGTGTGTGTGTGTGTGTGAGAGAGAGAGAGAGAGAGAGAGAGAGAGAGAGAGAGAGATACAGTTCTGAACTGATTTTGTTATAAAGACAATAAAATACACACACATGGTTGTCAGCAAAAGGTCTGGGGACTCATGTGTACCTGAAATTCTCTACCTGAGGATATTCTCAGATAAGCATGGACTTTGCCAAGCACAACACGATATGGGGCCCATTCTTTTCTTTTTTTTCTCTCTCTTCTTCTTCTTCTTCTTCTTCTTCTTCTTCTTCTTCTTCTTCTTCTTCTTCTTCTTCTTCTTCTTCTTCTTCTCCTCCTCCTCCTCCTCCTCCTTCTTCTCCTTCTTCTCCTTCTCTCTCTCTCTCTCTCTCTCTCTCTCTCTCTCTCTCTCTCTCTCTCTCTCTCCAGGGTTTCTCTGTATAATCCTGGCTGTCCTGGAACTCCCTCTGTAAACCAGGCTAGCCTTGAACTCAGAGATCCACCTGCTTCTGCCTCCCTAATGCTGGCATTAGTGTGAGCTGCCACTGCCTGACTCTTATCTATCTATCTATCTATCTATCTATCTATCTATCTATCTATCTATCTATCTATCTATCTATCTATCTACCTACCTACCTACCTACCTACCTACCTATCTATCTACCTACCTACCTACCTATCTATCTATCTATCTCTCAGTCTGTTTGTGAGTGTGCATATTCCACAGGTATGTGCACCAGGTGAGTGCTTGGTGCTCACAGATGTGAAGAAAGCATCAGACACTGGAGTTACCAGGTAGTGCCACCAAGTGAACCTGGGTTTTCTGGAAGAACAAGTGCTCTCAATTGCTGAGCCATCCCACAAGCCCTATGAGGTCCTTCAGGCCAAGTGCCACCTACCTCACAAAGTCCCCTCAGCTCTTACCCTGTTGCTCTCCAGGATGCCTCTCTTTCTCACATCTGTGGTGACTTTCTCTCTTTCCCCACCTGGCTTCCTCATCTCCCCCACCAGAGCCTCTCAGGAACCTGTTTCTGCCAACCCAAGACCTCAGGCCCCCCTCAGGCTCCGCCTCTGGGCTTCCTGCTGACAGAGAGGTGGAGGGAAGTTTCTCTGATAGGAAACACGTGAGGGGCTCTCAGGGACCAGGAGTGGAGAGAAGCACAAGCCACTTCCAGTTTCTGTGGTTCCCACTTTAGGAAAGGGAAAGAAAGAAGACATGCCCCCCACCGTGTGAGGACTGGGCACTAGAGCTCAGTCATGGTGAGGTGTTAGGCAGTCTCAGCCAAAGGACAATCTAATCTAACTCTCTCTTTCTTTCTCTCTTCTTCTCTCCTCCTTCTTCTTCTTCTTCTCCTCCTCCTCCTCCTCCTCCTCCTCCTCCTCCTCCTCCTCCTTCTCCTTCTTCTTCTTCTTCTTCTTCTTCTTCTTCTTCTTCTTCTTCGAGACACTCTTATGTAGTCTAGGTTGGCTTCCAACTCTTCGTGTAGCTGAGGCTAGCCCCCAATGCTCCTCCCTGTGCCTCTCTCTCTCTCTCCTTTTTTATTTATTTATTTATTTTTTATTTTTATTTATTTATTTATTTATTTATTATATGTAAGTACACTGTAGCTGTTATCAGACACTCCAGAAGAGGGCATCAGATTTTGTTACGGATGGTTGTGAGCCACCATGTGGTTGCTGGGATTTGAACTCGGGACCTTCAGAAGAGCAGTCGGCGCTCTTAACCACTGAGCCATCTTGCCAGCCCTCTCTCCTTTTTTAAAAAAAGATTTATTTTATTTATATGAGTACACTGTCGCTGTCTTCAGACACACCAGAAGAAGGCATCAGATCCCCATTACAGATGGTTGTGAGCCACCATGTGGTTGCTGGGAATTGAACTCAGGACCTGTGGAAGAGCAGTCAGTGCTCCTAACCTCTGAGCCATCTCTCCAGCCCTCCCTGTGCTTCTCAAGTGCTGAGGTTTCAGGTCTAGTTAAGTATTAGGATTTGCATTTGCAGTCAGGTTCATTGTGCATAGCCCTGTTCACACTGCATGCTAGCTTCAAGGACTTGGTCACCATAGGACTGACACTGTGGTCAACTGAGTAAGTAAACCCACAGGTCCCTAGCCCTGCATGAACAAGCAGGTCAAGGAGACGCTCACCCAGCTGTGGCCCTCACTCCTGCTGCACAATGGCATCTGGAACTTGGAAAACTTTGCTATGGAGACTGCACACTGGAGCAGTGAAAAACCGTGTGTGTGTGTGTGTGTGTGTGTGTGTGTGTGTGTATGCGCACACTCATGCGAGCACAAGTACACACTGGATCTCTCTCTCTCTCTTTCTCTCTCCCTCCCCCCCTCCCCCCACCCCCCTCCCTTCCCCCTTCCCCTCCCCCTCCCCCCTCCCTCCCTCCCTCCCTCCCTCCCTCATTCTCTCTCTCTCTCTGACAGTGGCTGCTCTCTCTGAGCCTGGATCTTTCTCATTCACTACACTGAGGAGACAGCCAGTGAGGAGTGAGCTGGAGATTCATCTGTTTGGATCCCCACCTTCCCAAGCTGGTGTTCCATATAAGCACTACCATGCCTCCTGACTTTTACATAAGTATTAGGGATGTAGCTTGAGCCATCTTTTCAGCCCCAAAAGCTTGTGTGTGTGTATGTGTGTGTGTAAGGGTCTCACCATGCAGCCCCACTCAGCCTTGATCTCACAGAGATCTGTGAGTTCTCTGATGAGACCAGAACAAACCAGAAGGGGCTCAGTGGTGTTTAAGGAAGTGAAAGAGGCTTTGCAGTCAGGAAGAAGAGGGGCCCCCAAAAGGCTAAGGGCTATTAGGAACCACAGAATCTCTGAAAGAGAGGGGTTTATTGAACTGTTGAAAATTCTAGACAGAAAGAGGTCTGGGGCCAGCAGAGGTTCCTGCTGCTCTTTCAGTGCAATAAGTAGCAAAAGGAAATATGGCTGCCAGCCAGCATAATGGCTCTGGACGAGGGTACCAGAGCTGAAGAACCCGAGGTGGAGGACCTTTTGGAATTATTACAAGCCAACCACCCTTAAATTGGACCCTGTCTCAAGAACAAACAAAATGAATGAAGTTAGACATGGTGGTATACCCATTTCATGCCAGCTTTTGAGAGGTAGAAGCAGGAGTGTGAGGCTAGCCTGAGCTACATAAGACTGCCTCACAAAAGCCAAAAGAGGAAAAAGGAAGTTTGTCTGCTGATCCCATGTCTAAGAGCTATTTTTAAAAAGTCTGTACCAGGCGTGGTGGCGCACGCCTTTAATCCCAGCACTCGGGAGGCAGAGGCAGGTGGATTTCTGAGTTTGAGGCCAGCCTGGTCTACAAAGTGAGTTCCAAGTTCCAGGACAGCCAGGGCTACACAGAGAAACCCTGTCTTGAAAAAACAAAAACAAAAAAAAAAAGTCTGTGTTGGAGTCTGGTGAGACGATTCATCAGATGAAGACACTTGCCACCAAGCCTGGTAACCTGAGCTCAGTCCCTGGCCACCACATCGTGAAGGAGAAAACCAACACCTGAACCCCACAAATGCACTATGGGACATAGATGCCCCCACATGTACCCAAACACACACATATGCACAGGCACACAAGCACACACAAAATGAGATCTAATACTGGAGATGGGACTCAGGACTCCATGCATACTGGATGAGCATTCTAACACTAAGTTACACACCCATTTTTTTGTTTTGTTTTTGTGTTTTTGAGACAGGGTTTCTCTGTGTAGCCCTGGCTGTCCTGGAACTCACTTTGTAGACCAGGCTGACCTTGAACTCAGAAATCTGCCTGCCTCTGCCTCTGCCTCTGCCTCTGCCTCTGCCTCTGCCTCTGCCTCTGCCTCTGCCTCTGCCTCTGCCTCTGCCTCTGCCTCTGCCTCTGCCTCTGCCTCTGCCTCTGCCTCTGCCTCTGCCTCTGCCTCTGCCTCTGCCTCTGCCTCCCAAGTGCTGGGATTAAAGGCATCCCGGCTCACACACCCAGTTTTGACAAACATTTTGTTTTGTATTTATTTTGCTTTGAGACAGGATCTCCCTATGTAGCTCTGACTGGCTTGATACTGGATATGTAGCTCAGGCTAGCTTCATATTCTTAATACTGGATATGTAGCACAGGCTAGCTTCACATTCTTGAGGACTTTCCTGGCCCAACCTCCCAAATGCCAAGATTATAGGCATCCTCCACCATGTCCAGATTTTGGGTTAGTTTGGTTTGGTTTTGGTTTTTCAAGACATGGTTTCTCTGTATAGCCCTGGCTGTCCTGGAACTCACTCTATAGACCAGAGTAGCCTAGAACTCAGAGATCCACCTCCCAAGTGCTGAGATTAAGGCATGCACCACCACCACCTGGCTCATGCCCAGACTTTAAAGAACATCCCCCCACACACACACACCTTTACATTTTAATTGGGGGAAAGAAAGCATACATTTATGTTGAACCTACATAGGTGTTGGGGATGGGCTAGCATGAATCTTGGAGACCCTGAGAATGGGTTAGCCATGGCAGAAGGACTTGCTGCTTCTGGATTGGTTAAATCTGTGAGCAGGATGTCATGGCAATATGATGTCATCATGGATTTAGTGTGTGTGTAGATGTGTGTGTGTAACCATGTGGGGGGGTGTGCACGTGGAAGTCTAAGGTCATTGGCCTGTGACTTCCTCAATTACTCTTTGCCCTATTTCACATATGTGTTCATGTATTTATTTATTTACTTACTTATCTACTGTGATGGTTTGTATATGCTTAGACCAGTGGCTGGCACTTTTAGAAGGTGTGGCCCTGTTGGAGTAGAAGTGTCACTGTGGGTGTGGGCTTTAAGACCCTCATTCTAGCTGCCTGGAAGTCAATATTCTGTTAGCAGCCTTCAGATGAAGATGCAAAACTCTCAGTTCCTTTTGTACCACACCTGCTTGGATGTTGTCATGTTCCCATCTTGATGGTAATGGACTGAACCTCTGAACCTGTAAGCCAACCCCAAATAAATGTTGTCTTTATAAGAGTTGCCTTGGTCATGGTGTCTGTTCACAGCAGTAAAATCCTAAGACATTTTTTGTTTGTTTGTTCTGTTTTTTTGTTTTTCGAGACAGGGTTTCGCTGTATAGCCCTGGCTGTCCTGGAACTCACTCTGTAGACCAGGCTGGCCTCAAACTCAGAAATCTGCCTGCCTCTGCCTCCCAAGTGCTGAGATTAAAGGCGTGCGCCATCACTGCCTGGCACCCTAAGACATTTACTTAATCTGTATGAGTGTTTTTTCTTCGTGTATGTCTGTTTACCTCTTGCGTGCCTGGTGGCCTCAGATGTCAGAAGAGAGCATTAGATCCCCTGGAACTGAAGTCACAGATGGTTGTGAGCTGCCCTGTAAGAGCAGAAAACTGAGCCAAGGTTCTCTGCAAGAGCCGCGAGGGAGCTCATAGCCATTGTGCCATCCCTCCAGCCCTTCCCCTTTATTTTTGGAGACACAGTCTCTTGCTGAGCCTAGAGGTCATTGATTGGCTAGACTGGTTGGCCAAAAAGCCCCAGAGATTCTCTTATTTCTGTTACCCAGGACACTTAGCTTTTTAGAGGGGTGCCAGGGATTAGAACTCACATCCCCAAGCTTAGACAGTGAGTGCTTTACCAACTGAAGTGACCTCCTGGTTTTGAGACTTGATACAGGCTGGTCTAGAACTCATGATCTTCCTGGCTCAGCGTCCCAGGTACCAGGATCACAGACAGGCATGTGCCACTCACTACTCTGAGTCCAGGAGTGTGAGGCTGACTTTTGCTGGATTAGGCCATTAGTTAAGTGACTTCCCTCATTTATCTTTTCTCTCCTCCACCCCCCTGTCCCTCCTCATAGTTAAATTTAGAACAAGCCAGAGAGTCCTTATCAGGCAGGAGCAGGTCCTGAGGGCAGCCACCATGATTATTTCAGTCTTTGCTTCTGTGACCCAAGTAGCCATTGATGGTCTGAAGCATGACAGTCATTTAAAGGTGGCTTCTCCAGGGACTCAGAGCATCCACAGGGGTATGAAGTACACACCCGCTGCCAGGATTCTGCATCGAAACACCGACATTATTACTTTTTGGATGTGAGCCATCAGAAAGAAGACAGGGGCTAGAGAGATGGCTCATCGGTTAAGAGCACTGACTGCTCTTCCGGAGGTCCTGAGTCCAAATCCCAGCAACCACATGGTGGCTCACAGCCATCGGTAATGAGATCTGACGCCCTCTTCTGGTACATCTGAAAACAGCTACAGTGTCCTTACATATAATAAGTAAATAAATATAAATAAATAAATAAATAAATATCTTTAAAGAAGAAGACGACGACGACAGATGTGGTGGTTTGAATGCTTGGCCCATAAGGAGTGGCCTTATTAGGAAGTGCAGCCTTGTTAGAAGAAGTGTGTCACTACAGAGGCAGAGTTTGAGGGAGGTTTCATATATGCTTAAGCTAAGACCAGTGTAAGACACAGTCCCCTTCTGCTGCCTGAGGATCAAGATGTAGCCCTCTCAGCTTCTCCAGCACTAAGCCTGCCTGCAGGCTGCCTTGCTTCCCAACCGTGATGATAATGGACTGAACCTCTGAACCTGTAAGTCAGCCCCATTTAAATGTTTTCCTTTATAAGAGTTGTCATGGTCATGGCGTCTGTTCACAGAATTGAAACCCAAACTCAGACATCAGAATAATACAAAATATTCAGGGCTAGGCAGATAGCTCAGTCAGTAAAGTATTTGCCCTATAAGCAGGAGGACCCCCAAGTTTGGGTCCCTAGCACACAGATAAGAAGCCAAGTACTTCAGTGTGTATCTAACCCTAGTGCAGGAGGTAGGTGTGTAGGAGACTGGACAAGAGGGTTCCTGGGGCTCACTGGCCAGCCAACCCATCCAATCAGCTTGCTTCAGGCTCAGTGAAAGACCGTATCTCAAAAAGAAAGGTTGACAGGACTGGGCAGATGGCTTAGCAGGTAAAAGGCATTTGCTGCAAAGCCTGAAGCCATGAGTTCAATCCCATGGGACACACATTGTGGAAAGAGAGCACGGAACTGGGCAGTGGTGGCACAGGCCTTTAATCCCAGCACTTGAGGCAGGCAGATTTCTGAGTTCGAGGCCAGCCTGGTCTACAGAGTGAGTTGCAGGACAGCCAGGGCTACACAGAGAAACCCTGTCTGGAAAAACCAAATTTAAAAAAAAAATGAGGGCTGGTGAGATGGCTCAGTGGGTAAGAGCACCTGACTGCTCTTCCGAAGGTCCGAAGTTCAAATCCCAGCAACCACATGGTGGCTCACAACCACCCGTAATGAGATCTGATGCCCTCTTCTGGTGTGTCTGAAGACAGCTATAGTGTACTTACATATAATAAATAAATAAATCTTTAAAAAAAAAATGAAAGAGAGCACGGGATGGTTTTACAGTAGCTAAGGAAGATGTAGCTAAGGAAGATAACCTGTGGCCTCTAAAAACAAGCACTCAGTGAAATAAACGAATTGTCTTCTTTCTTTGTTTTTCGGTTTATTTACTTATTATTTTTCTGGATGGTGTTCTTTGAGCCTGATAAATGTGTGTCCCCACATGCCACAGTGAAAGTGTAGAGGACAGAGAACCACTCTGGGAAGTCAATTTTCTCCTCCAACCTTTGCATAGATTCAATTTGCATAGAGAATGGCTTTACCTGCTGAGCTATCTCCTGGCAATTGTCTTTACCTGTTGGGCTATCTCCTGTCCTCCTCAACTTACTTATTTACTTGTAGTTTAAGACAAGGTCTCTCTCTCTCTCTCCCTCTCTCTCTCTCTCTTTCTCTTTATTTCATGTATGAGTACCCTGTAGCTGTCTTCAGACACACCAGAAGAGGGCATCGGATCTCATTACAGATGGTTGTGAGCCACCATGTGGTTGCTGGGAATTGAACTTAGGACCTCTGGAAGAGCAGTCAGTGCTCTTAACCACTGAGCCATCTCTCCAGCCCTCTTTCTTTTTAAAAATTAATCATTTTAATTGTTTACTTTTCAAATGATATTCCCCTTCCCAGTTACCCCTCCACATACCCCCCTCCCTCCCCTCCCCTGAGACAAGATTTCTTATAGTCCAGATGATGTTTGAATTCACTAGGTGGCTTAGTCTGGTGCTCTGGTCTCTTCCTCTCTAGGACTGGGATTACAGGTCTCTACCATCACACCTGCTGCTTTACATAAGAGATATTGTTAACTGAACTAGGCAAATGCTCTGCTGAAGAGCTGTATCAACATTGTCTTTTTCTAGTTTATTTTTCCTTTTTGATTCCCTGTGGGTGGATGTGTGCGTGCGTGCGTGCGTGCGTGCGTGCGTGTGTGTGTGTGTGTGTGTGTGTATGTGTGTGGTGCATGCGTGTGTGTGTGTGTGTGTGTGTGTGTGTGTGTGTGTGTGTGTGTATGTGTGTATGTATGTGTGTGTGTGGTGCATGCATGTGTGTGTGTGTGTGTATGTGTGTATGTATGTGTGTGTATATGTGTGTGTGTGTGTGTATGTGTGTGTATGTGTATGTATGTGTGGTGTGGGGTTGTTGCTGCTTTTTTTTGTTTGCTTTGACATCATCTATGTAGCACTAGCTTGCCTGGACTAAATGAGATCAGCCTGTTTCTGCCTCCAAAGTGCTGGGATTTAAGGAGTGTACCACCACACCTGGCATGATGTTTTGTTTTGTTTTGTTTTGTTTTTAACATTTTTAAAAAGGATTTATTTGTTTTATGTATGTATGTACACTGTAGCTGCTGTCTTCAGACGCACCAGCAGAGGACATTGGATCCCATTACAGATGGTTGTGAGCTACCATGTGGTTGCTGGGAATTGAACTCAGGACTGCTGGAAGATCAGTCAATGTTCTTTTTTTTTAAAAGATTTTATTTATTTTATATATGTGAGTACACTGTCACTATTCTCAGACACACAAGAAGAGGGCATCAGATCCCATTACAGATGGTTGTGAGCCATCATGTGGTTGCTGGGTTGAACTCAGGACCTCTGGAAGAGCAGTCAGTGCTCTTAACCTCTGAGATATCTCTCCAGCCCCTTGGTTTGGTTTTTTGAGACAGGGTTTTTTGTTTGTTGTTTTTCGAGACAGGGTTTCTCTGTGTAGCCCTGGCTGTCCTGGAACTCACTTTGTAGACCGAGGCTGGCCT